>NC_088603.1:17080101-17383132 GCF_036013475.1 Columba livia | reverse complement strand
AAGCATCCTGATAAAAGATGCTTTTTGTTTGAAAAACAGCAAGGAGACGTAGAGATGAAAGTCAAGTATGCTGGATCCTGATGAACAGGGCTATAGCAAAGCCTAAGGAGAAGCCGGGAGACTTGCTGGGTTTTCCACAGTGAAGTCAGGGACTGTCTGCAAGTTGTGCAGACTTTCAGAAGTGCCCACAGTGCTTTGGGAAGGGGGACCTGAGCTCACTGCCTTTTGACAGATTTACCTGCTCTTACATGTGTAAGCTGTAGCTGTGAAGGTGGGTCTTTGGTAGTCACAAAATACATCCAACTCAACAATGAATGAAAACCCCCGATTTTGGTACAAGGGAAAACAGTAAAATGCCTTGGTTTCACTGCCTCTGTAGTTGGGTCTGCTGGTAATTACTGAGTAATTACTTAGTCTCAATGAAGTCAAAGAAGTGCCACTTTGTTTGAGCTCAAGTCTGCACCCCAGACGTAGTTCAGGGAAGGCAATAGGGTGGTCAAACTCCTGTAATGTGCTTGGCAACCAACTCTTGTGTCTTGCAGAGGCACAATGCAGGCAGGAGCAGGGGCAGACAATCCAAAACAAAAAATGCATAATACACATAGAGACAGAGGCTGGGAAGGCCCTGGAAACCAAATCTAAGTCTCTGAGTTTTCCAATTAATTCAGACTCTTTCTTCAACTGATGTGGTAACTTGTTTCCCCACCATAACTCAGTTTGGATTTTCCTAAACTTGACAGTGTGGCTAATGTGGTCACAGATTTTATACGCCGCTGTAAATGTACATATTTAATGCCCCAGCAATCAAATAGGAATCTGCCGATCCGATCGTGAGCATGGCAGCAAGCTGTGTCGCTGATGGCATGTGCTAGTGCGCTGAGCACAAACGAAGTGGCTGTGTCGGATGCTGGAGATATAAAAGGGACCGGAGAAATATTGGAGGATTGTGGGATATGTGGGCTAAGCCGCATATGGAAACTGCTGTACCAAGACAGCCTTGCTTTGATGTGTGCTCCTCGTATAATTACCATGTTAACTAGCTGACAGGAGAATGTTGCGGCGGGGAAATGGAATGACTCAAAAAATGTCATTGGTATCACTGGGAGAGCAAATGAACAATGGATGGGGTGGCCGGGGAGGCTGGAGATGCTGAATGTGGCCTAGGCAGCCACTCAGCAGAGTCCCTAGAAGAGACTGTACCCAGGAGGGACAGCCTAGCGGCATGGGGTTGTTTCTGAGCAGAGGTCCCAGCGGTGGGGATGCAGCCTCTGCCCTGCTCTGTGATGGCCAAACTGGTGTGTGTCTGCCACAAACCAGTGTCCACCCAATCTTTTCATGAACATAGTCAGAAAATCCTCCATTCAGGAGTCAGGGCTGTGTGAGGGCTGAGGTGGGAAGAGCTGTGGTAGCAACACAAAGCACACTGCCCAGATCAGAGCTCTCTGGGGAGAGGGAAACCTCCTGCCAGAGCAAAGGGACTGTCACCCACCCAGTGGTGGCACCAGCCACAAAGTCAGGCAGCACTGCTGGAGCTGCAGGCTACTCCCATGGTCCCCCAGGGATGACAGCATCTCTCTCTTCAGCATCACCAACTCTGCAGGCCCAGGTCAAAGGAAAGAAGGTAGTGCTTACAGGGAGTTTCCAGCCAGCCCTGCTGGCCCCAGAAGTGTCCTGAGTGCTCCCTGCCCTGGGGTTGTGGGCAGAACTGCCTTAGCGGTGCAAGTGCGTTGCACAAGTCCATCTCTGCAGCCCTCTTCCTTCACCTTGGTGCACCCACATCAGGGCATTTCCTACCTACTTTGGTCTGCCTCCAGCTGGGAACAAGTATCCCCTGATTTTCTAACTAACACTTTGTGCCCGTAGTTATTATTAGACCTATGTCTGATTCTTGCCAGAAATAAAAGTAATTACAAGCTTCAGGCTGGCACCTTTCTGTCTACCTCCTGCAAATATTTAAATTGGGATTTTGTTACCCAATGCTTTTAGTAATTAATTGTTCAATAGTATTTTTCCGCTACCCACATGTAGCTGTGGATTGTGAAAACTGTATCTCCAAGCCCAGCGCCCAGAGGGGCAGACCCAAGCAATGCTCTTAATTCTGGTCTCAGGGCTGGGATTCTCTTGCAGATATTGTTTTGCTGCCTGTCCTACAAAGTGCTGGAAGGAGATGTGTTGTATGTGGGACTGGTTTTGTTTTGTTTTTTTCTTTTGCACTACAACATTGGCATAGAGGACTTTGTCTTTTCAGGTTTTTTTATTTTACTGCACACACACAGACACTCTTTTTAAATTGCACTGAGAACAAGTTTCATATGACTTTTTCATCTGACAGCCTCTGGCTGAAAATGCTTTTGGCCAGGGATTAATGGATTAATGGATAAACAATCAGTGGCAGAGATTTTTATATACATATTTTTAACATGGCTTTCCAACTGTTCTACAGCAGGGAAGAGTCTGCTTTGTTTTCTGATCTGTAGCAGTCCATCTCTCGCTATCCTCCCAGGCCAGCAGTGACCCAACAAAAGGAATGATGGCAGCCTGATCTGTCTCTATGTAGGGTGGTGCCTCCCCCAAACAGAGAAGCGTTTCTGGAGGCTCTCTTCTGGTTCTGCTCCAGCACTCTCTGACCTCAAGGAAAAAGTTCCCTTCGATATTTAAAAAGTGTTTGCTTTGGACACATAATCATGAATTGACTTCTGGTCTTGCCTTTGGGTGAAAAAGATCCTCTTCTCATGTGCTGTTTCTTCTCCATTGAACATTTCCTACAGGCTAATCAGGCTGTGCTTTGTTTTGCTGTGCAAGGCCCAAGGTGGATGTCCTCTCTCCCTACCACCAATGATGATCTTTCATAACCTTGTGCTGTAGAATTTGCTTTCTAAAACACCTACATGGAGACCGAAGGGGATGTGGCTAATGTACAACTTCCCTGGACAGTGCAGATGTCAGACTGAAGATCTGGGGCCCTTCCCTCATGTTTATGCACAGCAAAGCTGCACCTTGTGTGAAAAGCATACAAAGCGCAACCTTGTTCCTCTCTTGTGATTTGAAGTGCCAGATGCAGCAGCCATGGAGAAATGGATCACTGAATACAACCCTGCCAGAAGCATCAGGCTCATCCCAGGTACATGAACATGACATGATGGATGGCAGCTCTACTTCCTAATCACCATTCTTCTTCGCTTGCTGACTCTCACATTAGAATAGAGAGATTTTACAAGTGTAAAATCTTCATACCTTCATACCTCTCACCTCCACCTCAGAGGGAAGTGCATTAAAAACAAAATCATCCTACAGATCCCCAAGAAGATGTGAATAACATGACTTGGCAAGCAAAGCACTTAAAGAAACGAGAGCTCTGAGAAATCTTGCCAACTCCCAAGTTATTTCTAACTTGGTTTCCTTCATAGTGTGGAAAAGGTTTTGGCAAGGCAGCTCTCAACAGGAGCTGAATTCAGAAGGCAGACACTGCCAGGCAGTGACAGGGGGTCACTCAGCATGCCCAGAGCAGAGTGCAAGGGTGGTGTATGGAGCCCAGCGCCAACTACAGAGGGAGGAATGGGCTGTAGACGCAGTGCAAGAAAGGGCAGGTGGGACAGAATAACAGAACAAAGTTAACTAGGTTTCCAGTCTTCCCAGGTGTCTCCTAGTCTCTGCCACGTTTTTATGCAACTGGTTTTGGTCTCTCTTTCCAGGAAGCCACCAACAGCCTGCATAACATTGTATATCAAGTTTTGAAGGACTCATGGGAAGGCAAGGGGAAGAGAAGGCTTTGGAAATCCTTAGAGGACTAGTGGAGCCGTGATGGATTCTATATTTATTCAGACAGTTTTATATTTTCTTATGAAAACCTGTTTTTCCTCAGAATGGCCACAAAAGGAACTATTAACAAGAAAAGTCCAAGGAGGCTTTGCAACTTCCACATGCTTTCCTAATGATCCCTGATGGGCAGTGTGCACTTTCCAGGCTCTAGTTAATCTCACCAGGATAGGAAATGCAGTAAAATTATAATTTAAGTCTTGTAGTTTATTAAAGTAGAAGAAATTTCAGGTTCATTTCAGAATATCAGAGTACAATTGAGACCCCCGAATTAGCTGCTTCAAAGCACAGCAGCTGGAAAAGCTACTAGGAAACAAATACACTATTTATAACTGCTAAAAGCGACAATTTTCTACACTGAGTCAATTTATTCTTCCTCCCAATGTCTTTGCTGTGAAACTTGCAGATCTTATATTTGCCTACTTGTACAGTACGTGGGCTGTCATTAACAACTTAGGTACATCTGAAGCATTATTTGAAACAGAAGAGCTTTTTGTGAAGGAGCCTGATGGCTGGATATATTGATCTTATTTTACTGTGTCTCACATCAAGGTTCTGTTATCTTTGATTAATATTGCAGCTTGTTCACATGGGTCTGTTCACGCTGCCGAGCATGGGTAGCTGACAGAGCTTTGCTTCGACAGCGTCGTTAACTTTTTGCTTCAATTTGGATCCTCACCCGAGCCTGCAGAGTTCTGCCTGAGCCTGCTCAGGAACACGGGGCTCTGCCACGGTTTGGGGTCCTGGGGCACCCTGTCCCCTCATCCCTCCTGCAGAGAGGCTTCTCCGGTGCTCGTCTTCCTCCTCTCTGCCCAAAGCACACTGACTGGCAACACAGCTCATCAGAAGAGCAAGCTTGGAGAAGCTACTAAAACCACCCAAGAAAACCTCGTCCCGCATTTACGAATGCTGTGCTGGCACTTGTGCAGCCAAGGCACAGCAGCGGGCTTGTCCCACTGTCCCAACCTGCCCGTGCTGGTCCCTGGTGAACAAGGAGACGTGGCCACTGGCAGCCCTGACACATGACCCGCCGTAAAGCAATTTCTTCTCTGCAGCAGAACAAGTGACCTATATGAAAAGGCAAAAGGGACTGACCAGCCTTGAATTTCAGCTCTCAGCTGACTGCAACAAACTGCTTGCAAGGGCCACTGCGGCCAAGAATTACTCATGGAAATAATTCCACAATCAGCTTTGAATAAGCAATAACTATAGGAAAACTGTAAGCTGTTCAAACTCAGAAAAAGGGCCTTATGAGATGCTATCAACTCAGCTTCTGCCCAGGGCTTCATTTCATGCCTTAATTACTGTAATCTCCAACTCTGTGGCCTTGTTGGCTCCAAACATACACAAAGAAAGGAATAGCCTCATGCAGCTGTTTTCCAAAGGTCTCTTTCACTCCAGTCTAACTACTAATGTCCTATAAAGCTTTGTCCACATTGTAAACCATGCATGTGTGTGCACTGCTGATGCACCTGGGTTCAAACTCACCCGTACGTACAATGGGGCAAACCAACTATAGCGGCATTTCCCCAGGATGGCAGGTGAGTTCAGTGTTTCATGCTGTGCTCTGCATTGCTGCAGTTTATTGCACAAGCAGTATGTTAGCTTGCTAACGTAAAGGCAGCTTAGCTGTCTTCAGAAACCGCAGCTGCCATTGAGCATACAGGTGCAGACATCGGGGCGAATGGAGCAAAGCAAACTTCATGTCTGCACCCATAAGGCTATCTACTGCTTTGCTCTATGCTGTCTTTCAGCCCCCATTTTCTTTTCTGAAATCCACCCCCACTCTTGCACCACCATTACCTTGGTTTCTCCTCATACCCTTTTCAAGCATGGTCCTCTATGCTACCACCCTGGTGACCTCTCAGAGATCCCCTGGCAAAAACACTCACCTGCTTCAAATCCTCCCTCCACACTGACATTTGAGGAGAAAGTCGCATAGACTGGTGAGGACACCTTCCTCCTAGAGCTAAGTAAGGCTACCTGAGACAGCTGTCACATGCCACCACATTACCCTTAACATCCCAGCGCAGAGCTGCCCCCCTGCATGGGGAGAGGGCAGTGTTACCCCAATAGGTCTGTTATTTTCTTGGGAAACCCTGTGGGGAAATACCCCAGTGGTCTTCTGGGATTATGTGATTCTTTTATATCACTGTTTATCTTGGTCTGCACCTCAGGGTGTGTTAGACTAAGTGAAAAGCTGTTTTAACTTGTTTGGGGAAAAACCCTATTTGGGCCAGCTTTTGGGGAAAGCTAATCCTGAAGTTACCTCACACCAGCAGTAAAAGTTAAAGGCTACATTGAAAACTGAAGTATTCTTGTTAAGAGTGTCTAAATTCCTTTGCCAGACCTGTACGCCATCAGACGCTGGAGTATCCTGAGATTTAGCTTCGAGTGCCCCCTTTCCCCTCTTAAATGTCATATAATCTATACAAGACAAGAGGTACTATTATGATGGTGGTTTGACCTGCTGCATTAAAACACAGATTGTAGCTGAGGAATTTCTGTATGAAGCTTATAACCTCTGGCTGAACTGGAGTGTGCCTTTCAGAAAGGAATCCAGGCTTTTGCTGAAAGACCCCCCAGCCCACACAGTCCACATCCGCTGTAGGTGCGCTGTTGAAATACTCAGCTGTACTCTCTCTGTGTTTGTGTGTTTAAAAACAAAAACCTCTAAAGATACTTTTGGCCAGATTCCTGTGGGGGATTTCAGTATACAAAGTGCCAGTTACATGCTTAAGACCTGCATGTGCTGGTGGTTGCAGGACAGCAAGCCATTGCTTACTAAACTTGTTAATGCTTATGGTTTTACTGGTAGAGAAGGTCCATACAGATGAGCTGTCATATCATAGTCAACAAGCTGGCCAGACTCATGTCCAAGAACTGGCAGACCTGTGCACCACGTACTTCTCTGCCCACCTGTCTCTAGAGTCGCTTGAAACATGCATGATCATACAAAAACATGGAGACACCACTTCTCTGTTCTTACTGTCTGGTAGCGTATCAGTGCCCCCACAGGGAGTGTGTGAGGCCAGGTTGGGGCTCCTCTCCTATCTCACCTGTGGTAGAGGTTTGAATTGTGATCTCTTAGAGATGCCCTAACCACAGGATTTTTAGAGATGCTCCCATAACTCCTCTCAGTGAAGCACTCACAGGCCAGAAAGTCTTAGGAATTCCCCTAATATTCAACTACTTCATATAAAGTACAGCTGGTTAACTGGGAGAGAGTGAGTTGCATGTTGCAGAGTACTACATTACCACAGTGAACCTAACCCTACTCTCAAAATGAATTTGAACCAAATTCAAGCTACTGTCTTTCATCATATTTCTGATGTCCAGATTAAAGAGCAATTAACTACTTACTTTTGACCTCACGTAAGTACCTGTCCTGCAGTTCGCTGGTTGATTTAATCTGACAAACACGAGTCAGAGCTCCCTGTCCTCCAGAACTGATATTTGGTCTGTGGATCCTCAATACTGGTGTGGTAGATGTTGCAGAGAACTGATCTGAACCCAGCAAAAAGATTGCTCCTCAGCCAGGTTGGTTATCTATTTACTCATAATGCAGCTCTACAAAGAGCAGAGGTGAACGGAATACCCAGAGGAGGAATGAGGAGAGTGAAGGTCTGGGACGAACCTTCCAGTTGGCAGTGAAGACCCCTCAGGGGGTGATGGCAGACTTGTGTTCCTCAGTGGACCTCTCTGAGAGATCCTGCAAACTCCTGTGAACCCTCTGGTGGTTGAAATCCAGGCCAAACATAAATTAGCCAAAATGGAAAAACTCTGCAACTCCTAGCCAGAGCTGGGCAATTTTGGCAGGGCTAGACCCGAATTTCTTTGGTGCGTGGCAGTGGTAAAGGACATCCTTCCAGTACAGCTTAGGAGAAATCTTAGCCTCTGCTTTAACTGGATTAACATGCACATTGCACCTCACCATGGAAATCAGGCTGCCCATGAGCTGCACTACCTCTGGCTTCTTACATCCTTTTCTGGAAAGAGGAGGAATAATCCTTCATCCTTCTTTTGAGGACAGCTAGAAATATTCTGAGGTGCTAAAGGAACATAACCAAAACACGAGATGCTTCTTTTTACTCCTGCATCTATTATAGGAGCAGAACTGCTGAGAAGACATTTTGTGAAGGATTTTCATTGGCCTTTTGTGCTGCTTTTCAGTGCTAGATCAACTTGGACTTGGCCTGCAGTCTACCAGATTGGTCTGGTACACCTCATAAAGCTGTGCACCTCCTGCTTTATTTCTTAATTCTCTGATCTTCCAACTGGCTTCTGTCAATACCACAGACCTTTGGAAGATGCTTCTGCAAAGGTCATGTCTCTGTGTAAGGGAGTTTGGGGGATGGGTAGAAAGAGACATCCTGCTATGAAATCCAGATTTGGTGTAACCTTAGGTTTTCTAGAGTTGTTCCTATCTTCCCAAAACCTTTCCAGGTGGAGCAGCAATAATCTCTGTGGAACAGAGAAGGATATCTTGCCTGCCCATAATTAAGATGTACCATGCTAGGTGATTCATGTCCATGAAAGATGGGAACAGCTCCTTCAGGAGCCTTTACAGGCTATGGCAGAGAGGACTATTCATTGCTATCGTACAGTTATGCTGCTCCAGTGTTCTGAAGGGTTCTAGGTAAGCTTTGAGTGGAACTCTGGCATAAGCCCCCCTTCCCTGCAGTCCAAATCCATGCTGTAAATCTGTAGAGACCAGAGGATGCGGTTAAAAGTTCCATGGGATTGATCTAATATCTTGCTGCAAACAAAAGGTGTGCTCACACTGTTGCCCCCGGTTCTGAGAGCCCTCTGGCCCTGGCTTGTTTGACAGCCTGGTGAGCTGATGCAATGTGCCATCTGCTAGAAAACTAACTCAGCAGAAGGAATCAATTAGTTTTCTGCTGCACTAGTGAGCTGAGCTGGTCCTGCTGTGACCTGGTGAGTGCTGCAGAGGGTGCAGGGGGAGCAGGAGGAGCAGGTGTGGGAGAGGGCTCACCCATGGGGTCTCTGGAGGTAGCCGGACACAGGGGTTGTGCAGCTGCCAAAGTCCATGGAAGGGCCTTGATTCTCGTTTTTTGCAGAGGAGTGGCATGTTCCGGAATACTTTACTGGTTGCAAGAAACAAACATAGCCCCCTCTCCAAGTTTTGTTTTTCCAGTTTATCACTGAAGCTATGTTGGAAATGACAGCATGCAAGTGTACCCAGATGACAAAGAGAAGAATCTTGAGCGATGTAACCAGCTGGGGCTCATGAAAATGCTCTGCAAACCCAAGTCATGTTAGAAGCTGAGAATGTGTGGCTCAGTAACTTCAGTAAGAATTAGTTTTCTTTTTGGAATATTCTGGGAAAGCATAATACTGATTAAGACCAGCTGGTTACATTTCTTCTTTTAGAATAAACTTTGTAGGTGCCTGCAGATAATTCAGATTCTTACATTAAGCAATTAATTCCTTGATTCTTTGCAGCTTCACCCCAATGAGATGAACTTTTCTGTTAGCCACCCCTCACCCCCAAATCAATTTGTCAGCAAACAATCTACATCCTATGCCAGCAATATCTGAACTTTATTTGGTCACCCAAAGTAGTGGATAATAAAGTTAGCGAGCTGAGTTTAGCTGAGACCACATGCTGAGCTTCACTCCAGATTAAGCCTGCAGTGGAGCTATAAATCCATGGATGTAGCATAGAAGTGCTGACGGACCCTCAGTTTCAGTGCCACTACCAAGCAATAATATCTGTAATAGCAGCTAACAAAGATACAACCAACCAAGCTGTTCAGGGTTCAGCAACTGCTCCCAGGGTTGCAGCAAAGCTCATTTATTTTCTTCTCTTCATTCCACTACAGCAGCTCCAAGTCGTGACAGCACATGGGGATAATTGAAGCAAAAGTGCTCAACCCTGACTGCCCAATCTTCTCATAAAACAATCCCAGGATTGTTCTGGGGACCGTTGGCACAACAAACCTTGCACTGCGAATTTTGCTCAATAATTAGCAAGCAGTTGCTGTCATGCCTGTCAGATGGGTTTATGTGATGAAGTGAATAGAACAACAATTGACTGTCTTCCCTTGCAACCAAGGAGAAGAAACTGCTTTGAGTGAAGATGACAATTATGTAAAAGGAACTAAATGAATTTGGCTTATGATTCACACTTAGCCCTCACAGATGGAAGGCAGGACCTCTGAGGCCCGTTTCTGAGTCCTTGCTCCTTTGTACCTGACTAGTTGCTGGCTAAGTGCCTAATGAGGTTCAGAGGAAACAAAACCAGTACTGAGGGGTTTTTATTGTCTTTCTTGTCTTTATAGAGCAGGGAATTACCATGTGGTTTGCATCCAAGTTCAAAATCTGATCTTATCACCCAAAGTTGATGACAGACATGACTGTGTTTTCACAAAAGCAGAAAGATTAGTGATACCATGAGTTGGACAACAAAGACAGGTAGAAAACTAAAGAAACTTTGGAAATTTGAGGTACTCTATTTATGCCTCCCCAAGCTATCTATACACAAGACAGCTGTGTTAGGTGTTTCCCACACACCCACTGATGGTAATGGTGGAAACAGCAATGTAGAGGGGAGTCCACGTATCTGCTAACATTTTACCATTAGTCATTTCTAACCTTGTCTAGGGCAAGCCTCATGAGGCTTATAGAAATTCTAGCTCTCTGTGGGCAGTAAGTTGGAGCTGCTGCTGGAACTGGTAGAAAGACAGGCTTAGAGAATAGGAAGTCTTAGAGATCCTGATTTCATTGTAATAGGAAAGCACTTAAGACAGGGGATGAACAAACTGGACCGCTTTTTGCATTTAGAGTGAGAATTCTTTCTTTTGCATTGAAATGCACAGGATGTTGCTCAGGAAATGGTGTCCCAGTACCACATGAGTTGTGGGAGTGTGCTCTGGGCTGGACTGCAGCAGGAAGATGTTTTACTACGTACATGAACCATAGAATTGCCTGAGGACCAAAGAGCTCCAGGCAGCTCCTCTGAGCATCCCAGACTCACCAGGAACAGATAAAGTCTTGCTGCTGAGTCTGACTTTTTGAATAGCCCCAGCCTAGCAAGATGCTTGAATGAAGCATCAAACTGCTTCACTGCTCTCCTCTTTCTGGTGTAGGAGAGGTGTGCAGACAATCCAGACCCCTGCATATGACAACCCAGCTCTTGCTGCATGTCAGCTGCCCTTCTCCAGCACTTCCTTGTTCTCTGCTCTGTCTGGTTACAGCAGTATCCTTCTCCTTCAGGAAGACTTGTCTAGTTTATCAATAAAAAGTCACTAAATTTGTCAGTGAATATCTGGGTGAGGATACCACTGAATCCTACCAGTGCAAACTCTGTTTTCCTCCTTTGGCATTCCTTGGGGAGCTGGTATGAAGACCCACAGAACCTACCTGTGTGTCTAATGGACTGGCAGGGTTATAAGTGTACTCAACAAAATAAGGATCCCACATACCTGTAGACATGTACTCTTGCCCTCTTCTTACACACCCTCCTTCCCGTGTATCTTCATGGACAGATGCTTAAAACTAACCAAAATGGATCCACCCTCTGAACACACCAAACACACAAAGATAAGTCTTTGAAATTCCTGTTTATAAAAGTCCTGGTGAAATTCAGGCCCAAATATGTGGTCAGAATTCCAGTGCTTTCAGTGCATAATTCGGTTGTCTCCATTTCAGCTGTATCTGTCTCTTTCAAAGTGACACAACCTTTTTCTAACTGTAAAGTTAGCTCATTACAAGTTTCAATTTTCAAAAATCTCCGGAATTTTCAAAACAGCTTGGAGCTGCAACTGTGTTAAATACTGAAGGGTTTGTCTTTTTTAAACTGTAAGTGTTTAAAAGGGAAAGAGAAGAGATGATTGTACTTGAGAAATATTTTCATGTAGTGCAAAAAAAACAGCTGGCAGACAAGAGTGACTCTGTTCTGTGACTTTATAGAAACTTTTACCAGAAACTTTCATAAAAGAAAAACCCAAGAGGACTTGGGGAATGGGGGCTACAAACGGTATTTGTCTTTTCTGCTAGTGATAGCTAATACACACCAGCTCCCCTGAGGTAGCAATACAACGAAGACAAGGCACGTTAGTTTTGTCATGGAGTAAATTCACTGAGAGGTTTGGGGTTGACCCATCAAATTTATCTCATGATAAAATGAAAGTGCTTTTATATTCCCTGTTTACTTCAGCTTTGTTAACAGGCGTTGGATACCCCAAGGCAAAAAAGCAGCTTTAGCACTAAAGTCAACCCAGAGGGTCCCGCTACATTCACTGGAGAATAGACTGTGACAAACTGTTTACTTTCTCTTCCAAATGCATTATTTATATGAATGTTGTAGTAATTATGCAATTATACACAAGTAAATTCACAACAATAAACCAAAGGATCATCAAAGCAATGCTAATGGCAGGGAATATTTTTTGTTTAAATTGTGGATTCACATTTCTTTTTCCCTTTTCCTTGAGGGCTACAAGGAGAGAAGATTTGCAAACCTAATAAAAGATTCTGCAAATGTCAAATCTTTGAGTATAGGAAGGGAAACGAAATCTATGCTGCCGCCTTCCTCTCTCCCACCTCCCTTGAAATATGAACAACTTTAGAAAATTGACTCATTTGTTTCACCTTTTTGTTTTGGACTAAATGCTTATGTGAAGCAAAACAAGAGTGACTATGTGGCTCTGGGGCGAGGGCCAGGGGTCCAGGGACCAGCTGAGTTTCTCCTTAATCCTGCCAGGGAGGGCGAAGGGCTTGAGGAGGACTAGACTGATCCTGCAGGTCAACACTTAGTTGCACAGACAGTTTTGGCAACAGGGATTTGGCTTTCAAAGCCATGGGTCTTTCTGTGAATCAGTGATTGCAATGAAGATATGAGATACACCAGACCAAACAGGGCAAAACATCTTTGCCAGTATGCTGGCGAACTTGGAGAGGAGAGGTTCAAACCAGGAATGACAGAAAAGGGAGATGGCAACTCACAAAGAAATGGTGAAGTGGCAGACCAGGATGGCAAGCAAAGGGCATGAGGTAGAGCAGATGAGAGATCTCAAAGCCAACAAACAAGACAGAGGGGAGCTCAGCCCAAATATATGCACACAGATAAGGAAGAGGAGTCCAGGAGAGATGATTTATTTGCAATGGTCATGTCCAACCAAAGTCAAGAATGGTCAATCCTGACGTGAACAAGAGAGGAGGCTGCAGGAAGACCTTATAGCAGCTTTCCAGTACTTAAAGGGGACCTACAAGAAAGACAGGGAGGGACTCTTTATCAGTGATTGTAGTGATGGTTTTAAAGTGAAAGAGGGTTGAATTAGACTATACACTAAGAAGAAATTATTTATTGTGAGGGTGGTGAGGCACATGTTTCTTGGAGAAGTTGTGGATAGCCCATTCCTGGAAGTGCTTGGGGCCAGGTTGGATGGGACTTGGAGCAACCCGATCTAGTGAAAGGTGTCACTCTCTATGGGAGAATTGGAATTAGATGATCTTTTGGATCCTTTCCATCCCAAACCATTCTATATTTCTATGAACCTCATGAAGGTTAACAAATGAAAGTGTCAAGTCCTTTATCTGGGCAGTAATAACCCTAAGTACCAGGGCAGGATGGTGGCCAACCAGCCTGAAAACAGTTCAGTAGAAGAGGCCCTGGGAGTTATGGTGGACACCAAGTTGAACATGAACCACCAAACTGCCCTTGTAGCAAAGGCAGCTAATGGTATTCTGTGCTGCATTAGGAAGCACATCAAGAGCAGGTGGGGAATTTTATCCTTCCCCTCTCCCCAGCCCTAGTGGGACACACCAGGAGTACTATGTCTGTTTCTGGGTTCCCCAGTACAAGAAAGATATGGACATAGTGGAGAAAACCCAGTGAGGGGCCACAAAGATGATGAAGGAACTGGAGCATCTGCACATATAAGGAGGGGCTGAAAGTGCTGTGACTGTTCATCCTGGAAAAGAGAAGGCTCCAGGTGATTTTATTCATGTACATAAATACCTGATGGGAGAGAATAAAGAAGAGAGACCCAGGCTATTTCCAGTGGTGCTCAGTGACAGCACAAGAGGCCACTTACAGAAGAAAAACTTTTTCTGTAGGGGTGAAGAATTCGAAGTAGCACAAGTTTACTAGGTGCTTTTATCTATGCTCCATAGCGTAGTGCGACAAAACCTTTCTGTTGGTGCTCAATAGAACATATTTTTCAGAAATGCTAATTCACTCTAAGCTAATACTTAAGACAGTGCAAGCTGGCATTGTCAGAGCTGCTTTCTTAATTCATGAAGGTTTATTCGATCTGCTGACAAATATTAAAGCTATGCAATGGTCTCACAATAAAAGATCTTATTTAACCTTGAATATGTATTTTATTAAGGGAAAATATGAATTATTAATTGAAAAGCTCCAAAACTTTAAAATTTCTTTCAAAGGACTGGCCAACCTGAAAATAACCCTGAAGAATAAAATGATTGTTGTGCAAGAAAATCTTCTCAACAAGAAACAATGCTCGTGAAGTGCTAAAGGAAGAAATGGCACAATGGTAAATGACTGCTCAAATAGAAGGAGTCCAATCATGTATCTCTAGCTCTTAAAAGCAGGTGCCAATACCTTCACTTTCACTTGCTTAAGTTCACCAATAACCCTATGACCTACTCAGTTGTCAAATGAGATATGTAAATACTTTTAAAATTTTAGACAATGTTTATTTAAAATAAAAAAATCAGGTTGGACAGACATGACCTGATACTTCTCCTTTAATCATTCTATTGGCATATTATCTACAGTTATGCTGTACAAACTTCTGAGTTCAGCTAACTGTCAAAATGAATTGGGTTCACCTTCATGCAAGTTAGTTAGACTGACGGTCTTTTCTTTCCTCCTAGCTCCCCCTTCAAATACTGTATTTGATGTTCTTTTCCCATTGAATAGTAATACATTAAGGATTTACAGTTCTCAGTCTAACTGGTAGCTCCATGTTCAGAGCACTAAGAAGAAACTTTTGCTTCAAGAGAGTTAAAGTGAACTAATGGGCAGGGGAAAGGGCTGTGACAGGAAAGCTGCTTGTACCCCAGGGCTTTGAAGCAGCTTTTATGAAGCATGTGTTACAAGGAACCCTCTGCCTGGTCTCAGTTATGCCTTAGTAAGTGCAGCCTCAACCTGCTCAGCTCACTAAGGACTCACAGGAGGCAGCACTAGTACAAAGCTTTCCCTGCAAAGGTGGTGGTACGGGACTGGGGCCCTCAGGAGATGTACTATCTGCTTCAGCATCAAGGTTCAAAGTGAAGAAATAGAGCACAGCTGACCTCTCCAGCTTGCCAACTCAAATGTAAGTTGAATTACTCTCTTCCTTACAAGCCTTCATAATGCAGGTGAAGGTGTGAAATCTGAAGCCACGGATTTTCAAAATAGTAAAGATGTCTACATGAATTTCTTTTTCTTTAATCCCTCACTGAGCTTGAACACTTCTTTACTGGAGTACAAAGGAATCTCTGTTTTTGCTTCCTCTCCTCCAGACTGAAGATCCTCTTCCAGGTGGATCCAGGTTATTTCTTCCTCCTTAAGTTACAACATCTGTAATGTAAGATGTCTCAGAATGTGGCACAGTGATACAGAAAGGCCAGTGGGAACGAAGAGAAATGTTACAAGAAGCTGAGAGAGTATTGCTTTCTCATCTTCCTCTCCACCATCACCTCCCATTTCCTTGCTGCCTCCTCAGAGCTGGTTGTGCAGTTGTGTCAGCGCTCGTCAGCTGTGTCAGGTGCCTTGGCTCAAACCCCAAACCAACCTGAAGGGACCTGAACCCATTTCAGACGCTTTCTGGGAAAATGTTCAGAAACTTTTCCTGGATAGAGTTCTCTGATGGATAGCTGATTTAGACTAAACAGATGAAGACAGTATTTGATTCTTGAGAACGGCAGGTAAGGTTCTTGGGTGACAGGGGAAGGGAACATGGCATCCAAAGCCTATTTCAGGGCAAGGTTAGCTCCTCTGCTGTATATGAAGGGCACAATCTGAGAAGCAGAAACTGGGATGTTCAGACATGCACATCCAGAAAATTTCTATCTATGCATCCAGAGCACTTTACTCTTGAACACTTCTGTGGTGCTGAGTGAGGGCTTTGAGAGTCTAAATTTTGGAGCTGGCTACCTAACATAGTACTTAGGCAGCAGCTAGGTCTTTAGCTCATGCTGTGGATAAAGTCCATAAGAAACTAAACTTGGAGTTGTGGAGTTTGGGGTTGAGGTTATAGGGAGCTCTGTATTCTAAATTTGAACTGAAATACTTTCTAACTTTGCCACTGAACATAAAACCCCAAATCTATGTTAGGCTTGAAACACTTCATAAGTAATGTGAAGCCACAGGAGGTTTATTTTTTCTTTTGGAATGTTTGAGGCAAATCATCTGAGTCTTTTTAGATTTAAAATGCAGGGAAAACCAGACATGTTTCTGACTTCTAAAAACACACTCTAAAGAGAGGAAAGTCAGTAGGTTCAGGACAAACCCAGTGACACTGTACAAAGGACAGAGAGCTCCTGACAGCCAGTCTAACCAGTAACACTACATTGGATAAACTGAAGATGGTGTGTACATTGAATCATAGTATAGTTTGGGTTGGAAGGGACAAGGTGCTTCTTCTGGTGAGGTATGGACCTACTTTGCAGTCAACAAACCTTCCTGACCAGGAGTAGCTCCATTTTGCAGGGAATACATTTTTTTTTCCATTTATGGGCACATTGTTATTTTTCTTTTGGCAGGTCTCCCACTCTTGCCTCACCACATTGCTTCATACCTGTCAGCTTCTCTTTGTACCTGGGTGCCCTCCGCTGCTTTTTGGTCATCTTGACCAGATGTCATCTCTGTTTAAATGGTGGCAGGCAGCCAGGGAATGCTGCTTTGCAAAACCAGCAAAAATAGTCAATTCACAGCCAACACGGTAACCTTACATGGACACCTCTGGAGAACTTGGAGTTAGCTGCCCTCTTTCAAAACCGACATGTTCAGTCCTGTCTGCAGGAGAGTCACCAAAATGCTAGTGCACACCTCTGGGCAGTCAGTGGAGAGGGCACTGCTGACTGTGAGTCAAGGGAGAAGAATGTGGTGGGGAAGTATGTGAGATCTGGGGACCACCATGCAAACCCCAGGGAGCTTACAAATGGGAGCAGTAACAAATACACCCTGCACTGCCATCCAAGTGCAGAGGGAGACGTGCACTGAAATGCTTGCTTATTTTGGAAAGAGCTGAGAGCTTTTCTTTTTCTGCCTGGACAATCTTTATAATGTTAAGTTCCTTGTGATATCAAATCCCATAATCATAGGTCACCCAGATAATCTTGATAATTTTCTTTCCGGAGTTATTTCCCATTCTTTCTCTCTCTCACCCTATTATGATTCCCTCCAACAAATGGGTACCAGAGAGACCAGAAAGTTCAATGCATTTCATGTCAGGCATGTTTATTGTTGCAGAACAATTGCCACAGAATCCTATTAGTTTTATAGTGTGTTTTTGTGCTGATTTGAAGGTACCAAATGAAAGCGTAATGCAATGATAGCAATGACAGTTTGACAAGAGTCATGAAGGGCAAAATTACTCACTAGGGGCTACATTTTGAGCCCCAGCTCACACCACCCAGTTCTGTAGCAACATTGCTACTCCTCTCACCTTCTCATTGCCTTTTGGAGTCCAGACCATCTTCACGTGCCAAAGATCTGCACTGGGCTGACACTGCAAGAGCAAGAGGACAGCTGGGAATGTGGTGAGGGCAATTGCTTGCTGGCTGAATGCTGCCACCTTACAACAAAGTGCCATGTCCCCATGTCAAGGATCATACAAGGTGGGAAGTGTTTTCAAAGCCTCCCCCTGTCCTGAAGGAAAACTCGGAAAGGGAGCTGTCATCTCAAAAGGAAGGAAGAAACTTGGCATTTTATCAATGGCCGGCTTAATTTTCTCTGACTTCATCTGTTTTCAAAGCAGTTGGTCTAAACTATTCCTAAACATCCACTGGATAGAGACTGGCACACCCAGAGAGCTCAGGATCTTGTTTTTGTTAGAGACTTAGGATGGGAAGCCGTGCAGAGCAATACCTCTCCAAATCAAAGTCTGCTCGCTTTTGTCCTCTGGCTCCTCAGTTTGCCATGTAATCAAAATCTTCAGGAAACTGCTGCCAAAATCTACCCACCTGCACAGCCACAAACGTGCAGGCATCACTGTGCTCATATTAATCATTACCCTTATCACAGCCCTGGCATTTGTGCTGAGCAGATCAGAGCATGGCACGAAGGCTGAGTCCAACAAACATGTTCCTTGGTGACAAAGCCCATTTTGGAGTGGTTCTAGCTGTCTTTTCGCACTGACTGATGGCGAAACAGATCCAGTGTATATTGAAATAACATAAATTTTGTCTATTAAAATACAGTTTTCATTTTCTCTTTCATTCATTTCTCTTTCATTTCTCTTTCATTGGGACCCACTTTTTGTTTCATACCTAGGCTGCCAAGGTTGAAAGGGCAGGCCTTGGATTCACATTATCCTTAAGCAAAAGGCTCAACAAGCTTTAGCAATGAAGAGCTGAACAATTGGAATCTTTCTCCTGTAATCTGGGTGGCAAAATACTTGGTCAGAGTGACAAAATCCCAACGCTGGGCAGTTTTATAAGATTTGATCCATATCAGTCATAGAAGCTCTCTTTTTACTTGATCCAGGCACTGCACAATTTGTCAGATTACATAACCTCTTGTAATCCCTTCCAATTCTACTTTTTTGCCATATAGCACCTGTAAACAAATGCAGTGCTACCTATGCTATGGTTGCTGTGCAACTGAGGTAGCAGGGACCTTAGGTAGTAACTGATAAGCAGCTGGATTTCAGATTAAGTTGAATGACTGTAGCAGTCCATTAAAGGGCCAGCACGAATCTACACAAAATACTCGGGACCTTCTACCAAGAGGTGACACAGGTCAGGCAATACCTATGCACATTATTCAGGCACAAACAGTCTAAACTGAACAGGCAAGAGTGCATGCAAGTGGAGCTCTCCGATGTATGTCTTGTGTACAGATGAAGTAATCGACCAGCTGAGAAGATGCATAACAGAGGATGAGAAGAAAACCCAAATGCACACACCTGCATAGGGAACTGACTCCATATATATATATATATATATATATATATATATGTATGTCAAGGGACATAGCTTGGATTTTTTTCTGATTTTTGGTTAGTTAAGAACCTTGTCCTCTCTTTTAGCTGTTTTATCATATTTAGCTCGTCATCTACCCAGGAGCTACATAGGTAGGTAGGGAGCTACAACTGTTTGATGAATCCAGTGCTGAGTTTTACAGCTGGAAAAGGTTTAATCCCTATTAAGGTTTAATTCCTCAGTCTGTAAAGAAAGAAGGATTAGAAACAGAGTCTGGAGCAGCTGTGGTTCTGGGCAAGCAGCTGTCCTCAGGATTGCCTTTGTGTGGAGGGCTTCCCAAGGCTCTGAAGGTGGTCAGGAGATAGGGCAGCCAGAGGGAGGATGGCCAAAGGTGGCAGGATCTGCTCTTCTGGATTTAGCCAATGTCTGTTAGTATTTTGACTTGCTCAGTTGGGCCCAACTGTTTCGTTTAATGGCTCTCCACAAACATTTGCACAAAAGGCTGGGTTGCCTGCTTGCGCAAACTTTTTGGAATAGTTAATCTTCAGTCAGTAAATCATGGTTTGGGAGTAGAAATAAAATTGTGACTAGCAAATACGCAGTGACACAGAGCTCTCCTCAGCTGTGCCAGCAGATGAGCTGAAACCTGCTTGTTCTTCTGTGGCCACGGTGGATACAGGCAGATCCTACCTCTTGGCCTGTGACACAGCTCGTCCTGGTCATGTTCAGGCACGGAAACATTTTCTTACATGGGTGGATAACTTTTGCAACTATAATTATAGATAGTAAACGCATTAGAAAAGATAAAGTCTCCTGGTGAGTGACTCATGAACAGGAAAAAGGACACAGCTTGTCAAAGGCATCCACAACAAATGGCTAACTCTGTTCCTTCCTCTGGTTCAGGGAGGTTGCGATTCGCAGCTCCCAAGCTGCACTTCGGCTCAGCAGTGATTCAACTGCAGAAGCTCAGCTCAAGGGATAATGTTAGAAAATTGTAACTTGAGAAAAGATCACTCAAACAACACCGTCAGGCATTGTGGTGCTGGTCTTTGTTTGTCCCTCCACATTCATTTGTTTATACTGGAATGGAAAGGTAAAATAATATTCAGTTTTGTAAACATATCGTCAGTAAAATACCCTTTGTTAATATTAATAAATGGCTTGCTTAAGAAAAACCCCCAAGTCCCTGTGGTAGGTATTAGCCTTTGGTTTCCAGTTACTCAACTTCTTTACAAGTCTTAGAGATCTCATAAACTTTGAATGTTGTAGTAAAAATATTTATAGGGTAAGTCAAAGAAAAACATAAAATTGCATTCAAGTTTTGACAGGAGTAAAACTACTTATCCTGCTTATTTTTTATTATAGAAAACTGGATGCTGTGACCTCACTAAAAAATGATAGCTATTTAAGCAGAAAGGTTGGAAAGGATTTTGTGCATGTTAGTATTTCCTTTCTGAAGTATTAATATTTACCTTGGGAAACTCTTAAGTGCTTAATTGGAAAAGACAGACAAGCAGTGCTAGTGGTGTCACAGGCTATTTATGGAGTCACAACAAAACTCTGCGTGATAATTCCAGATGATACTTCAGTCAGAAGCTGCGTTAACCTGCATTTTCACTGTTCTAAGATTTGGGCTTGGTAAAGGCTAGATATACCACGAACAGCAGAGTTCTACCTCAAGTGCTTGAACCCAACTGTAAGATCCTAGAAAACCCACTTTCAGCTTTGTCGAATCCTGTTGATGCCTAAAGCCCCTACAGCATCTCCATTTCCACCCTGACCCAGACATCGTTAGGCTGCAGGGAAGTCCAGATAAACCTTTGCCCACCTGGTCACTGCCTTACCCTGCCTGTGAGGTGTGATCCAGCTGGCAGGCTCAGAGCACGCTTGGTGCCTCAGACTTTGCATGGCAAACAGCACAGGGCATGGCTTCCACAACCGGGCTGCCTGCCTGCCACTCTGTACTGGATTCACTTGTACTGGGAAAGGGACACCAGCTTTTAAATTCACACCTGGTTTCAGGTCCTTGCATATCCCAGAGAAGTGTTTGAAACAATCTGAGATGGATTTTCCTCCATCTCTCTCTTGACTTGCTTCTGTGTCATAGCAATAGATACTTTGGCGGACTGTGAGAAAGACACTGATTAACCTCTAGGTTGTAACAGTACTCACATAGGGTCTGAAAAGGCTATGGTCAAGTCAGATCCAGGCTAAGACAAATAAATGACAGTACGTTCCTGCTCTCTGACAGCCAGCCTCTTTAGGAGACCTGATCATGAACGTCTTACATCATTAATCTGTCTTAAAAATTCAGGCCTCAATCCCATAAAAGAGATGCAAAGTTTTGTCTGGGCTGAGAAGATAAGCAGCAAAAGGTCTGCAAATGCTTTGCTTGTAATGCCTGTGTCAACAGTGAGGATTTTCACTTAGCAAGAGACTCTGTGCAGTTGAGAAGCTGCTTGATGGGGACAGGGACAGCCTAATCAAAGGTCCTGAAAAGTAAGTGTCCTATAGCACACCTAGTACCAGTTTAAACACTAAATTTTCAAGTGAGCTGAGCTGCTGTTTAGGCACTAAAACAAGTGGCTGGAGGTTTTTTTTTTTGTTGTTGTTGTTGGTGGTTTTTTTTAGATCTGAAGTGAAAAAATTGCTCATTGCATCTCAGAGTACTTGGGCTGGTGGCACTTCAGATCATTCAGATCATCCAGCTTTCACCTCTCCATGGGAGAGCAGCCGAGCATCTGCTGGGATTCCTTTTTACCACTTTCCTGGTGAAGACTGATGCTTCTCCCTCAGCAGCAGGGTGGCTCATGCTGAGAGGCTGCAAGGCACCTCTTGCCTGGACTGAGAGCTGAGGGCCAGGCACCCACTGCCATGGGAATCTCCCAGGATATCCTCTCCTGTAAAAAATCTTACATTCCTGATTCATCCTAGGTTTTGGATTAAAAAATTACGTAATGAAGCATGAAGTTTATTTGGGACAAACGCTAAAACCTCCTCCTCTTTAGCCTTGGCAATGCATCCCGGTGTTGCTTTGCGGATGGGGCTGCGAGTGTAGGTTCCCCATGGGGAGCCCGGCTGAGGGGTTTGCTCAGCCTTACTGGGATGGGGGTGAGATGGCAGCTCATACTGCTGTACTTAACACCCGCAGCTCCGACAGTGTTAACACACACCTGGAGCTTTTTATTGCTATTATAAAATGGGAGTTTAGTTAGCATACTGTCCCACCATGTTTAGATAGAAAATATCCAAAGGTTTCAAGACTGCAAGCCAAAAACATAAAGAAAAGCTATAATAACTCTCTCTGCCTCTGTTTTGAGACCTCTTTTTCATTAGGGGGTGACCAATGAATGATTGTCCATTCTCTGCCTTAATCTTTTGTAGACAAGGTATTACAACTTCTGTTAGGAATAGTTTTTATGGGTAACAATACAGAAATAGTTTCATAAGAACTCTCACTTCTTGCAGCATCAGCTACAAGTTACAACATAAAACCACCAAACCCCTGAAGATTATATGAGAGTCATAGTTTGATGAACCATTAAATCAGGTAACCCTTATTCCGGATATTTCAGTTAAAAAATGTTTTAATGCTCTCTTTTTACAGCATTGCTTACATTGCATGATCCTGTTTTTAATCAGCTCCTTTGGTAAGAACCATGGATAAACACCACCTTCACATGTGTGCACAAGTTCTGAACTTTGAACGAATGCAGTATGTTAATACATATTAATCTGTTTACTTACTTAGTTTGTGTCTGGTCACAGCCAATAAATCCACAAATCCAGGCACTGCTGACTGTACGGTGGGCATGTAAGCACACAGTACACAAAGGAAAACCTGGAAATTTGTCAGCTCATGGAAAGCTGGACCTTACTTCATAAAATGGGAGGATGCATATGCTGAAGATGTGGCTTCTGAGGCACGATGCTGTTCACCACATGCTGGCAGCTTGTTTGGCTTTGCATATATTGCAGAGGAGGATGCTGCTCTCACCTCTAGGATGTGATCCTGAATTTACTGCCTTGCTGGGTATTACCTACAAGCACAACCTCAGTGAGTGCATTCAAGTCTCATTCAACACATCAAACCAGGCATGACGGGGGGCTTATGTGAATTCTTTTTCCCCCTAGATAGAACCTGAAAGGGTCTGGGAGCGACTCATGTACTTTACATGTACCCAGAATTGGTTTCTTTGTAGGATGGACACATAGGTGTTAATTAGATACAAAGATATTGTGCAACCTCACCAGGGAGGCATGCGGTACTGCTTTGCTTTGGGTGTGTTAGTGCAGAATTTGATGTTGTAATGACTGTGTGCCTCAGTTGAGGGCTTAGGGTTAACTGGTATACAAGGATATTGCACTTCGAGTTTGAGTTGTACACTAAACTTATCTGACTTCTTGTTTAGAAAGAGAGAAGAAAAATCTTTGCTGTATTTTATATCACCTTCTGAATGGGACACAAGGCAGAGTGAGAGAATCCAGTTTCCTCTTGGCACAACCTCTTAATCTCTCCCCTGTAGCTGTCTTTGAGATGAAGGCTCACTGGCATGCAGATCTGGAGCAGAGCCTTCTGGAGTAAAGCTGTGTCTTAATTTGACTGCAAAAGTGCTACTATTTGGGGGCCTGGGGGATGTGGGTCTCCCCCCTCCCTGAGCTCTGCTTTCCAAAAGTGCCTCTGGAGCTTGCTCCATGTAGTGTAGCAGGGGTCCAGTAACACTTTAGTGAAGACAGATGTTAATGCTGAGTGAGCAGAAGCTAACAGACTTGCAGAGCAACCTTGGCAGCTCGCCTCATTTTTCAGATTTCTATGTACCTACAAAACTTTAAAAAAAAACCCTCAGAAGAAACCCTCTCTGCATTTTAGCCTAGAGCAAAGCCATGGTGTAAGTAGTTCATCAAGATACACTCTCTTTAGCTCCTTAAACACACAGCTAGATCAAAATAAAGTATGAAGAGCATAAAGTAACTCACAGACACCATTTATTAACACTGAGGCCTGCTGCAGGAAGAAAGTGACCCAGTAAATATCCTCCCTGAGTAGTAAAAAAAAAGTTATAAGAACTTTTGTAAGCTGTAATTCCCTAAGGAAAAAGAAAAAAAAAAAAAGAGAGGTTTTTACAATCTTTCATCTCTGCTTGAAAGCAGAAATAAAAAGCCTGCCCCTAAACTACTAGGTGCTTGTGAGCAGCTTGTTAATAATGTCATCTTCTGTCTGGTCTTAAAGGAAAAGGAGAGATATGGAAAGAAAACAAACCCACAAACAGTGCTGATCAGCTTTATGAGTGCTACAACTTCAAAGACTGGAAGAAACGCTCCCCAGACTGGCTGTTTTAAGGATCAAGAGTTCAGGAGCTTTAAAGGGCCTTTATTAGAGAATATTCTGCATGAGAAGCTAACAGTCTCTGATAGTACTGCAAATGGATATCTTGCACTGGCAGACTCATATGTAACAAAACTACTCCAGCTTCTTAGGAAAAGCCAACAATATGATCTTGCTTATTTTTTGCTTGTATATGTTGTATTTCAAGCAAGCATATTTTACACAAGGCAGTGTGGTGGTGTGTGCAAATACCATCCCCTTTTTACTGGGAACTAAACTGAGATGGAGGGGAAGTGCAGCCAAAATTTTCATGAGCAATCTTAGGTGTTGGATCCTACCATCTAGGTTGCTCAGCGTGGGATACACAGACATGTCTATCGGGGTGCTCAGGATCAGCGTGGTGGAAGATTTGGAGGGTACTGCCCTGTCTTGAGTGGGTTTCCTATGCAGAAAGGAGGAAAGAATTGTAGAACGTTATAAGGAAACAGATTTCATAAGCCAGGTGGCCTCCTCATTAAAATATCCATTCTCTGTTTTGCAAACAAGCAGGACAGTGGCAGTTTAGTCCTTTTGGTTTGCATTTCTATTCTTGCAAAGTTTAGCGCATCAGTTTTATGTAGCACATGCAGTAATTTTAGCAGTGTAAGAATAATGCAGATGTGTAAGTTCCTTAGACACTCTGATATTTTTATCAACACTGAGCAGAAAAAACAAGGCAGAAAATTTATGCTGAGCTACATCCAATTAAATGTATTGTTGCTTATACTCTCTCTGTACTAATTTTCTTTCTCTGTGGCAACTGCTGGTCTGAGTTAGCTGCACGGTGTCTAAGAAAGTTTACAGCAAGTGTTCTAGCAATCAGAAATGTGATCATCCTCAAAGGATTTAGGACAGTAAAGGGAATGCATATCAAAAGAAAAGTTAGAATGATTTATCTGTTTGCCACACAAACAACTGAAATACACTAAAAAGAAATGCAGCAGATTGTGTGCTAAACGCCAGCACTGCACTTGCAAATAATGAGTTAACCAATAAGTTGACTGAAATAAACGTGCATTTTTTTTTCTTCTGTGGACAACTGAGTCTCTAACAAGAACCACGTCTGTAATAAAAGTTATGATGTCTCTAGCAGGAACTGGTAGTGCAAATCAAACATACCATTAGCTTGTCAGGCTCAGCCAAGTGAAATAACAAGCAGCTGGGTAGTGCTGTACACTGAAATGGAAAACTGTTGCCCCTTAACAGAAGATTTCCTCAGAGAAAATTAAGCATGAGGGGCAGCGACAGACCTGGTTATTCATGAGCACGGTGTCACGGGGAGGTCAGTGGAAGGACCTTACTTAAACCATTATTCTGGTTCAGGAAATGCTGCCTGACTCCTGAAGTTAGTGGAGCAAACTCTCCCCGACACCTCAATGAGTAAATCAGGGTAGTGGGGAAGTGCCTGGCACCAGGGGAAACGGAGAAGGAAGGGGCAACATGCGATTTCCCATTTGACCAGCTACGCTTGGCCAAGAGACCCAAGCGCTGAGATGGAGGGGAGGAGGGAGTGTGCCTGGCTAAGGGGCAAAAGCAGATCTCTTCTTGTTTCTAAGGGTACTGAAGAATAAACCTGGAAAGTGAAAAGTTTTCCTACGGCAGATGGGGAATTGGATGCAGAATGCGCTGGGCTAGATGAGTTTCGTACTTTGGGCTTCCAGCTGAATGCAAGCCGTTTGTATTGTCACATGCTCTTTTACAAGTTTTTGGCTGATGGAGCCTGGGTGGCAGAGTGGAAAATTGTTTGGGAGGTTTGTGTAGCCGTGTGTGTGTTCTGTGGCCACGAAGCCAGACATTGTTTATTGAGTCCTGTGAGGGATCCTGGTAATCACAGCTGATTTGCAAAAGCATATCTGTTGCCCACATGTATCAATTAGATTGTAGTATTTGTGTACAAATCATGGACTTGATATTGATCCCGCAGCTTGCGGCCAGCTGAGAGCATTTTTATGCCCGTCCAGCGGGAGGTACTGCTATTAAGCCCTGGTACTCCATTTCCAAAAATTTCTGCTGCCCCTGCAAAGGTGCACCCAGCTTTGAAATGCAGGTTTGGATCTAACAGCTGCTTGACATTGAACTCCAGGCCATGAAATATCTGCAGACATCTCCTCATGGTAGCCACCCATCCAGCTCCTTGATGGGATCATGAAAGCCCTGAACCCATTTTCAGGCCAGTGGTCTGTACAGGAGAAGGTTGAGCTGTTCTTCTCAGAAGCCAGCTCTTGAAAGAGAATTTTAAAGGCGATAAATGTGTTTTCTGGCTCCAGGTGCTGTTGTTTCACATCGTTTTCTTGATGCTGGAATATGCACCAGTCTGAATAGAAAAAGGAAACAGCATTTTGACCAAAAATGTTACTTTTCACAGAGCAATTCTAAACTACTTCCACTTGCCCATGGAACATGTATGCACTGCTTCTACCAGCGATGTGTCTAAACCCAAACCCAAGTGAATGCAACAGCATCTCCCCTAAGGAGGGACTGCCAGGCCATTTCTGGGTTGGCAAAGGTGCCCCAGGTTCCCACTGGGCACTCGAGCTGTCAGTCTCCAGGGGGCCAATAGTGGCCTCGCAGACTCAGCTCCAGCTGTCACTGCACAGGGCAATTTTTGACCTCCAGTTTTTCAGAGTAAAATCTGGACTGTGAAAGGCATAGCAAACTTTTGCTCCAGCTCTAATAATCAGGATTGGCTGGAAAAATGCTACAAGTATATCGCAAAAGAAGATCCTCAAATGCTTTTCTTTGCAACTCCATTTTTTTTTTTTTTTTAATTTTAAAAATACAGCTGTGTTAATTTTTTCATTCAGTAATAAGGGAGGAAAACTCCCCCTTCCCTTCATCCTTCCCTGCCTTGGGAAAAAGAGAAAAAATTGAGGGAGAAAGAAAGAGGGTTTCTGGGATGATAATGACTTGAAACTTCTTCTTTTTTCTTTAAAAGTTAAAACATTTTGGAAAGAATTTTTTCCACATTTCTGCTTTCTTTTGAAAGATCCTTTTTAAGAAAAATGCTTTAAACTCCAAATATTGGCTAACTTTATAAACAAAATTCTTTCCCTGTTTTATTAAGGGAAGTAAACAAGGCAAAAGTGATGGCTGAAGCAACAACTTCCAAGATGATTGGCACATGGAAACTTTTATCTTTTCAGCTATAAAGTTTGATTGGTTTTCATCCCCCCTGCCTCACTTCCTCCTTTCCTCTTTCTGAAAATTATTGCCTTTCAGTTTGTTTTAATGGTGTTTATGTAATGTCATAAATATTCTTGTTTAGAACTGTAATTATTCCCTACGATTAATTCTGCTCATTCCGAGAGATTGTGCAAGTTTTTCACTGGAGGGTATGTCTTTTATGTTCGTGTGTTTCTCCATGTAAAAGGCAATGTACCCATTACTAAAGCCGTGCCTGGGAAGGCAGGGTTAATGCTTTTCCTTTTTCCCATGGCAAGGTTTGGAAGCATTTTTGTAGAGTGTTTAGTATCATTCCTCTTCGGGTTGGGATTAAGGTAATTGACAGGGCGTTGGGCCAGGGGTCCTTTAGCTGTCCCACCTCGGCTGCAGGGGGTGGAAGCATGCCATGGCCAAAGTCACTTCCTTTCTCTTATATCCCATTAGTCTGCCTGTGTTTTCGATTTCAGAGGAATTCCTATAAATACGTTGACTGTAGCTGCTAATTGTGAGTAAAACATCAACTAGGTGGAGGTGGAGGGAGCTTTCTCAAAATAAGGACTATAGGATTCAGCCCTCTGTATTTTCCAAAATGGATTTGCAGTATGTGAAGATAACAATCACCATTTCTGTGAAGACTGTTCTGCGTTATGTTAGGGGAAACAGTTGAAATGAGACCTTAAATAATAGGCTGAGCCCCATCCAACGGTGCAGAAGTGACTGACGGTGCATAAAGGCCAGATGCGTGTACATGGTGCCCAGCACGTTTACCTTTGGTGTTGTGTCTCATGTAGTGAGTTAAAAGAAGATGGCTAGCAAGACTTTAATGCCTCAGAGCAATGGAAAAAAGCTTGGAAGAACTGAGTAGAAGCTATACTTTGAAGAATGCACTGAACATATATTCAAAATGGACAGCTTGTCTCCTTTAGTGTATTTCAGGCATATTTTTACATGGTAAAATTTTTTCCTAATGTCTTAGCAGCTTGAAACGCCTGATCTCCTGGAAATGTTTCACTGTCATTCTCTGAGACGGTTTTGCAAGCAATCATTTTAAAGCCCAGATGAATTGACTGTGATTGTTCAGCATAAAATGAAAGAAGTTATGTACTATTTGGGGAACTTGTGTAATTTAATTTTTGCTCAATGCATTTGCAGAAGCCCTCTAGGCAGCTTCTAGCAGCGGCTGGAGATGGGTTAGTAGCAGGGCATCTGTATGCTGTTGTTTAACACCCGAAGGAGGCTGAAAGCACAGACCCTGCTCTCAGCACTGCAGGAGTCCCGCAGGGACCCCTCGGTCACTGGAGGAAACTTGCTCGATGCTGTGGGGGTCCTGTGGTCATGGAGGAGTTCAGCCAGGCTGGTGGGGAGAGGACAACCTGGAAACTGCAGAAAGGAGAGCTCTCACTAAGCCAGACCATGGTTTTGCCATGCTGATTCAGTTATGTCTGTATCCGAAAAAGAAAAGAAGAATGAAAGACTGACTAGACGTGCAGTTTAAATAAAGCAGTCTATAAAAACTGGCAGGAAACTATTGGGAGACCTCAGTGGAAAATCCCAGAAGAGGCGGGTGTCCCCACACGTTCCCTTTCTAGGCCCCCATCACAGAGCTGGGGATCTCATTAGGTCATGTTTACCAAAGGGGCTTGTTTTCTGTCTTCTGATTCTGCCAGCGACAGGACACGGGGAGAACAAAGCCTGTCCTAAGTGACCACCGATGGAGCCAGCCCTATTCACGGATTAGGGCTGCCATGGAAACTCGGTTTGCAGAGCTCACCACTGCAAACATGGAATGAACCGCCAGGTCAGCACCCAAGATTAAAGGGGTGGGAAAGAGGGGTTGAGCAACTGTTTGCTGAACTCATTTCAGAAGATTTCCTGGAATAGTCCAATATTCCAAAAATTGGAATGAAGAGTTTTTAGTTAAAAACAGAGTGAGAATTTCCCTTGTTTGAGAAAAGGGTTGTGTCCTTTGGATGCATTCAATGAAGGGCAGCAGCAGAGCTAAGTATTGATTTAACTTCAGAATAACCTTAAAAGACCTAAAAGTGGTTTAATGATCAGCCGTATGCTGAAAATGAATCCCAGAGGACTTATTGTTCAATGTCATGATTTACACAACATGTTATCAGCCACCAGATTAGGATTTCTTGTGAATCTGATTTTGATCATTGTGAGACAAAACTCATATCCAGGTTTTGACTCTATTTATCTACACATTAGCTAATCCTAGATATGTTAAAAGCATGATTGACTGTTTCAACACCTGGAAAATAAAACTTATCTTACAAAATAAAACAATGAAGTTTGCAGCAAAGTATATTTCAACAAGCATCTCTGCTTTTTTTTTTTTCTTTTTTCTTTTTTTTTTTAAATATCTGAAATTATATATGTTTTCCATCCAAGTTCCATGACTAGGGGATAGCCTGTGGTCTGGGAGACTTAGATTTACATCCTACTCTCTTACAGTCTTCCTCATAACCTAGAACAAGTTACTCTGTCACAGGAGCTCAGAGAAACATGCTGTGTTCTCTGCAGCCTGGCAGTATCTCCCACAAGGGCTCCCTGTGTGTTGTGAAATGCCCAGCTGGAAGCTGCTCTGAAACCCAATGCAAGATGCATGGGAAATACCTTTAAAGCCAAAAGTGCGATTCGTCACGTCAAGCTTTAAACCTGGAGGTAGCAGAGATGGCTAATGTGGTTTTATTATTTTTTTTCTTAAACCATTGCTGTGAATATCACAGTCAGGTTAGAAGAAAGAACGGGTACATGAAAGCCTGTGAGACAGCTGCAGTGCTTTGGTATGTATGTCTTCCTATTCAGATACTGATGTCCTGAATTTTATTACTTGACCATGTCTTTCAGCCAATTGGCCACCCATTCTGGAGAACTTTTGCTTAAAACTTATGTCCTTAGCAAGGGAAATGTCAGAAAACACATTAGTAAGCTAAAAATGCAACCCATGGATCCCTTTCCAGACAGTAAAACATTTTCTCTCTCAGTGGAGGAGACTGTGGCTTGACATTCTTCACAAATCCAAGTTAACCAGTTCTTTTTATCTATTATTCCTATTTGCTATGGGACAGTTGCTTAACACAGTGTTCAAATATCTTGCTGAGTTTAAATTGGTTGGTTGTTCCCCAGATTTTCTATTTCTGCATAAGATAGCATGTCAACCTTTCTCTAGTTCTCTGGAGCCTCGTAAACCCTCATGAGTTTCTAATGGCTCAGTAGTTGTCCTGGTTAAACTGAAAACTGAATTTTCTCATTCTTTCCTTCTGTTGGTCTTCTACAGAGAAGTTTGAGGGTTTAAAACTCTGCTGAACGAAAAAAACAGCAGGTGGGGAGAACTGCTGGAAATCAAGTGAAGTCAAAACCTTCACAGTTTTTATTGGAAGAGCAAGCTGAATCCACGGGCATTACGCTGAAGAGGGAGAGATTGTGGGTTATGTAAAACTAGGCACGCAGTAAAAGCAAGAAAACATTGAACTCTCATACAATGATCTCAAAATTCTGTGTTTGTAGCAGCACACTTCAGAAATATGGAATAAAAGAAGTGGAACTGCAAAAGTTTTATCTGTTAATGCTAAAGCAATTGGAGCTATCTGTGCAAATGCAGATGTGTGGGTTCTGTGCACACTCATCTCTGCAGAGCTCCCACAGGATCTCGCTTCACACACGAACACGAAAACCTCAGACACCCTTGTTGTTCTGATTCCTCTAGGAGAAATGACCTGAATATTTGTCTTATTTTGTTCAGATCCAAACTGAGATCTGAACAAAATTTCTCTCTGAGCCTGCGGCTCAATATGTGAAAGTCCACATGTGTGTGGATCTGGCTCACTCTGGCTGGAATGCCTCAAAGTTTCCTTTTCTGCTTATAGAAATGTCAGTAGTTTCTTGCTAAATACACTGAAGAGCTTCCTTAGATCCTCATTTGCATATGTTTTGTATTATCTCTGTTTTTGCTTTACATGGTTTATTCTTCCCTCCCACAACTTGCCACTATCCTCTTCATTAAGCCGCCTAACTGAAAACTGACATTTTCTAATTTATTATTCCAAGTCCTTTTAAAGTCAGAAGTCAGAAGAATAGCTGTGGCCCTGTTTGGTTAAAGGAAGACATTTAATACCGAATTTTGTCTTTCCTGTACTTAAAAATATTTTTTCCTCTTCCCTCAGTAAGAGATGAAATGATGACCCTGCAGAGCAAAAGTCTCCATTAAATCAGCCACTGGAGAGGAGACAGACTGGGTTTTTCATTTGAGTTTATTTTGGTTTGTGCTTAAATATATTTTTTTAACCCATGTTGGAAAAAAAAAGGGGGGGGGTAGTTACTAAAAGGAGGGCAATTGCATCCTCCCACTGGAGTTCAGCCTACAAGCTACCCTTTCTTGGGAGCTGGTTTGATTTCCCTTGGATTTTGCTGCTCCGGGCAGGGTGTTTTATCTGCCTTTTAGCCTCTGACCCAGAGGTGTGACCTTTTCACTTTTATCTCTTTTGGAGTAAGCCTGGGCCCTGTCAAAGTTCCCTGAGAGACTAATGGTAAGCACAGAGCAAGAAAGGCCATGTCGGACAGTGAAGAGGACAGAGCGCTGCGGTGGGTGATGGAGAGGTGCCTCCCGCCTGCTCTCTGGGACAGGTCCTGTGGCCGTGCAGCCCCAGCAGCAGCTCTGACACCCAGCAGCAATGGTTGCCTGAATGCAGGCAACTGAGGGCTAATCCCTGCTAAACCCACCTTTGCCTCCCACCCCAGCAATGCAGCAGCAATAAATAAGGGCATAATCACTTTCAGGAGACATGCTTGCTTATCTCTTTTTGTTTAAAGCAGACAGATTTAGTCCTGGTATGAAGCAGCTCATGGAAATAATATTCAGTTCTTACTATTAACCTTTATGTTTTTTTAAATCTCCTTTTTTTTTTTTTTTTTTTTTTCCTACGGAGAAGTCTTTTCTGTGTCCTTGAATGCAAGATCTGTTGAGCTTCAAAAAATAGACATTCATTTCTTGTATTCTTACTAATTCACAAATTTTGGATGCCTTAGAGCAGCATTGTCAGCAACAGCATCTTTCAAACTGCCTGAAGAGGACACAGAAAATCAGCACAAGAAAAATGCATCTGTGATACAGAGCTGCATGGGATGTGTCCTACGAGGATCCTTCCTGATGCTGGAACAGGTAGAGAAGTTGAATAAGTGATGTTGTTGAGTTGCTGGTGATGTGATTTTTGGCGCTGGTATCTGTTTCAGAGCCTCGGCAGTGACTGCTGTGATGGGTCCTGCTTGAGCATTGAGAGAAAGCAACCGTGCAGGAGCCACAGAGCATAACCCTGCCTCTGGTGATGTGGTGCTGCATCAGTATGTGTGGAACAAGCACTCCTTTGGGCTGCTTTATTTCCTGACCTCAGCAGAGAAGAGGGGAAAGGAAAAGGCAAATAACAGCTACACACTGCGGGATTTCTGCCTTCTGTTTTGGAAAAGAAACTGCAGAGGCGAGTCAGAGAGCCAGGGAAAATGAGTGAGCTGTTTTTTGTGTGTTTGATTCAAAGCCTACAGTCTGCCTGCGTGGTTCCACTTGGTTCCAGTGTCTGTGACTTTGGACCAGAGCTTGTTTGAAAAAAGGGACACAAGAGGTGTGCAAAAAATTCCTTTAGAAGAGAAGGTCCTGCATCACGGGGAAACCTCTGCACCACTCATTATGAGGAATGAAGTCCAGCTGGAGGTCCCCATTACAGGGAGGCATTGGGAAGTGAAGTATTCTGTTAGGGAAAGGGAGAGTTTTCAAATATTTGTTTTTTATTAAAAAAATTCCCACATAAATTTTCTGTGGAAAGGAAGAATTTCTCAGAAATTCTCCACAAAGAATAAAGCTGCTTTCTATAAAAAACTTTTCAATTTTAAATAAAAACATTTCCATCCAGCTTATCCTGGAAGTAAAGACTCTGACCCTCAGTTAGCCTCTGGAGGTAGATAAAGATGAGAATTGCAATCCTTATAGACATGCCTAGACATACCTACAAGATGGGGTACAGCATGTGTTCAATATCCTGCAAGAAACACAGGATAACAAAGATTAGGGAGTCCTCTGTGCTTCAGCTCTTTTGTGCCCAAAGCCAGTTTCTGCATGTGCAGTAGCTCTAATGGACCAGAGCCCAACGGTGTAAAACCAGCCACCTGTCGGTAACACAGCCCAACTAAACCAAGATGCTTCACTGTAAACAGTGTTTTTGCTTTTTTTTCTACAACAGAAATGCTCCTAAGCGTAAAGACAGCTTGTACACTCTGATGCATGCAGCTCTTCTCTTCGTTTCCAGCATGGGTACTTTCATGGAGTTTACTCATCTGCAACGTTTCTTCTCTCCCCCCAGACCAGACCGCTGCGTGCCAGAAGCTGGTGCTCATCCCCATTTCCAGCGTGTGCCACATCAGTGGAACATGAATCATGGCTGGTGTTTTGGATTTGCAGACCAAGTTTCAGATTTCCAGCTCTTCTCTTTGGTTATGACAGTGCTCTTATTTACCTTGCTGTTTTTCACTAAAAAACAAATAATAATTGTTGAGGCAGGAAAAGAAAGGCTGAATGACCACCTCTCAGTTGTACAGAAAACCCATTCTGTACTTACCTGGGAGATTTAAAAAAAAAAAAAAAAAGAGTTCATTGAATCTTATGGGTAGAGAATTCATTTGTTTCACATTGGTGCCCTCCTTCAGGCTGCTGGCTGAACTTGGCTTTAAAAAGCACTGCATTATCGTAAAGAGTTTGTCTTACATAAAAAGTAAATAGCCTTTCAATGTTCAGGATTTGTTGTGGTAACTCATCATAAATCAGAGTAAAGAAAAAAAAAAATATTTTCCCACTGTAGTGGAACTTAAAATTTTCAAATGTCTGATTTTATCAACTCTTCCCTGGAAGCAAAAAACCTTCTCAGTCTCCCATGGAAGCTGCTCTGCGGGACTGGAACCAGCTGCACTATATAATGTCTCCTTCTCATTCTTGTATCTTCTTGCTCGGAACTTTCAGCTGTCACCAGATAACAACTTCTGACAAAGTCTTTAGAGTCACTTCCTCTGGGGAGAATTCAAAGCTGGGTATCTATTGTTGTTCTCTAGCTGCACATATGTATCTTTATGATGGGCTGACCCCCAGCCCACAAACCCACAGCCTTCCCTCCTTCCCACCAAGTAATTTGTTGAAAGTAACCAACTCCTGAAAAAAAAATGGCTCCCATGTGTCAGACAAAAGCGGAGAAGGGTCCAGTTTGGGTCTGGAAAAGCCTGGGTACAACTCGCAGCTCTGCCACATAGCTTCTCTGCAAGTAATTACGTGTCTTTGCACTTCACACATAAAATGGAGATATAAAAAGTCAGTCACAAAAGTGGTCTCACATCTTGCCTCAAAACTTGCCATCTCACTTAACTGTCATGATTTGTTTTACCTTCTGAATTTGAGCCTGTCAGATTTGAGAATTTAAGCCATTTTCAAACCTTTTTTCTGAAAACACTTAGTTAAGATCTCAGGCAACAGGCTTTTGACAAAACAGGATTACACAACCAAATCCCAAAGTTGGCTCATGGGACATCTCTACCCATCTTCAAGCTTTAAGCTTGACACATTGTACCTGACAATGCTAGATGGGATTTTGATTTTGGAGACATTTTTATATGAGGAATGCCAGAACACTGATTCTTTCATGCATACATAAAAATGCTTTGCCAGGATGTTATACTTCATTTGGGCATATACATGTTACCTGTTAACTGCTGGCAAAATGGCTTTAGCTGATGCCCACTGCCTCTTCACCGAGAGACTTTATTTATAGCAGTGCTCTGATAATTGGTAAATTTATTAAAGCAGAGAGGTTCCTCAGATCTGTACTCATTCCAGCTTTGTCAGAGACAAATATTCCAACAACACACTCATTTTTGCAATCCCCATTGCAGACGTTTAACTGCAGGATGATTCAGGCCAATTTAAGCAGCCAAATTTCCCTATACAGTCAAGGAAGAGCGGTCTCTCCAAGGGTGTTTCAAAGCACAGCTATTGGCTGCCCAGTGCTAGACAGTATGACTGTCTTCTTCCCAAATAATTCAGCCTCTCACAAGAAAGTAATGATTCAGGCTGCAAAAATTGCATGACTTCTTAAAAACAGAAAGGGTAATTTTGTTTGCTATTCTCAGGTTTTCAGGCTGCTCCTCTTCAGTCATAATAGCAACACATTTGCTGTGTGATCAAGCTTCATGTGGGCTCTTGGTTTCTGATTCTGGGCGTCCTGCAGCAAGAAAAGTAATTGCTGTAGTTTAACCCAAGCTGGTAACGGGGACCATGTAGATTCTCACCAAGAAACCCCTCCCTAGCCCCAAATGGGATGGGTGAGAGAATTGACAGGGAAGGATAAACTCATGGGCTGAGAGAAGAACAGTTTAATAAGACAGCAAAGGAAGAGGAAAAAAAAAATACAGATATTTATAAAATAAATTATGCACAATGCAATTGCTCACAAACACCAGCCCAGTATAGCTAGTCGCAGAAGTTTGAGCTCAAACATGATGGGGCCAAACAGCCAGCCCTGGAAGAAAAGTTCTCCAGTCTTGAACATGCAATCCCAGAAAGAGAGCAAAAAGGTAAAAGGCAAACTGGCAAAAGGCAGAGCTGGAAAAGATGGACATGGAGCTAGACACAGAGCATGATGTTAATAGTAAGGAATATCTCGTTGGTCAGCCTGGATGTCAATCTAGGTGCTGTTCTGTTATGTTCCCTCTCAGCTTCTCTGTGCACCTGCAGCTGGAAAGTTGAAAAAGTCCTTGATCTCCTTGGCAACAGCTAAAACATCAGTGAGTTCTCACATTGTTTTCACATCAACTCCAAAACACAGCCTAGCTACTGGAAAGAAAAAATCAACTCTGTCCCAGGGACAGGGACTCCTTCCCATGAGAAGTTCAGTGTGTTATCACATTATTCTCACACTAATTCCAAAACAAAAGACCATGCTAGATACTAAAAAGAAAAGTTTCTAAATACTATGAAGAAAATTAACTAGATCCCAGCAAAACCAGCACGGTAATATACAAAGGTAGAAAGACTGAGAATGGCTGATGGAGAGGCTTTCTTGCTTTCTGGCAGGCTGTTCACCTGACAGCTTGGCAGCCTGTTGGCAGGGCTGGCTGGGAAGCCTTGGGGCCACAGCACCAACAGATGAGGACCTCTGGTTAAGAGTCCCTGAGGGTGCAATTAACAGGCACCATGGGACTGGATCTGCCTGGGGTCATGTCCCCAAAGTTGAAAAGAAACATAATTGTTTTTTCATGGAACAGAGGAAAATCTTATTTCTTTCCAGCCTGGAAGAGATCCCACAGGGTTCTGTGCACAGATGAGGTGAGATCTGAGTATCCTATGCACATAGAGAACAGTGTTCATTGGTCTTAAACTTGTTATAATTACAGATTTTGAGATGTAGTGAGCACACCACTGATGTGCCTTGTTTTTCCTCAAGGCAGGTTTCTGTTCAGTTATGTCAACCACTGCTTGAGGTTTGTAGGCTGATTTTCCAATCCCGTCCTTGGGAATCTGATGTCATAACTTTGACAGTGTTAGTTTGGATGTTGCCTGTTTTATGCTATATATTATCTACTCTTGATGATACTCAGTGTGGTGAATAGCACATGCAGACTGTGTTTCCTGGGATATACAGTAATTTCAGGCAAATAAAGGAAAAACAAAGTGAGAAAAGTGGTTGTGGATACATTAATTCTGTTGCCTGAATGTGGCAAGAGGCGCATACAAATTTTCATTAGCTTGTGGAAGGGACACAAGGGTTTGGATTACAAGGACCTATTGTTGTTTAAGATTACATAAGGCTAAAGAGAAATCCTTTATGAGACTTTTAGGAAGCAGTCATCTATTGCCTGTCCACATTATAAGCCTCTGTGTGTCTCTGATGTGAGTAAATATGTAATCTGGCTTCTGTATTTCACATCCAACCTCCTTATAATATTGTTCATCCTAATTATGCCACTGATAACACTAAAAACAGCTGGTTCCCTGAGATACAGTGCAATAAATGCTTTATATAACATCCTCCCTATAAGAAATCCTGAGGAAAACTTGACAATGAGAAGTGTAGTAGACAGGAAAAATTTGGGATAACATAACTTTCATATGGGCAGAGGGAGAAAGGTTTGTATATTTTAGAAAGGTTATAGAAAGGTTAAATATAGGACGAGTCAAGACAAAGAGAGTGAACTGTGGTAGAAGTGGGAAAAATGCAAAGAGAAATAATCTTTTTTCTGATAAGGGGACAAATGGAGAATCTATTTTGAGATTCAGGTTGAGAAAAGTGGTAACTGAAGAAACAAAAGAAGCAGTAAGAGAGAAGATCAGGGAACAGATATGGGGCAGAAAGACTGGGAAAAAAATGACCAAAATATCAGTGTCTGGGGGTTCAGAAAATGATGCAGGCCCAAGATTTAAAAAAAAATAAAGAAGACTTTGGCATTGGAAGGGAAACCACAGAACAGGAGCAGCACTCAGGCCACCATGCACCGGACACTCTCCCTTTTGAGATACAGGATGACAAAAGCATGTCTGAGCCCACCACAGAAACTCACTGAACCAACTAATGTGACTGATCTCATCCTGTTCATTTTAGATAGAGGAGGCTCAGGAGACTCAAGACAAGAAGAACCTGCTTGCATTTGGTGGATACACGCGCCTGCATTGTCCTCATCTTAAAACTGAATCATCTCTCACCACAGGAACTAGAAGCATTTGTCTTGAAGAGCACTGAGCAGTCCTCTTGGAGGAAAACGCAAGGTCTTCTCAAACGTGCTTTGTTTTACTGCGCTGAACACAAAGCTCGAAGACATGGCTATTGGCAATGTGTTATAAGACAAAAGACAAGGTGGCCATGAAAAGTCATAGCCTCTGGGACTTTGTTTCCAAAGTGGAGGCAGCCTCCAAAGGCTGGCTTTGTGGGAAAAAAGGCAGTCTGGGTGTTTTACACCCCAGCAGCTTCTCTGCAGCAAACAGGTGAAGATTTAAATAAAAATGTTTCTGATTTTGACCTGTCTCTACTTCCTTTTGATACTTAAGACTAAACTTTGATCTACTCGTACATGTGTGGTGCTGGGACTGTATAGCTGCTCTTTTTTTGAGAACTAAACACAGTAGCACTCAGGATATGTCCTAGGCCTATCCTCTGTTTGATAAGGTAAAAAACCATCCTGCTGCCTACTATGTCAAGGGTTTGTTTCTCTGTGATCATCCTTACTCTTAGCCCTTGGTTTATGATTGAGAGAATACTCTAATGAGCACTGAAATGCTGAATGGGACTCTCCCTCAGGAGAGATGCTGCTGCCCTGACGCTGCAGTCCCTGTTCTGTGCCCTTCTCACACCCTGGCTGCCTGATGTCAGGAAATCCTGGCTGAAAGGGGAGTGTAGTCCTCGTGAGAAGAACAAAACCTTAATCACAAAGTGCTCTTAATCTCATGGTAAAGTTAATTTATATTTTCCTTTTGTCTCACTGAGATCCTGAGAATATTCAAGTGACCCCTGCCTCTAAACATTGGACATTTCCATTTTCATTGTACCATCTCCATGTCAAAGACACAACGGAGCTTTCAAGGGAAATCTGAGAAACAGACGTGAAAGAGATAATGGAGGCTTCTGGAGCAGCGGTGGTGACAGCCCCACTGACTCCAGTGCATTTGAGTCCTCCCTATTGAGAATTTTTCTCACCTTCACATAAAGGGCCAGTATCTGTTACAGCCACATGTGTTGGCTCTGCAGATGCACCCTGTTGATTAGGTGAACTTTGTGTACCTGATCTTGGTGGTGTTCAGAAGCCCAGACACAGACAAGATGTTTTTATTATTGATGCCTCCCCCACTCAGGTGCTGTGTGCCACTGCTGTAACTCAACCCCTAAAGCTTTAGCACTGAAGACCCCATCCTGTGTGCACTGACCACCAGCTATAATGCTGGTTATTGTAAGCTTCTCTGAGGTTGCAATGGGGCTTTCTACAGAGGCAAGCTCTCTGTGATGGTTTGGCTCACTTTAAAACAATACTGTCTGTAGGGCTGGACAATACAGTAAATATTTTGATGGATGCTTTCTATAGATAAAAGCTGTGAGTGCAGCAGAAAAGGGAGATACAGTAGTTCCATGTCCTTTCTGAACTGTTTTGAATGTTCTGGTTTTACTGGAGGGATGGGGAAAGGCTGAGGCTAATCATACCTTCTAGCTGAAGGTATGGCAACTTCTGTTGCAAAACAGTGAAAAAGGATAAATTCATTTATCATACTGTCATGGTACTTGAATCATAATGCATCAATACATTTGGAAATGCTGAAGAAATGGGCTGAGGCTGACGTGACAGTGTTCACTTATGTGATTATTTTAGAGAAGACAAACTTGACTGGTAAGTTGCAGAAGAATCTCACAGTGCTGGGGAACTGGGTTGAACTTTATAATCCTGACAGATGAAAAGATATGCACAAGAAGCTGGGTTGTATAAATAACTGTACAATAGCTAGTGCAGTGCAGTGAGGTTTCCCCTCTGAAATCCAGCTCCACCTTCAGTTTTTCATGTAGTTGCCCAGTATACAGTTCACATAATGATTGTATTTTCTTGAAAGTTGTATTGAAATCTCTGAGGTTATCAGCCACAAGAACAACCATAAAAGAAATAAAACTGACCTAGAAGGGTTTCATGGAAACTTCTAGATTCTGATCTTGTATGAAGAATTTTCCCAGTTTCATCCAGGACTAGGTTTAGATAGGTTTATAAAATGACAATGTTATAATACTTACACATTCCCATTTCTATAGACTGGATCGAATTCAGCTCCCTTTGGTGCTATCCCCAAAGTAAAAAAAACTTAATTTGAAGGTAGATTCTGCTTTCTAACTCAGCGCTGGGAAACCTACATTAAATTAAAAAAAAAAATACCATTATAACCAGACCTTTTAGTTTAATTCCACATCTTAAAATCTCCTCTTCCAGCTTTGAATAGGTTCAGTCTCAGATAGAGCTGATCTTCTCATTATTACTGGAAACTTTGAAGCTGTTTATCCCCAGACAGAGAGCTGAAGGTAGAGAGTCTGTAAAATTTTCCACATAGCACAGGAATATGGGGAGAAAAGAATTCAGCAAGGAGACACAGGGCCTTTCTCATGAACTTGAAATCCTGGCAAGTGGCTCCTTGAAGTTGCAATTGAAAATCAATCTGATATATAATTAAATTCTAGTCATCACATATGCACCAACTAGTCTCTTCAGCTCTTAGCCAGGGCGGCGGAGGAGCGGGGTATCGATCAGGGAGGGCTCCTGCCCCATCAGCAGCTCTGAGCAGCAGGGCGGGCGGGCAGCACCGCACGGCTCCCGGGCTGCAGGACAAACAGCCGACTCCAGCAGAGGTGTCCAATATTCCCTAATCATTTAAGTGCATTTCACAGCGAGCTCGGACTAGTCCCACAGTCTCCGTGCTGCCATCAGTCTTTTCAGTAAATGGGCTTTGAGCAGGCTCCAGAGAGAAAAGGAAAGAAGGCTGATCAATTTTTTCCAATATTAGGTTTTTGTTTTAACTTCTCCCCCCCCAGCTGCTGCTCGGGTTAGGTGCTCTGTAATTATATTCGTCAAGGTCTGTCAAGATAAATTTAGAGACTTGGTTTAAGGGCATAATTCTCATTTCTTTACTAAGTCAGAGGGAGAGAACTAGCATTGATTATTTATTTAAAGAAGAGGAACTAGAATGGCTTTTTTTCAAATTATTTTGTGTTTTTAAAGCCAAGATATGCAATCTATACATGGCCCTTGATGATCTCCCTTTATTCCTGACAAAGAGAAAAATTATCTTGTCTGCTGCACTAGACTCTTTTGATATTAGCATTAATATTAACTGACTTGTATTCCTCTTTGGTGCTACATTATTAATTTGTCTAGGTATTTACAATGCCCTCATCACTGTATGCACTGAATCCTGCCAAAGTGTGCATGCTCACACACTGCCAAACACAGAAAACCTTGATAACTTCAAAGTAAAAGCATCAGTAAATATCACTCTTACACAGAAGAGGAACATTATATCTAAATGGAAAAGTAATCATTTCTAATGAAACTAATGGAGTTCTTCAACAATGTCACTAAATAGCTGGGCAGGGGGACTAATTGACATAATTTATTTGACTTTCCAAAAGAGCCATTGATAAACTCCCTTAAAAAGCCCCTAAGAAGGTGGGCATGAGACAGGGGGGAAGAAATATCTCAAGTCAAACAGTACTAAGAGTGGGGCTGATGGCAAACCCTGCGAGGTCAGGTCGGCGGGTGGGGGCTGCAGGCACTTGCCTGTTTAGACGCCTCCCCGTCCTAATTATAGGGCTGGTTTTCATGATTATAACCTTAACTGTTCATGCAGAAATCTTCCCTGCTGGTGCCTGCCTCAAGCTAGCTTGTTGCCTCTAAAAGAATTGTCTCTTCAAAACCAATCCCGCTCCTGTAGCAAGAGAGTGCTGGAAAAAATGTATTCCTTTGCTACTTGAAAGAATCAGCAAACAAACAACAAACCAGTAACTTTTTGTCCAAGACTCCAGTGCCCCTGTGCTGGGTCTGGCGTCTGCAGGATGGTGGCCATGCTGCAGCGATACCCGGCCCTCCTGGACCTGTGCACCCTCCTTCCCGCCCATGCCCTGCCTCGGGCTGCCTTGGTCTCAGCATCCCACTCTGGAAGTGATGCTGCGTGCTGCGGGGAAGCCCCCAAAAAGCAAGAAAGAAATTCAGTTCAGTGTGGTTTCTACTGAGAAAGCTACGATTCAGTAGAGGGACAAACCTGATCTCATGTTGAGCATTACTCTGGAAGCATGGGGGTCCAGCTGGGCAGCTGAGTGTGGAAAGAAGACCTGGTACATGTCCCTGGGACAATGAAAGGATTCAGGAAAGGATGGTAATGACACACAACAATTATTTTATTTGGGTGTTCTCCCTCTGCCGTGCGCATAGCTGCTACACTCTGTCCTTGGACAACAGCCAAACCTGGACTCTTTCAGGACATTGGTCTCATGTGGGTCCTGGTGTTAATCCTCTGCCTTAGGAGGAGAGACACGGGCTGGCCCCTCCTCCTGCATTTTTGCTGTTGTCCCCACTACATTTGCCTACCCTTATTTTATCTTCCTGAGTTTCACCACTCCCCGTCTCAGGGCAGCTGTGGTGTTTTTAGGGAGGAGCTAAACCCTGCCTTTAGAGTGACCAATTAGGGACAAGTTAGGATGACTAGGTAAGAGGAGAAATGGCAGAAAAGAGGAGATGGGGACAGCAGGCTAGATGAGAGGTGCTGGAACTGCAAATCAGGCAGACTGATGGTGTGACAGAACCCTGGGAAGCAGAGCTATGGTACAGCAGGAGCTCAAGGAGACAGCCGGGGAAAAGACAGCCTGAGGCAGAAGGGGTCAAGCCCCAGCTCAAGTGTGCTGTGCCACATTTCCCTTGGGAAACAAAACAAAGATTGCTCAGTCTCATCATTCCTCTGACATCCTCAGGCAAAGCACCGCATGCCCTGCCCCTCTCCTCTGCTATATTAGGGATAACAGCTTGTCACTGCTGCTTCATTTTCTCAGGCAGCTGAAATGAAAGCTCTGAGTCCAGCTGTCACTGGGGACTGCACCAGTGTCACAAGGATGCTGCCTGGCAGTTGTATTTTATTGCTTTCTCCAGAAGGTCCCTGCTGAGAAGATCAGCATTAAGAAGCACAGTGTAAAAATGCAACCTGTGGTATTAAATTAAATGTTTATGATGAATAATTCCCATTAATACTTTGCAGTGTGTTTCAGGACATGGAATAGTTCACTGGTTTGTGCTGAGGTCTGTGAACAGTTTCTGCAAGAAAAAAGGTGAAAGGAAAATTTGAGCTATTTTGTTGTGTTAGGTATGAACTTGAAAGATTGCATTTGCCTTTAGTTTGCCTTCATTGTTTATGAAAATCATAAGCATACACAAGACATTTTCATGTGGATTGAACACAATGATCTGGTGGGGGATAACCCCATTTTCCAACTGGGAAGATAAGCACAGGGCCTCAGGTGAGAGACGACCTGCTGAATTTGGAACAACCACCTGAGATGGCAGGACCCTGCTTTTCAGAGTATTTGACATCAGACCGTACTACGTATGCACAAAACACAGTTTGCATTGCTTTGGTTTCTGACTGAGAGCTTGGGAACCTCAGCAAATCAGATCCTGAATCACATTGAGTAGCCAGGAAAGGGGACAAACCCCGGTTCCTCTTCAATATGTGTGATCTGAGAGCCTTGGGCTTCCTCTGGTCCTCTCTTTGAAATGGGGCACTACTCCTTTAAAAAAAAAATACAACATATTCACCTTTCTAAAGAAAAAATAAGGAGTCTGAGGGCCTTATGACATGTAGTACATTTTGCCACACACTGAGGATCCCCCCCAAGCAGCTGAAACACCGTTCTTTTTTCTTCTCATTAAAATGATTAATTCCACTTGGGTTTGTGTAGGCTGCCTAGAAGGAAATGTGCAGAGGAATTAAGAATTTCTATTTTGACCCTTCCCAGAAAATTCAAGTCCTCAGTTACAAATTAATAGTGAGCCCAGGGGCTATGGAAATACCAAAGAAGAAGGGCTGTAAAATTGTTTTCCTTTAGAAGGAATAGAAGAATCTATGCAAACCTACTTGAGCATCCTGCAAGGCTCTCTTACATGCTCACTAGAAACAGGTTTTTCTGTTATTATATTCAAAAATAAGAATTTGTGTAACTTCTGTGAGTTGTTTGGAACTGCTGTTTAATGTGCTTGGATAGGACTCACGTAGGGACAACCTGACTGCTTGGGCTCCAGTACAATCTCCATGAGCATTTTGACTAAAATCTTTTGGATTAAGTGACACCCACAGATACAATTAGATGGGAATCTCTCTGCTGTAAAGAGCCATCTTTTCGTCCGATGTTTGCTGTGCACCATTTCAATATGTGGCCCATTCTTACACGGTGGTTATCATGTCTACAGTCCTGTGGTTTTCTGAGGTCTCCCACAGCAATCCAGGAAAACTCTGCACGTGTAGTTCCTTAGCGTGCACTTCACTGTCACCAGTCACTGGCCAGGTGTCTTTTCCCCACTGTTCATACATTTTTTCATTGCTGGCTACTTCTCTTCTTACAGAATACGATTTTGTCATGACAGAAGCCAGGCCTTTCAGAAATTTGCTATCAACTCTTGATGTTCCTTAAAATGCTTAACTAATAAAATCAGGAACCTGGTGGTTTCGTGTTCCTGTGAATGGGAACAGAATATGAAGTACCTCTCTCTCAAATTCCTCTACCTGGCTCAGTCAAATTTAGTTCTGATGAATCTTAAAACACTGTATTTGAATAGGAACAAGAATGGGAGTTGCTCCATATTTTCAGTACAGCACAATTCCAGGTTTAAATCTAACCTCTTCTGCCCTCCCCCAGCCCCATTTCTGTTTGCTTCAACTTCACTCAAGTCATTTGTCTGCCTGTCACTTTCTCTCTCTACTCCTGGAAAGCCATTAGAATTGATTTCTCTAAGTATTTTAAATACTTGTGCTGGTCCCTGTAGGGCTGTCTCAGAGTCTGCATAGATTACTATCAGTGGGGATGGTACTGGAAGATGTTGCATTCCTAACAAGGGAGAAATCCCTCTTCCACATCCTTCTGTTTCATATTTATTTTCTGGGCTTCTAAGCAGAAAATTTTCCTGATGCTTTGAAATAAATAGTCAGTGAAATAAATATGAAATCCTGGCTCCATGGAAATCAATAGCAAAATGCCTGCTTGACTTCAAAGGGCTGACCTACAAGGTTAATGGCACTAATTTAATGCTGCACATAAGATAAAATCTACTTGTGAGCCTTGTACTGTACCTGAGGAGCTCAGGGTTAGAATGTGACATTGTTACTAGCTGGTTTAGTTGAAATAGAACCTCATTTTTCTCATGGCTTGGACAATTGTGGACTTTGTCATCCTTTTCCTATAAGTAAGCTAATCTTTTTATTGATATAGTGCACACCAAGTCCTACAGTGATTTGTGATGTGGGAAAGGCTTTTGTTGCTGTTTCAGTATGGCCCTGAAAGCAGCTTTAATGACAGAAATGGAAAAAACAGCTATACATGCCAAATCATTATTCCAAGAGTTCCTCCAAATGATATGGAGTACAAGCCCTACAATACAAAGAAATTGCAGAAAATCTGTAGGCAGCATGTGAATCACATTGTCATGCTTTTTTATGGCACACGTGGCATCACACACTTTATTTAATTCAGTGCACAGCAGACCAGATCCGTTTGGAAGAAAGGTGATCGGTTCTGTGGAGCTGCTGGGCATGAAACAAATAGGTGTGGGAGACACGTCTGCAGTCATCTGTGAAAACGACAGGGCAGAACTGGGGCATTAGAAAGACTCCAGAAGCTGGATGTGAGGTTTTAATTTGTGTCCTAACTGCACTTGGAAAGGTATTTCTCTTGATTCAAGTTAACCATCTCAAAGCCTTATTGTTTTGGGTCACATTTGCAAAATGGAATTATAAACACATATTTGAGGAAACCTGAAAATAAGTAGTTAATTACTAAGTTTCAGCTCTTTTTTTTTTTTTTTTTTTTTTTAAAAGAAGGCCTAGAAGTAAGATCTGGGTGGCAAAACAATTCATTGAAACATTTTTGACATTCAGTCAAGTATCTGAAGTAATCTGACAAACTGGTGGGATTTGAAATTGCTTTTGTTCCTGTGAAGGCATTGTTCATCTCTGCCTGCATAGTCCTGCCTGCCCCACATCTCTCTCTGGGACAACCCAGGTTTGTGCACAGAGGAGAAGTGCAGGAGAAGGCTGTGATAGGGCTCAGATGGCTTTCCTGCTGGAACATGCCTGTGCCCCACCCAGACAGAGGGATGTCTTGGCCAGCTTACTAGCCAAGTTAGAATAATTAGGTGGTAATGTACATTTTTAGGTGCATTTCAGTGTTTTTGCAGCCTGAAAAGTGAAAATAATTGAAGTAGTGCTATTAACAGCCTTACATTACCATCCCAAAGAAACCTAAGATCAACATCTCAATTTGGCCTTACTGAGAACCCCATCTCAAAGCTGCCTTGAGTTTATTGTCGTTTTGTTATTTGCACAGATTGTGCTAGAATATCAGGGCGGGCTTTGTAATAGCTCCATCTTTGGCCAGAGGTCATGGGGTTTGCTGGCAATCATGTTCTGTCCTTGGTGAACAGTCACACTGTGTGCGGGGAGGTTTCAACATCATCTCCCTCCCTGCAAAGGGAATTTCTTCAAAGGCTGCTTCCCAGCACAGCTTCTGCTATACCAGGCTGGGGATGGAAAGGCATCTCTTTCACCACCGCCTTGCCTGCCAGTTGCGAGGGGACTACGCAAAAGTCTCCAGGAGCAGAGTGGGTTTCATTAAACCTAGAAAACTGCAGACTTTCCAAGTTGGAGTTTTGAACTCATCTTCTTCTGCCACTGCAGCATCTAAAATCTAGTCTCAAAATATTTTATCCAAAAGTCACAGTTAACAGGTCTCTGTACTACTTAAATCAGCTATTGCACATGTGTACTTTTCATTCTAAAATCACCCTATTTAAAAAAAAAATCTACAGGAAAGGCAACAATGGAATAAAAGTTTAATGAGTATGTTTATTATGGCAACTCTATTTATTCAATTATAGCCTAACACAGTTCAGATAATGTGATTTTCATACAGTACTATAGATGCTGCAGGTGCTATCGGTCAAGGGACTATCACAGCTGATTACTACATGGTGTGGAGCAGTTGCGTGGGTTGTACTGCAAAATGGAGAAAAAAGAAATTAAATTCATTAGCAAAGAATTTTGCTTAGATATTTGCTAAACTATGTTTATGAATATTTCCTGTGTACTCAAAAATCATTATGTGTTTTTGATAGCTTCACAGCATCATAGAAACTTGTGGAAAAACTGGTTGGATAAGATCTCATCTGTGATTCTTACTATATGACAATGGATGATTTGGGTAAATCCAAATTATTATTTGCCATCACTTTTTGAATACAAAGGAACTGTCTCCTTAAAATTGTGTTCTGATTAGCTGGACACAGAAAGAGTAAAGTGTTAGTTTATGTGACTACTTTATTTACATATTCATGTGCTTACCTAAGTTTTTATGGAGGGCATGACTTTTTCTCTGTGCTGTTCTTCATCCCAAATTACTCACAAAATAGCAGTTTCTCCTGTTCTGAGCAAGGAGAGATACCTTTCTCAGCCAGCTTTGGACTCTGACAGCACAAATGAGTCCATGCTAACAGCTTCATGTGGTCAAGCAATTTACCTTTATTGTTTAAAGCTAGCAAACAGTGTAATAATATGTATTACCTGAAATCTCATTAGAAGTCTCATTTTTAAATGAACTGTGTGGGAGAAAAGAAGCGATTCTGCTTTCTGTGCGTGGCACTTGGACCTGTCCAGGCGGCAGCACTTGCACTGCAGGCATCCCCCACTGGGCAACTCTGCAGAGCTGGTAGTTGCGTGACCACGTTTTCCCTGTTCATGCTGCTTGCCTCTCTGTGCTCCTGTGAGAAGTACTTTAACACTATTATACTATGGGTTCAGTGGAAAAAAACCCTGCAGTTCAGCCACATGTGCACACAAGTGCTTCCACTTTTGTTTTTTTGATCAAGCCCCACTGTCTGCTCTTCCGCTTAAAACTGACCAGAGTATTTAATCTGTGATCACAGAACGTAACCTGAGGTAACCACAGCAACAGTAAGGTGATGTGCGGAAACTGTTTAAAGTGTTTAAGCTTGTTTTCATGACATTTAGCAACTTGAAACAACAAAAAGCTCATGTGATCAGTGTGTACATCCTCTACGGTGTCCTCAGCTGGCAAAATGTGACTGCGGTACTCGCCTTGCCCCACTCCCCAGCTCTCATTCCTTCCTCTGTGAAGGAAGCCAACAGGCAAAGATTTGCAGCTGTCAGAGTTTCTGCCTCTATTAAGGATCTCTTTAAGACCAGACAGCTTGCAAAATGAAGACACAGAAATTAATAACATTTTCTCTACCTTTCTGAATCTACTCATAGCCCTTTGAGATCTCTTCAAATCATAAAGTTTCATTAACAGCAAATAATAAGGGATGTCTTGTTTCCATCAGGGTTAATATCACAATTTTGCCTGATTAATCTTAGTACATAACTCAGTGGAAACAATGCATCTTTTGTAATAAAACTTCTACCAGAAAGCTTGGATGTTTTACAAGAAGGAAACATTGGCCAAGACAGCAACATAAAAATGTGGTATATGATTCCCATATAGATGTGTAGTATTAATATATGGTGCCATGCCAAAAGCTTGCTGGTGTGCCACATTCAGAATGGGAGGGATGAGGAAAATGCATTTTTCTGCTGCCTCTCCATGCCTTTTTTTTTCAAGTGAAGGATGTAGTGCAATACATTCATGTAATAACGTGCTTAAAATCACTCGTGTTCAAATGAAGCAAAGAGCTCCAGAGCATTCACTGCATCCAAAACTGTGCCCTTATGGTTTCAATTAAAAGGAAATTATTTGCTCTGTGAAACTTTGCCTGGATCTTTAATTCTTCCTCATTGTTTGAATACAGCTCTAAAAAGCTACTGTACTTGAAGTTGCTAATCAGATTTCAGTTGGTAACAGTCATACATCATGTCATATCATGTCACACGAATATTGATGATTCAGTCCAGTCTGCAATAATGAAGGTTTCACAGTATCTTCTTTCTGGCCTATGTAATACACAGTTTATGCACTCCACTGCCCAAGAGTATTTTCGGGTTTTCAGATGACTTTTTCTGATACTTCCTAACAAAGTGGCAGTTTAATCTTTCAAAACATGACATGGATTACATTAGTTTTGTGCTGAGCATGTGCTATTGATCTTTCCTTGACAAAAGAGGAAAGAATATAAGAGCAAGTGTCAATGGCCAAATAGTCATTAACTGGAAACTTTCCTACACTCCTTAACTGTCTAATACAGTGAGTTCTTTCAAAACAGAGCACGAAAAGAAACTACATCCAACCAAAAATGCATAGTGTACATACATCACTCTGTGCCCAAATCCCTGATGCGTAGCAGTGATTTCGTGCAGTCACGGTTACACAAAGCAGACTCAGTGTACACAGCTGGTAGGTCCAGAGGTTCCGCCCTCGGCTTGTTCATTGGTTTTCTTCTCAACAGCTCAGTCTACCACACTTTCATCTTCTGTTATTTTTCCCCGCATCAGCAGCAGCTGTGATGATCCAGAACACTGCATCACCCACTCAGGGGAACTGGGAATTTATTGTATTGCCCCCCAAAACCTGCAAGGTATCAGTGCCCTTGGACCACAGCTTCATGTTGAAGTAACCACTTGTCCATTCTGCGGTCCAGTGTCAATTACTGCATCTGCTTTCAGAAGAGATCCCTTTACCACAACATGCATTGATCTCCTCCTGCTTTACACACTGCTTCTACCTACTGACGGTAGGAGTGCTTTTTGTTGCATTTTCTACAAATCCACATAAAGAAACAAATTGTTGCTCATTTAGATACGGTGATATGAAGTTATGAGCAGCAACTAAGCCGCTGAATAAAAGGAGGAGAGGTTTACTCAAAGTGCCAAGTAGGACCAGATTTGTATCTTGTCAGTTTTTCACTTTACCTTATGTGTTTTGTTGACTAATTGATATTGCAACAATGAGGGAACTGCTTCCAAAAGAGTCAATTACTTAGTCCAAAATGGCTAATAAAAATGTCCTATGAATTGAAATGCAGTTCTGTTTGAAAGGAAATTATCTCTCCCTGGAGACTAGTAAATGGTTTGGGAAAAATGTGTTCCACTGTTCTCTTCTTTGTTGCAACAATATATGCTGGAAAACATCCTTTTATTACATTTGGTTGACTTTAAAGACTTACTGGTTCAAATAAATTGATGGGAGAATAAACCAAGAATGATTTTTTTCTGAATGCTCCTAAATTAAAATCAATGAACTGTAGGCACTCAAGGCAAAAGAGTATTCACCTACTCAACATTTCCTTGGGTATTTTGCTAGCCAATTTTGCAGCCATCAGCAAACCAGTAACTTTCTTTTCCTGCAGGCTAGTTGTTGCTTTGTGTTGTTGTCACCTCTAATATTTTATTAGCTTCTCTTTTATTTATTTTTCATTTACTGTCATATCTGATCATATCACTCCAATAAATCTTTCCAAGAGCAGTCAAACCATGATTAATATCTGGTTTATCTCTGTATTTTCCCTAGGTTTGGCATCTTCAGCATGACAGTTTATGAGTGTTTTTCCACCTTCATCAGTCAGACCACTTCATGAAGATGGGTGAACAACATTATCTCCACTTCCCAGCAGGAAACAGTGATGCAGAGAGAGAATGAGTGACTTCCCAAGACCACAATGAGCCAATGCCGAGCCACCCAAAGATCCTGACCACCTAATGCCCAGCCCATGTCTGATCTGCTGTGGCACAGCTCCTGTGTCATGGGAGAAGTGAGGCCAGAGACTCACGCTGCACAGGTTGGTTTCTGTGGGTCTGCTGGGCAATTGTGTTACAGGTGAAGGAAAACACTTGCTGTCAGATTTGCAAAAAATAATTTTTAAAATAGTGGTTTTTTAAATGTTCCATAAAAATAATTGTTGAATTCTATAAACGCATCTTTTGATCTGAGAACTAGACGGTGTTCAGCTGCATTTCAGCAGAGATTCCCCAGCTGGTTTTGGCTGAGATAGCCTGGTGCCAGCAGCCATCTGGCTGTATCAGTGTATTGCCAAGACAGAGGGCGCTGGACCAGCTCAGCTATTTCTAAGTTATATTGATGCCATTTCTGAAGATGAGCAGGTCTGCCTTCTGAACTCCCAGGATGTGTCGAGGCAATTCTTCCCAAGTAATATGTATGATGGGTTAATTGTAGTGTACTCTGGGAGAAACATGTAGAGACCCCAGCCTTTCTTCCTAATTATAGAGGAACCCCCCAAAAGCTGAGATGTGGATGGATTTTCTACTTTTTTTGAAAGCTAGAGAAATCTACATTTTTCCTTCCCCTCAATCTAGATTAATGATTTCATAGCTTGTCAGTAAACAAGGTTAGCCTCTGGCCTAAGAAGTTTCTAATGATGCCTCTCCAGTGGAAGAACTGGTCTATACTTGCCCTGTTTTAATATTTCTAGAAGCATCTGATCCTTGCCATAGTCAGAGACCTGAAATTGGAGTAAGACGGATATTTGGCCTGTACAGGTAACAAAGTGAAATTGAACTTTTGTTGAAACTTCCATGCTCAGGCACATAGAAGAACAGAAACAGAGAATAAGTACAGTCCTGTGGTGCACCTTTGGTAGATTATGCCCTGTATTATTGATCCCAATTTGTTAAAATCAATAAATCCCATTTGAAATCCAGAGCAGTGGATGGCCTGGATTTATCTCATTTGTTCAGGCTGTGATGAAGAAATGGAAGCACAGCATCTTTTGATGTGAATTTCATTTGTAGAACTAAGATTTCCTGTTTTTCTCTGTTACTGGTGATTTTGATCTCTTGAATTGTTAAAAATCATCTCATTTTAGGCTGACATAGTTTAACTGAAATACTTAACTGCCACTCTTGAAGGTATTCATATCAGGTCCATTGTGGTTGTCCTGTCAAGACTCCCTCCGAACAGGTTGCAGCCTGTTAAATTAGGGCAGGAACTCTTCCTACAAAGGGTTTTGAACAAGAAATAGCTGTTTTTTATGAACATGAAAAGCATGTTCAGTGTTTGTTGACAAAACACCAAAGAAGCAAGCTTGTTTTTGAAGTGTATTGCTGCTGCTTTTGTAAGAAAATGCTGCAGTTCTGTGTTTAGTGAAAATAGGTGAGCATGCTTGAATTGTAAGCCTGGTTGTCCAGTATGCTGACTGCCGTGTCTCTACACGATAGTCCTCTTTCACAGTTCCTGTAGCAGCACTAGTCTGCTAGTATGAATACACAATAAAAGTTATGACTCCAGTGTGGAGATTTTATACAACAGCAAACAACTGGTTTAAAGTTCATTTCGGCTACTGTCACACGCAGTCAGCTTTCTGGCTCCCTCTTCTTGGATTGATGTCTCTGGTTTGCAGTAGGCATCCGTTTTATCACTAGTGATTTGTGAACCCGTGTAAGCACCCATGACATACAGCAGAGCCCTTAACGTGAAAAAGCTTTTTGTTTTCTTCTCCTCTTCTTCACTGAGCATCTGTTTGGCTGCTACTTGATAAGACGAAATTAAATTAATGAACTTTAATGCCTTGGATGGAGAACAAAATACACAATTGTGGAGTAACTGATAAAAATGACATAAATTTATATGCAATTCCAGCTTAATATATGTGATATGGTTTCTGCAAGAGTCAAACAGTGTCTTTCAAGTTAATATTTTAATGCACTACAAGGTCTTTGCCCTCAGAGAGCCTAACTGGTAACATCCCAGATGGGCTCCACTCTGTCTGTTGCTTGTTCTCACAAGACTATCATGAGGGCCATTCAGAGAAATGTCTTTTCTCTTTTAAATTAACCCATAATGAATAAGCAGTGGAATCTTACTATCACAGCCCTGCAATCCAGACAGTATCATATTTCTGTTTCCTTTTCATCACTAATCTAACTCACAAGAGACCAGTTTTAAAGAAGACCCGTGGAGGAAACAGAGACATGGATTTTGCATTCTGTTGATCCTGCATGTAAAGAAGAAGGTCTGAACATATGGTTTGGTTTTCTTTTTTTTTTCTTTTAATACCTTTGTCAAATCTGCCTGCATGTTTTTACTGGATGATTTGTTGACGTGACAGAGGAGAAGCTCTTACTGGCACCCTTCTGATGTTCCTTTTCAGGCCATTAGACAGATATCATCTACAGTTGGATTAGGTTGTGCTTGAGGGCCTGAAAGAGTTAAAGTTCTCTTGGGGAACTTGAGTTTGAAAACAAAACAACACAAAAGCCAAAGCATGAATTCCATTTCCCTTTTACATAAACACCTGGAGTGGTGAAAATAAAAACATAAAACCTCAGTATCATAAAACCTCCTGAAGAAACTGGTAGAAAACAGCTAGCTCACAGCATCTGAGCATGCCCTCCAAAATCCAATGGGCGAAATGGCAGGAGGATGCAGGAGCAGAAGGGCTATGCAAGGGCAGGTTGCAGCCCGCAGTGCCTGGGGATCTCATGCTGCAGTTATACACATGGTTTGTCCGAAAGTAAAACTGTTCAAAAATCCCTGCTCCAAGCTCTCATTCTTCCTGCCTGCACTGGACTTCACCATCTCTGCCATTGTGCCATGATAGCTGTTTGAACAGCTTTGTCAACCAGACGTGGAAACTACGCATTAAAGACAAAAGCAATCCCTGCAAGACCACAACTTTTTCTTAGAAGGTTTCTTAATTCAGATTGTTTCCATGATTTGTATCATGGCATAGTTTAACAAAGAGTTACACTCGTGCAAGCAAAAAGATGCTGAAATACTGCACAAGGACAGAAACAACAGGCCACAGGCAAGAGCTTCTTAAACAAGCTTCACTGTTACGGAAAATGCTGTCCTAACTGCAGCCTGGGGCAGTGCTGTACCAACTGGGCAGCTGTGGGAAACACTTTTGCAGATGAAGCCTCCTTTATTCTTTAAAATATTGTTGTTACCAGCCCCTTCTGCAATAACACTGCCAGAAAAAGCTGAAGTGTGGACGCAGTTGCAAAAACCCCTGCAAACAGTGGTTCAAAAAGTTCTGGAAAACATTTATTTTCAGCTTTGCTTCCAGGGGGTTGGTAGAAGAGCTATGAAATTGAGGAGCTATGAAACAGGCCTCAGACAGGAGTCCAGAGCTCTCTACCTAACAATGAAGCATTTTTCAATTTGTACATTAACTAGAATTACTAAAAGTGATCCTAGATGCACCAAATTCTCTTCCCATTCATCATGATGTAAGCTCACGTTGTAAGACAGAGCTCTCCCTGTGCTGTGATTGCACCAGATCTGGGCTTCCCCCAGCTCTGACGCAGCCTCATGCTGACTCTTTCTCCCATAGGGAACATGAGCAGTGGGATTAGTCTGGCAATGTCCCTGCCAGCATCCCTGCTCTTTTGCCTAGGGGCTACTTGGGCGGGCGATAAAATGTCTGCGTGTTTTCACTCAAAGGGACCCATTTCAGGTTTTCAGACTCACCTTTGCTGACTCCAGGACATGAAAAAAAAATGTCCCTGTTACAGTGGTGCTTCCAACAGCTGCAAGAGTCTTTGCATTTAAGATAATGCTTTGCTCACTAGTTTCAAAAAAATCTGCTTTTCAAAACTAATCTTTCCTCAAGCAGGAAGATCTTGGGCACATGGACCTTGAATACTTTTGAATTTGTACAGTTCTTAATATATCGGGAACTGATGCTGTTCAGTATCCCTGTCACAAGTGTAAAAAATGCAATAGTGAAAAAGAAACCAAAAGGCTTGTGAGCCCTGATACAGACAAATTGCAGCTCTGGGCTATGCCTCAACACAAGCTGCAAAATGTTATTCAGCCACTTGACTATGAAGTACTTCCCCTCCCACCCACTAATATCTCTCAGCAGCTTCCTGAGAACGAGATTATAAACTGCATATATGGAGCAATCCCACATGAGTGCTGTTCCAGGATAGCCCTAATCCTTCCTGAAGACACTTGGAGTATTTTTACTCCTAATTTCTCTCCTGTTATGTGCCCATCCTGACAAGCTGGAAGAATTTGTATTTGTTCTCAAATGACATGATTAAGAAAAGAATTAAATCTCTCAGAAGTTAAGAGACTGAACAAAGAGCCAATCATAACTATTTAGTCCTCGCGTGGTATGACTCTAAGGCGGCTTATTTAGGTACCTCATTGTGCTTTTGTGTATGGTTTGGTTTTTGTTCTTTTTTTTTTTTTAGTCTATTTTGAAATGTTTGATCACAATTTCCTAGATATGAATTGCCTATCTGGGGCAAATAGCAGTATTTCTGTAATATTTTACCCTTAAGCTATGATACAGTCTCAGGCTTAACACTAGGTTAAAACAGATTTTAAGGGGTAGAGTGCCTTCCAAACTGTCCACATTGGATGCAGCAGGGGCTCCAAACTGTGATATCCCATTGTTCCAACATATGGAAATCATGTGTGGGGAAAGCCCAGTATCAGTTAATATCTGTTGGGCAGTTTGGACAACTATTCTGTTGTAGCCTGTAGAGTTGCATCACAGATATGTTATAACATATAATAATTTTAAAAAGGCAATAGAGAAAAAGCTGGTAGCTGTGACATGGAGAAATTAGGTTGTGATTTTGGCTAAACCAACAGTGAAAGCAGTCTAGTAAGTTAAATTAAAGAGGATTTGAAGAACTGTGAGGGCAATGGATCAAAACAAAAGCCATCTTCTTTTGCCATCTTCCTCTCTATCCTCTTTGAGCCTGTTCTAAGTCACTTCTAACAATTACTTTTTTGAAAAGATAGTCATGTTTAGTAGGACAGTCTTCCTCTTCTAATCTAAAGTCACAGGGAACAGGCGAAACACTGAAAAATCTGTTTTTTGTTTTCTGCGGGAAGAGATTAAGTTCTGATGGTAGGGATTTTTCTTAAGAAGCAGCAAGTAAATATATTTATTAAGGATTACTTCAAAGCCATGTATATTCTAGCTCTGTGTGTAGTTGTATTCTGTGACAAAGACTAAGTCATCTGCATTGGAAGCAATGGGATTTGGATTATGTTCTTTAGGGATTATGTGCTCTATGGTTCGAAATAGATGAAGAGCCACTACTTCATTGTAATAGAGACCAAAAGTTTAACTGCAGGATGATGACTAGGTGTGACTCAGTTTTGCAGGACTGAGCCATCTTAGCCCTGCAAACCAGTTAATTGCGTGCTGAACTTAAAGCAAGTTCACTTGCTGCCCTTCACCCCAAGGGCTGGTAAGGCCTGCCCACCTATAGACAGTGATGTAAAGGACTACCATTACCTACAGCCTAGAAAGAGGGGAAGATCCGCCTTGGTTCATGTGAGCACTGGTGAGCTCATGGTCGGGCATGTGCTAGACTTGCCAGGAAATGCAGCTGAATGGTCTCTGAAGCTGCTGCTGCTGTTGCTTTCCCAGCAGGAGAAACTGTTCCTGCTTTCAAATGTTTAGAAGCTGATTTTTATAGGAATTTGAGCTTTACTTGTTTCCTCCTTTAAAAACTTTCTCTAAGAGAAAACAGGGGAATGAGTGCAACTGTGGGAGAAATCAGATGTCTGGGATCTCCTTGCAGTCCGCTTCTGCAGTGCAGTTTGAGGTGATACAGGAGGGAATTACACTGGTGGCCAATTTGCAGGGTTTGAGATGAACTGTTGTGATACACTCCTGTAGGGTTCATTCTTTGTCAAAGTATGTTGTAGTAGGTGTATTATATACCTACTCTGACACGTTCCTGCAGAAAATATTCTAGTTACTAGCAACTGACCCCTTGTGAGTTTAAAAACTTATTTATCAAGAAATCAGATGAAAGGTAGCTTTATGCAAACCAGTTACAGTTGTGAAAGGAAGCCACAGTCTACATGAAAGGGAATGCTTAGTCTGAAGCAAAACATGTACTGTGTTTGGTCACATCTCTGGCGTGATGGAGGATGGCTTCCTACCCACAAACGATGATATTGTCTTCAGATAATTGCTCCCTTATCAGATAAATCACTGAATTTCTCATTAAGAATTGAGTATATTCTTCTTGGGGACGCCATGGTGCCAGTCTGCGATGTGTGGGTGGGGATGGAGCCCTGCCGCGACGCCGGCAAACCCGGCCAGCTCTGCCAGCATGCCGGGTTCGGCGCTTCCCAACAGTCTCCTTTTGTTCGCCTCCACAGCGATTTCAGGCAGCACTGCAAATGTCCCCAAGCCTCTGTGCCTCTTGCTTGTTCGTGCTCTGGCACTGGGAGCTGCAGGTTTTGGTGCCGCCAGCTCCCGCTTTGCACCCGGAGGAGAAAACCATGGCCTTGTTGGAAACTACTCATAGAACATTTGTGTCCCTGTGTCATGCTTCAGTATGTATGTACATATCAAGGTTGTGGATCTGAAGCTCTATGGAGTCCCACAGCTCTGTCCAAGAAGTGCAAGTACACAATTCGGGATATTTTGGCAAGCCCTGCTGTTGACCCTCACAGATGGGCAAGTGCATGTAGGATGGACACCCCTCACACACTGCAGTCTCACTTGGTCTCAATCTGCATCTGCATCACCAGAATTTCAGAAAGCTCCCCACAAGGATTAGAACAGGGAGCTCGGAACTATTTTTAATATCTGCCTGCAAACAAAACAGTTCTACACCCAAGGTTAAGGCTGCAAGTGTATTTCTGCTGTGTTTGGCTCAATTCCGAAATGAAATCACAATACAGATCAGAGACAAGAATTCCTTACATTAAAACCTCTTCCAAAGCAATGCTGGAGCAGCTGGCACTGAGCAGCTGAGGAGGTGACCATAAGGGAGCAGCCTGTGGAGCACAGCCAGGCACTCTGGGCTGCTATTGCACCACGTGCTCCAAGCAGTGTTCCAATAAATAAGCACAGAAAAATATACAAGGATCAAAATCACCCAACATTTAATGGGAAAGTGATTTTATAAAGACCAGTTAGATCAGGCTGGTGTTGTATTTGTGTCTCCAACGTGCCCTGGTTCAGATGGTCTCAATGGCTTAGGATGGCTTTAATCGCCCTAGAGTGAAGTACTTTCTAAGAAACTTTTTTGGAAGTAATAGTGAATAGTATTAATGAATGAAGAAATTTCTGGGGTTTGCTGTGTTTTCAGATAATTCACAAGCACACACGTAAAGTTGATCTACTTAATGACAAACTGTCAATTCAATCAGCTGCAGGTGGACTGATCAGTGATTTTCTTTTAAAATAAATAATTAAATGTAGATTCCTGGTTTTCATTTGCTTCAAGAAAGAACCAGGGAACTACTGTCAATGGTTGGCCATTTCTCCAAAAAGCTTTCAACACACCTTGTGGCCCCTTTTCCATGCCAAGTACAAAGTTTATGTGTGCATTGCTGTAGGAAACATCTTACCAGATTAATTCTGGTGGGAGGCTTTACATTTATTGTTACAACTTTTTTACTCTAAGCGCTGATGGGGAATCTAGAACAAATTATTAGATGCTGAAGCTCACATGCAGTAATTTGATCACAGAGAAAATCTAACGAGGAACTTATTTGTATTAGCCTAACGCCACTGAGTAAAATTGAATTAGTCCTGATTTACACTAGCCTGAACTGAATTAAGTCAATAATGCTCATTTCCATTCAAGGAAGTTCCATGAAAAGATGCCTGATCAGTATGACTATTGGAGGGAAGGTAATTTCTTTTTTATTAGTTCAAAGTTTGTCTATTGTGAATGGTATGGTAATTCCTCTTTGTGCTGTAAATGAACTGTCAGCATTTCTGGCCCCTGCAGTAACTTTCAGCACTGATTATACTAGAGATCAGCTGCTCATTTTGACTTTTAGCACTTAGTGTTTGTCTGAGAAGTGCCATAAACTATCTGGATCCAATGCCCTTAATGATTGTAAAGGAACTAGTAATTCAAGTCCTGCTTTTAATCCTATCAGTAGGTTTCAGAGATGACTGTAACTGGAGCATATTATCTCATTTTGAATGGCCAGTTTAAAGAGGATTTCTCATTTAAACAATGACAACAACAAAAAAAGTCTTTTAATTGACAAATGTTGTAAGTCTCTGGATATCTGCTCTGTTCCCTTAAGGGACAGCTTACTCCAACTGCCCAAATCTATAAACAGAAGACAGGATATTGTCTACATAAGTTTTTTTAAAAAATTGTAACCCTTAAATTTAAAGAGGAATTTTGAGTTTTCGTATTTTTCAGAAGAGCAGCTAAAACCTCTTCAGGCATAATTTATGCTCTTGACAGCTGTTGCATATATAACACCAGGAAGTCTGGTTTTAATTCATGTAATATTCCTGGGGAGGTGGGTGGCTTAGTTAATAAACTTGATCTTTCACCTTCGGAATCAGATTGAGTTCCCTTGTTGAAACACGCCTGTATTTAATTTGGACACTCGTTTACTTATGAAGGTTACCTGCTGACCTGTGAGAATCAGAAATTGATGTGTAATGCACATCACCAAGTCCACAGGCAGACACACAGTGAGGGGATCACGTTTGCACCACGTATGAAGCCAGAGGGGCTTCCCATGGTTTTTGAAGTAACTTCCCATTTTTTTAAAGTAACTGATTCACACGTTAACCCAAACTTCAGCCTCAACTCTACTATAATCAGGAAACAAAACCCTTCGATAACAGAGAATATTCTGCCTTGATGCCCACACACACCCAGTCTCTTTCCAACTCTCATGTCCCTGGGGCATTCAGCAATTAAAAGGTTCTTGCGTGCCTTGGATTCCTTGGCTTTCCGCTCAGATCCATAGTGAAATAACCAGAAAACAGTCCCTAAAATAAAGGACAGCATCAAATTTTGACTACTGTTAACTAAAGACACTTTAGTGTCCTTAGCACAGTCCCTGACTGTAGAGACAGGGAGACCAACCAACACCCCTGTCTTAACCGACCGTGCACCAGGGCACCAGGTTGCTTTGTAAGGGGCTGTGAAACGCTTCCAGCTCCCCTAGCAGCGGATCTATCTGTTACTTTGTAGGCCCTGGGTGGTATTATGATAATTACGACTTGAAATACAGTAAATTCCAGATCACTAGGCTAATACCTTAAAGTGCTAGACAAAGCTCTAGCCTACCAAGTGTCTGCTCACTGACTTTCTGCACTCTGCCTGAGATGGCAAAAATAGACTGTCTGCCTGCTTTAAATTTCGTAACCTTAATCCTAACCCAAATTCCAACCTGAAATGCACCTAAGTAGCAGTTCAAGCAGCAAGAGACCCTCTGCTAAATATGCTGCAGTCCATTCCTACCTCCCATCTCGCTGCCTGGTCACTGCAGGGTGCTGCAGTAATGATGTCCTGAAACGCTTTAGGCTCCAGACTCCTAAACAGCTTTAACCTCAAACGTACTCAGGGGACCAGCCACTTCTGTAAATCGTGGCGTGAGTGCGAGTGCCCCACTAAAAGCAGCTCTCTCCCTGCCTTTCTGGGCTCTGCAGGTTCTGACAAGAATAACCTGTCTGGCTGTTTTTCTCCTCTGACTTAACTCATTTCAGGAATGGGGTTGCCCCATGGCCTACACATCACTTTAGGGGTAGATTTCTCGTTGCAGAAGTTAATGCGTTTAGTGACATTTTTACTGAGTCATCCAGTAAAACCTAGGCAATAAACTATGAGGGCTGAAGGCTGTTGTGTCCTTCTATATAATTGCATTTCGCAATACATTCAGGTTGGAGTCAGAGAAAATGAAGCAGCCAAACAAGTTATACTAGCTGTATCGAGCACAGACCAGAAAGATAGGGAGAGGACTCATACTAAAGGGAGCCAGGGCTTTTAATGTAGCTTATGGTCCCCTGGGAAGCTGGGATGTTAGGGATGGGATTACAATTAAGATATGTGGATATAAAACATCTAGACAGTGTTTTTATGCAGGGCACAGGGAGTAAGAGAGATATGTGTTTATGGGTTTAGGACTGGCACTGTCTTGGGGTATATTTACTGCTGTCAGGATGATGGTTAAAGTTAGGGAGAAAACCTAAAGCAGCCGGAGGGGCCGTCTTTGCTACATCCTGAAGCTTCTATAGAGGCAGGAAAGGACAGAAGTTAGAGACACTCAGGTAAGGCAGGGCATAGTCCTGTCTACATAACTACCTTGGTTGTGAGGTGCAAAACCTAATGCATTTAGAGACTTTTTTTTTCTTAAGTTGCTCTGCATCAACAAGGCCTTGGGAAAGGAGACCTGCAATGGAAGCTAAAGTCATTAGATCACTGTATATGACCCAGTGTCTTTCATATTGCAGGAAAAGGTCCCATCAGAAATGAGGGAACATACTAAGTTAATGTCATGTTTAAGGTCTAAGTTGGAGAAGTGAAACAAAATATTCTTGATGGCTTCTGCAGAGCTAAGAGGGTTTTATGGAGAAGAGTGGTATTTGAGGGGTGAGATTCTTTTATTGTGATTTCAGGTAGGTATGGCCTTTTGGTTATTTCTGAGTTTATGGACAAAGATTTGTTGTGAGACCCAAATACCTTCCCTGTGCAGTGGTGTAGGGCCCAGACAGAGTCTGAAAACCTGCTGATGGACTGAAGACTCTCCCTTGTAGATCCTAGGCTGGGACTTCTGGTTGGGGGTAGGGAGGAGGAGCTGGAAGCAGCCAAACACATTTTTCTTGCTGTTCGTGCAGAGCTCAAAAAGATCAGGTAAGAAAAGGTGTTTGGTAGCCCAGAGCCCTTCTGTAATGATTTTAGGGAAGGTGCCACTCCCCATCCACCTGCCTTTGGGGTCTAGGTCTTGATGTGCCATCTTGCAAGTTAGAGGCAATAAGGGTAGAGGCAGCTGATAGACAGATTGAGAAATTTAGTTTGAGTATGAAATATTCCTGTTTAAGTGTGTTTAAGGCTGGGCTTGGGTAGGGATTTTGGGTAAGGCTGGAGGGAGCAGAGTGGATTTACAGAACCAGATGAAGTCAGAAAATTCATTATTCTTCAGTACTGCAGACCCCAGAAATTTTTGAAGGGAACAAGAGCTCTGATCCTTGTATTGTTTTTTACTGTATAGGATATCCAGCTTTTTAGTTATCTAGATCCAGACCCATCTTCCTGGAATGAACAAGGCAAAGCAAAAATAGGCTTTGTCCCTGCTATAATTTGTCAAAATGCAACCCTAAAATAACCCTTGGTTTAATGAAAAATCACAATATAATCTTGAGGTGAGGTGTTTCCAGGAGGCCAAGCTCTATCTGAAGTAATAAAAAAGCACCTGGACCTCATGTACACTGCTCCTTCCCATAATGCTCCTCCACCTGCAGAATACAACAAAAATAACCTGTCTGGCAGTTTTGCCTCTGCAACCCTAGCCTGAAGTGCACTCACGTATGAGTTCAGAAACTAAGACTCAGTCTAAGTTCTTCAACTTTACTGTTAGCTACTTCTCCCGTAGTGTCTGTGAGACACATAATAATACCTTCAGCTACACAGGGCACAACCCTACTAATACCAGACTTCATCACATCTGTCAGAGCCCTGTATGATACTGTTAGAGTGGTGTGTGTATATCACTAAATCCATGTTTAACATCTACCTATTTGGCAAGGCTGCTGGGTCAGAAACCCCACATTACACAGCACTGAGTAAAACTTCTCCACAATTATGTGGCATCTGAAAGATGCAGCAAAAGTAGCTTGTCTAGGTGTGTTTTCTTTTAGAATAAAACCTGATCTTATCTCTAAGTCATAATGAAAGGAATTGTCTCAGACAACAAAAAGCAATGTAAGATGCCCAGAGTCCCTCTGCTTCAGTTTTTTTTTCACAACCTTTCTGTTTTCCTCAATGCTTAACAAATACAGTTTGTTCTTCAAGATGCTTTCGGTTTTTCATCCCTAGTACAAACTTGCAGGGTACCCAGGGACCTGACATTACATAAAAATGAAACAAGGCTGAAAAGTACTTAGTATATTAGCTACCGTGCTTTCTGGACTCAGCAGAATGCAGCAATAATTAATATATTGAATTTTACATTCCATAGTGCTGATCCTAATCTTAATTGTAAAGTTACCTAGATGTTGATCTATACCGTCAAAGGCAATACGGTATCTTCACGGTATCTTCAGTACCAGCAATAGCTGTCTTGACCTGTACCACCTCGTTGCTTCAGGATACCAAATTAAAAGTATCTAGAGGCTCAGTCATACCATCCTCCCTGCTAATTCTTTTTGACTTCTGCATGAGAAAGCAAGAAGCATCTACCTGCACCTTCAGGACCTGAGTTACTTGCTTTAGTTACCCAAAGTTACTTGCTGAGTTACCCAAAGCTAAGTGCACCTGTTGGGCCAGATGTCACCTTCAATCTTAATATAAGGACTTGTAGCACTAAAATGAGTCCTCGCTGTGATTTTCTAGACTCTTCAGAGTGTTACAAGAACCATCTGCCTGTATTTCTACATTCCGGAAGTGTAATCCTAATTATGATACTACCTTTGAGTTGGAAACTGCCAGCCTGTCATTGAAAAGCAACATAAAGCATGAGACCCCACACTTTTTACTCTAGTTACATTCTGGGGCTCTGCAAAGATATTTCAAAACCAAGTGTAGATGCTTTAGATTTTTAAATCATTGAAATGCCTTTGGCCTTGTGAAAGTCTGGATGCTCTGGACTCTGGACCCATGCACTAATGTGTACCTGGTAAAAATGAAAAAACTTTATATGTTAACAATTGCCACAAGAAAAAAAATACTACTGGTAATTCTTATACACTTATAACTGGGCACCTAGCCAAGAGCGAGGAGGAATAGGGGAGATGCATCTTTCCAATGTACTGTACTATGATTCCTTAATTCTGGAAAAAAAAACAAACCAAACCAAAACCAAACAACTGATTTGGTGTTTCCTGGATCTCTACAACATGACAATCGAGCTGTTCCCCTCCACACAACCCAGCAGATGTTCTCCAGTATTCAATCCTACTGCTAACTTGTGTCAGAAAATGAAGTTGGGAGGCTCTACTGAGCAGAAGGTGTTTGTGAGAAGAACTGGGAGAAAAGAATTGTAGTGCCTGAATGTTTCCTCTTCTCTGTGCCCTGCATGTCCTTTCTCTGCTGTAATTCAGCACTACCATAAAGGTAAGAAGATAGACATCACTGCTTCAACATTCCTGGTACCTCCAGGAGCTGGAAACTCATTGTTTATGTTATGTTTTTGGTTGTCAAGTCCTGTTATGCTGCAGGGAAATTTCCTTGCATCTGTGTCTGTTGGCCATGGATTTTATCACAGTAGGGAAGAAAATGAGTCAAGTTCAAGCAAAGAGAATTCCTTATCTCCTGCAGACTGTCTCTGCTGGAGAGTGCAGCTTTCAATGGTCTCTACTGTGGCAGAGAGTTTTTTTCTCCTTATTGGTATCATCTGGATTCAATTAAATTGACATTCTTCATCTGGAGAATTCAAGCTACTTTTGGCTTGTGTTACCATAGACATGGCTGGAGAAGTAATCTCAGAGGTCTGTGACTCTAATTCTACTGCTGTTGATGGAGTATGGATTTTTTAAATTTTATTCAGGGTTTAAGGAGATGAGTAGATTGAGATTTAACTTACGTTAGCCATGGGTGCTGTCCAGTGTGGATATTTTGCACACCGTGTCTGTATACTGAGGTCAGTATTTTGTGACAAAGCCAGACTTTCCAGCACCAATGACTGAAAATAATAGGGAAACCAAAGTGGAAACCATCTAGAGCGTAGACATAGCATTTGATGATGTAGATCTACATAAGGTTTCCAATAGAACCCTAGGCCAGGATCCTCACTATCTGAAGCTATCATTCCACAAGAGCAGATCAATTCCGACATGTCCCACATCCTATCCCACATCGTGGGGTAGGGAGGGATTTAGATGGGTGACTCCATCTCACAGCCCAGAGGATGCAAGATGTACCAGGCTGCTGGCATCTTGAAGCTCACATCCCTCTGTAATGGCCTCTGTCTTCACATTTCAAATGGGTACCCTCCCAAAATGGGCATTTAAGTAACTCAACTACTGTGCTTTAGCTAGAGAGCACTCAGCTATAGAGTGATGTTTGGGCTCCAATGGCTTCAGAAAGTCCACTGGATGAGAAAGAGTTCCCACAAAGTTAGGAGTGACTTACCAATGCCTTGGGTGGATGTGATCAGTTAACAAGGCAGCTAAAAGTCGGAGTATTTCTGAAGTCAGGTGTCTTTATGGGTTTTGAAATAGTTGCCCTCCTTCCCTTGTCTTTGGAAATGGTTTCTCATATGGCAAATACTACTCTGACAACCATAAATTCATAACAATCCCTGGTTTATAAAAATGGTTCTTCAGAATTTCCCCTCGCCCCTACCCAGGCCAGGGGCTTGCTCTGGGAATTGACACCTTCTGCATCTTACTGAATTGAGACCAAGGACATTGTGTTCAGAATTCTGACATGGGAACATCAAACATCACTTTTTTGCTGTTTTATAAGGATGGAGGGTTACTTCATTGATTTATACTGCTGCTTCCCCTAACTTTTTATTTTATTTGTCTTTGTACTGTACACACACAAATTCCTTACTTTCCGAGGACAAAGTTTTAACTGGGTATAATGTCTAGAAGCAGATGGGCTGAGAAGCCTTTGATGAGCAAATGTTTATTGTTAGCTTCAGCAACAAGAGCAGTCATCATTTAGTGTGAGTGCCACTACAACTGAATGATGATAGTTTTTAGTATTTCTTTGTATAGAAAAAAGGCTGGGTTGACTGAGCTTTAAAACCCAGTATTGTCCAAAGTTTTTATCTGTGTCAAGTTTCTTTTTTTGGTCTAGCTGGAAAAATGTCAGATTCATGAAAGCTTTCAAGTGCCTCTGAAACATTTATTAGGGCTTAATTTGGTCACAGACTTCATAAATGTTTTGTAGGGTCAGTTTTGTTTCTTTAGGAGTCTTTCAGTTTATTCCCTTTAGATTTGAGATTAATAGTACTTTCTGAATGGGACACAGCCTTGCAACAGACGGAAAATGATTTCTTTTGGAACACAGTAGGCAACACAAGGCAAACTTGGTATATAAGAAATAGTTTAGCTGAGAAGGAAGGTTAAAATCATTGGGTAAATCATTGGATATGTGGAAGGTGGGGATTCCACCTCTGTCTTCATGGTGTGGAGTCACTGAAGTGGATGAAAAGACACCAGACCTGTGGGGAAGGGTTAGAGCTTAAGTCCAACCAGTCCTTGAGGACCAGCTCCCCAGCTCTACTCAGCAGCAAGGAAACCATGAAAGAGGTACCAGGTGGACTTTACATTTTGTTAAGTCCAGAATTTCTTTTCATGAAAATACTTTTTTTCTGAAATATTATTTCAGCATATGATTTCATTCCTGTTTCATTCAAAGTCCTATTTAGAGAAGTGGGACCCTGATACACAACATGAAATTTTCAATACATTCCTAGAGATCCAGCTACAGTTATGCCTCCTGATTCTCCTCTATATTAATCCTATGATTAAAATGGTACTTGGGTTAGTCAAGTGTGATTTGCTTTATACAAATCCATCCAGGCTCACAGGATTTCTGTGGTATGTTACAACATACATACAGAGGTTTCCTAAATATAATTTCTAATACAGAAGTTCAGTCCTACTGAAAATAATTTCCTGATTTTGTTTGGTAATAACCGTGAAACAGAAAGGAAACACTTGCTTTAGAGGTTTTTTTAAAGTCTACCCATTTTATAACTCTAAGAGGATTAAAAAATCTCAGTAGACTTTTTTTATTTTTTTCTGCAACAGTCAATATAATATCTTGATAATAAGAAATGGAGGTTCATTTTGGTGGTATTAACATTTTGGACACTTGTATAGTCCAAGTCCATGTATTCTTTGACTCTAGACTGACTTGATGGGAGGTGCTATGGTATGATATCTCTGATGCGAAGCTGTTCAAGAATGGGAGGAGTTTCTGAGTCCCACAGCCTGGTCTCCTCTCTTACTTTGTGCTCATGCTGGCCAGCTCTGTGCCTTTTGGGACTGTGAGGAGAGCAAGGATGAGCCTACAAATGTTCCATCTTTGTGGGAAACATCTTACTTGCAGAGCGCTCTCATAATTTTTTTTATTTTTTTTTAAAGTTCATTGAAAATAGCATATGGTTATGAACTACAGCAGCTACCTGCAGGAGTGAGGTTGGAAAAAGGGAGAACGAGAAGAATATATACACATGGTGTTTGCCTCTGCACGTTCACCTTCTCTTCAAACAAGGCTGATTTGCTGCCTCTCAGTTCCCATGGCCGGGTTACAGGAGACAGTGGCCACCAGCCCAGCAGGACTCTCATGATGGGATGTGCTTCGGGTGACAGGATGGAGCTGGGCACAGTATTTTGGTGGGTTGTCCCTGGTGCCTAATCACCAATCCAGGCAGCCAGACAGATTTTCCACCTTAAACCTCCATGGTTTGTGCTGCCTTGGAGGTGCAAACCAACTGGAAATCCTGCAAATAGGCTCAGTGGAGAGTTTTTCCATGCCAAACAGAAAAGCAAGCTCACCCGCAATCGAGAGGAGCTGCAGTGAGCTTTGGCTGCCAGACCTGCCTGGCAGGCTGGGTTCAGCTCCCTGGTAGGGGCGATGGCCACAAAGGGTTAAACCACCTTTGTTCCCACTCTCTGGACATACTTTAGCTGTCACTGGGGTTGTAGCCGCCCAAGATAAAAAGATCACAAGCTCACATTGTTCTTAACTAGCAGTGTTTCTCTGTAATTCTCTAATTCAAAGCAGGCTTTGCTCACTTTTGTGTGCTTTTTACAAGCCACGATGATGATAGGATTTCCGAAATCAAAGCTAAGTGCTGAACTGAATTAAGAGAGAAAAAGCCGCACTGCCTAGTTCGGGAGAGCAGAGGATAATTGTGGAGGATCCTCCCAGCCGGTTTGGCAGTGGTGGTAGGGGAATGGCTTTCTTCTATCAAACTTGTTTTATTTTTATTGTAAAATAAACATTTTCTGGGCATCGGATGACAATTACTCACTCTGTGCCTCTGGGGATGAGGTTGCACCAACCACACATCACAGAAGAAGGCAAAACTTTCCCGTTTAGATTAAAATATACATCAAACAAAGCGAACATCAATGAAGCAGCTTGGTGTTTGCCCCTCTCAAGACTGGCTCACACTATTTCTCTAAACACTGAGACTGTATTAACACACTGGGCTTTGAACTTTGATTTGATGTATAAACTGCTCTTCAACTTTTTGCCCGAGTATGGCAATAAGGCTTATTCCACGCTCCTTTACCTTATTATTTCCAGGGAAATACATTAGCTGGAGCAGGCTAATCCGTTCAATAACTCCAAGTACAGTATTACGAAAAGTTAATTAAATCGGGTAGTAAATTTATTAAAAAATAACTGATTATTAGCAAGGTCATTCACCCTGGCAGAACATAACAAAAAGAGTAATTAAATAAGCTATTAGAAAAATAATATGAAATCGAGCCTAGCGGAACAGTTATCTTTTGGACTGATCTACATTTAAGCTATACAGCTCTGCAGGCAGACAGGGTGATTGTGAAGTCAGAAAGATGTGATTTTTCAGCTCTTTAAGGTTATCTTTCCCAAATGTTTTCAACTAACACTGAAAACAATCAAGTAGTACTAAAAGGTACACTAAAAAAGTGAAGCTTTTCATGAAGTTACAGCTGCCCTGTTAACAATTGTTTCCCGCTTCACAAGGATAAAGTAAAGCAGTTTAAATGCCACTTCAGGGTGACTGCTTTGCTAATGCTGCTTAAGTAATGGTTACCATTTTACTTTTATTGTGCTCTTGTTAATTAACTCCCACAATTAAAGAAAACAGAAATTTAATAAGTGGAAATAAAGAGTTCTTAAGTTATTAAATGCTATACATCTGTGAAATCTGGCTGAGAAATGGTTTTAATACTTGATTTACCATTTAATATTTCCTTAGTAAGCTTTGGGAACTGAAATGAATTGCCTGTGACCTACATAGCCAGAGTAAACCTATTTTAAACGCTGTTGAAGATAAGTAAGGAAGGAGAAATTCTGTCTGCATTTGTTAGATTAAAAAGATGTGTGCAAAATCATGTCCTGTTAAAGTCAGTGTGTCCAGACAAGCATCACTCATGTGGAGCAGATGGACAGACGGGGCGGGTGGTTCTGCAATGCAGCCCAAGCTGGGCCAGCATCTGTCAGGGAGCGGTTGTGCTGGAGACAATAGCCAGCTCACACCTCCCTGCCAGGTCAGCCATCAGTCGCCGTGTCTTTGGTCACCCATGCAGAATCACTGCCAGGACCTGATTACAGCTTCATTTCAAATTTTCTGATCCAGTGCAGATGCTTGTGAAGTCTAAAGCAAGAGAGTGGGAATCTCTTAGACAAATAAACAGAAAATACTAAATTATTTAAAGTATTTAATTAAGAAACTTTTCTTTTTTTTTTTTTTTCTTTTTTTTGGATGATCAAGGAAGGTGTATTGGCCATTTATTATCCAGGATGCCAAACCTGTAGCTCTGCAGATTCCCAGGAGCAAGGGTGTGACAGTAGTGTGATGCCATTTGAGTGCATGGTAGTGACCACAAGTATATGTACATCAATGGTTTGGTTCTGGCACTATTTTATTTTATTTTCATGAAGGTTGCATAGGATAAGCATTTTACTACAGAAACATTTGAACAGTGGCTCAGTGGAATCGGTTTCTTTTGCCAACATGAAAAAGTATATTGTAAATTATGCTTGGATAGCATATACTGCACAGCCATGAGTGCAATTCTCTTCCAGTAAGCTTTTCCAGCTTTCTCCATGACAAAAGGCATCCATTTACTCTGACATTCTTCAAATTCCAATGTTTACTTCCTTTGCATATTAGTGAATTTTTAAATAAAAGTAATTCTGGTTTAGGCTGTAAGGTTAAGTGCTATTATTTTTGCTTTGTATGTATTATCTGGATGCATTTCTCTGACAGAAGTTGAAATCTGCATCAGCTCACCTTTCTCACAATCCCTCTGTTTTTGACTATTAGAGAGGACACACAAAGAAGAAAATTAGCGGGGTTATCTTTTGTTCCTCTGTGGTATACAAAACCACTCCCTTTGCATTAGAAGTCCATGCCTAATCTGCTCTTGAAAATGCTATGGATTGCTGTAGGAATGAAAAAATAAACACAGCAGTCCCAGGAAATAGGAAATTATTCTTATCCTACTGTGTTTGCAAATGCAAAGCCTGATGTGTGGGACAGCTGTTCCTTAAAATCTGGAATCATGGAAATTGCACCATGTATTGTTTTCTGTTTCACGTGTCGCTGTCTGATTCAGCTATGTTCACATGCCCCTTTGTTCTGCTTTTTTTTTTAGTAGTAACAGTAGGTGAATGGTGAAAATGTGTAAGATGTTTCCATGGCTAGTCCAAGTTTAGCTATAAGATTTTAGCACCTGTTTTACGGACATTTTAACTACTTGATGTAAATGGATGGAAATGGTTGTAAAATGCAAACGTAAGTGCACCAAGCTAACCTGTGCTATTAATGCACCATATTTAAACAAGAAGGTGAAAAAGATTTCACCATTTCTGTACACATACAAACATATCTTGTAAAGTTAATTATTTACTTATCTTTCTTACTATGGTAATTCTTAAACTTAGAATATCTAAGTAAAAAATTGCCATTTTTAAAAAGAAAGTAATTTTTAGGTTGTATGAAATATGTATGTTATGTTGACCTTGAGTTGCTGTATTTTAGACCTTATAGGGAATGCTTGAGACCTCAGTACTGAGTGCATTTACGTTCACCATTCAGCTTGTGAGAGCATTTGAGATAAAAGCCATCAGGACTTGTAAAACAGTTCACAGATTCAGAGAGCTGGTGCCCACAGGCAGCCACTCAGGTGACCTCCTATATCTATGTGAGCAGCATCAGATGGCCTCCCTGCTCTTGGGTATCTTTGCCATGGATGACTCAACCATGGTTTGAGTCCCCATGCAACTTCTTCATCCCTGAAGTGGCCACAATGACCTGCTGCAAACTTCTCTTGTCACTACCTGCATCATTTCAGTGTCTGCCCTGCTGCCTGCACCATCACATTGCACTGGAAAGAATACTAACACAACAGAGATCATAGGAGAGCCAGATTTTTAGTCTTGGGCATGCCCATTTATTTCTGTATAAATATTTGAGTTAGAATTTAGTGTAGTACCAAACCAAACACTTTGGAGAAGTTCAAATAAACTGCATTGGTCAACATGGTTGCCTTTATCAACAAGAAATGTCATCTTCTCCAAAACAGAAATGGTTTGTTTGACAAGACCTGTGTTCCATGAAACTGTACACACTTGTGCTGTTTCTGTATTACTCTCATTACTATTTTTTTTTTAAATTTATATAGAGAATGTGTTCGAATATTTTGCTTGGGTAGAGAAGCAATGTAACAGTTCCTGAGTAGATCCTCTCCTCTTTCTTCAGTCTTGGAAAAGTAAGAATGTACCAAAGCCAGGGGAAATGCCAATGTATTTACTCAAAAGTATTAATTTCAGTAATTCCCCAGCCTTTAGGACCCTTTGCGGTAAGTTGTTGTGTCCTTTTGATTATCAAATATCTAATTTTAGTAGATTCTGTCTTGAATCCTCCTTTATGAAAGATAATTAACTTTCCAGTATACGTACGTCCTATGAGTTGAATCAGTTTTCCCACTTTGCTCTGAAGGCAAGAGCATCTATTAAATATCCACAGATCCTTTGTTTGAACTTCTTTTCTTCCTAACACATTTTATACATTAATGCCACTGAAGACTGAATTTTCATCAATTTCATTACTTTTTGTCCATTTTATCAATTGGCTTAAACTCAATTTGTACATCACATGTTTCTATTAACTTTCCTTTTATATTTGAATGTAAATGTTTCATTTCTGTTCTTACGTTCAGATCTCCTTCTAACCAGGATGCTTTTGTGGCCAGAATAACTGTTTTTCCCCTCTCTCTCCAGATTGTCAGTCTGGGTGAATCCAGTAGTATGTCCTTGAGCAATTTCCAGCTTTTGCTAATATTTCCCACTTCAAATGATGTACATTGCAATGGCAATGAATCAGGAACTGACAGACAGAATTAAAACCAGTGTTCAGCCCTCCTCAAATTTGTAGAAGAAGTAATGGAATAAACAATGTCAGAATAATTTAATACGGAGAGAAGTAATTGAATTAAAGCCCTTTTGTGTACATAATGTCAAAATGCATAAAAGAAAGTAAGAAACTCATATGTGGAAAGGAAATACAGATTTTCAACAAAACCAGTTTCAGAACATGCAATTTTCCTACAAATTTTCCTGTTTTATAAATGCAGACAGTTACTCACTTTCTTGCATAAGACACAGCTGACGGCTAGATGCTCACCCTCTAATTGCGCTGAAACAAAATGCCCAGTCTGTATTGCTCTGTCTGGGTTTTAGTGTCCAAAGGTCTTGGAAGAACCCTCTTTTAGGATGCAAGGAGTTACCCCTGGAACTGACTTGCCCAATGAACTTCATTGTACTTGACATTATTTCATTCTGCTCCCAGTAGCTAACAAAGTTTGGGTGCCTATGTTTGGCTGAGAGTACCGTCCATAGGGAACACTGCAATGGAAGGTGGCACAGGGCCACTGGCGCTGGGGACTGCCAAGCCACATGGTGTCTGTGCCCAGCACCACGCTTGCAGTCAGGCCGGGAGGCTGCACAAGGTGATGGCTTGGGCAGTTTGCTCTTAGCCCTCTGGGGCTCCAGATCTGGAGGAGCTGACATGCCTTGGGGCCCACAACATGAGGCTAAAGCCTGGTGGGAGGTTTTGGGGCAGCTGAGCTGGAGTTTAGGGATGGCATTGATGCCACTGGTATTGGACAAGGGACCCAGAGAGGCATACAGAACCATGCTTTGGTCCCTGAGGCAACCTCTCAGCACTGGGCTGTGGTCAGGCTGGCATAATGAAGAAATATAGGATGCTGGATAATTTCACAATTATTTTTAACATAGCAGATGGTCTCACCTCAGCATCCAGGACCCAAATTCCAGCCCAAGAAGGGGCTCGAGGGATATTCTGCAGTTTCTCGAGGATGTCCCTCTGCAATACGCCATGTTGGTCACATGAGGTGTATACTGCAGCCATGCACGGGATGTCTATCTGTCAATGTCACCTTTCCCTTGTGGCCAACCCCAACACAGCAGTAGCATCATAGGCTGAGGTGTGCAAAACGGTGCCAAAATCACACTGGGAAGTCTCCCACAAGTTTTCTGCCAGTACCCAATTTACACATCCTTTTTTTGCTTCCCTGTGAAAGTCCAGATATTTTTCCTCATCTGTGCTCGCTTTGGTTAGCATTGGGTAAATGTCTTCAAATAGGCAAAGGTCACATACTGCTGAAAAGAGATCTAATAGAAAGAATGGAGATAAACAGGACTAGAAATGAGAATTTAACTAGATTATTATAGAGCAGGGGTCATCCTATAGCTAGTGTACGTTTGCATGCTGTGAAGCAGCTTGCGTGGAAGAGACTCTAGTCTGGGACAAACACAGGACAGAAATTATGGATTAGATCTTATAACACCATACTCAAAAAGGGACAGAAATCTCACAAAGGTTTTGGTTTTGCAAAACCTTTGGAAATGCCCACATTTGTGAAGAATGTTCATAGTTAGAATCGTATTAAGAATAATATGATTTTTTTCCCCTCTTGTAGTTTATAATTTAGTAGATATATCTGAACCTTTTTTTTCCCTACTGCTTCATTCTGATACTACTACTGAGATTAAACTGGCTTAATTCCTTTTAAGATAGGCGATTATCCTTTTGTAGCTTTTTACACCAATCTTTCTATTGGTATTTGACAGCTAGTTTTTCAGAGTAATACTCTCTATAATATTAATCATCTGATGACATTAAAAATTTAATTCTTAAAGATAAAAGCTATATTGAACAGATTTAATGATTTTGTCATCTTTCTTTACTACTCCTTTGTGTTTAAGCATTAAATTATGGTGAATTTAACTCCATAATTAAAATATTTTACTAGGTACAAAAAAAACGCCACAATCATTAGCGTAATGCACGTGATCCATACCTTATTTTCTGGTAAAGTGTGTGACACAAAACCTAGCAAAGTGGGTTAATAAAATAATCAATATACCAAGCATATGGATGGAAAATGGGAACACATGCTTGCAGGACCCTCACTGAAAATTTTCTCTCTATCTTGTGAAGTTACAGGCAACTCCCCTAGCTCTGTTTTTAGGGCAGTTTTGAGGCATACCAAACCAGAAATGCATACTGTAGAATGTCAAAAGACAACACCAATTTCACTAATGGCAGGCACTTTGTTTTCAGGTTTTCCTAATACTTTAAGAACCAGAGACTACATTAAATACTATGTGCAGCTTGTGGCTACAAGCCAAAAGGAAGCCCACATGACATTTAGTGCCCTTGTCGGCAAGCTGATAAGAGAGTCTGGATTCTCTAAAATCTTTAAGTGCTCAGTGTCAAGCTGGAATTTGGTAACTGCAGCCCGAACAACTTACGTTATTTAAAAATGTACACTTAGCCCTCAGAGGTTCCCAGGCACTCTAATGCTGGGGTATTTGAACAGAGTAATAGGATGCTTTTAAAAAAGCTTTTTATTTTGCAGCTTTATGTTCTTCATCTTGTTCAAATATTATTTACTTTAGAATTGATCTGATAGACTCGTAAAGTTAAACATACAACTCAATAAAATGAGACAGGGCTCTGACAAGCCTCAGGAAACTTTAAAAATGTTTGAAGTGTTTAGCATATCACAAAGCAAATTTTGCAGTTTGAGTGTGTGTTCTGAAATCACATAAAAATGCTAAACACAATTATTCCTACCCAGTTATTTGACCTACCTAGACCTGACAGTTTGTAATGTTGTGCTGAGCCTGTGTGTTTGCTCCTGCCTACAAGCTCCAGAGTTGTGTTAGCTCTGCATAAAATTGTCCTGGAATGTCTCTGTAGGATAAACCCAAATATCACTGCAGCAGGCTCTTAGTCCACCTCAGATCGGAAGCAAATTGCCTTGTTTTTGAATTGCCTGTAGACATGCAAACACAGCTCCTAACTCACTACAGGCACTGCTACATCTTGCTTGGAAGGAGATCACGCTCGTTTAGCTCCTTTCCTCTCCATTTGCCACTGCAGAGCCACGGCAGAGAGGGGGATCCCAGCTGCTTGGTAGGACTTTGCACAGAAGTGCACTGCACCCCTGATTCCTTTTGTTAACAAGCAGCTAATGGAACACACTGTGCCCATGTGGTGGGCTGAGCATCTTCTATCATCTTCCACTGAATTAATGGAAAATTGAATTTCCAAGAAAACAAAGTATTTTTTGTGTCTGATCTCTGCAGGAAGAGAAATAGAATTCACAGTGAAAATTAAAAATAAGGCACCTGTGAGACTGGAAAGAATTTATTCCTAAAATGAATTGTTAAACGATTAAATCCTACAGTTCCCTACAAGGGAGCAGTAACAGATATGATTTGTACCTGTGTTTTTACCTGCAGAGTGTCATCTGTCAGCAAATGTAAGTCATCTTGTTCCCCCGGCCCACACCAGTGACACATGGGGAATTCCTCTGATTTAACATTAGTATCTTTAGGAACCACACAAGATGGAAGAGGATTTCAAATTACTTTGCCTCCACTGTAATAGTATCCAATGCAATGTCTGAAAGACGAACTCCATATACTATATTGCATCAAATGGTGGTAAAGAGGACATGGGAAATGTTCATCCATCAGAGGTGAAGCTTTCCACCTCCCTGAGGTGTAGCTGCAGGCAGCTGGGGCCCACGGTCAGCCAGGTAGATCCACCTGGGAGTTATCCTGTGCTTCAACCAGTTGTCATTGTCCAGCTGGGGAACTTCATGAGTGAAAATCCTGTGGGGAAGAGTGTGGACAGAAAAAATGTGAGAGGATCCTAGGAATCCTTTAAAAGGAGCTGCTTAGATGGACAAAATAAACGTAGCTAGGGAAGTCAGTCAGGAGAAAAGACAACTTAGGGTTAAAGCTCATTCTGGTGCAGTGGTGAACTGAGAACAAGATATAAATAAAATAAATAGTAACTATCCTCCCCAAAATGCCAATGAACATAAATTGCAAGTTCTGTAGTAGAAAACACTGAAGAGGGAAGATGAAAACATCACTGGTATGGCAAGCTGGCACCAGTGTGACTAGTGAAGCAAAGGACACTGAAAAGAGATTTTTTTTACCTGTTTCAGGAACAAGAGAAATGGAAGCAATGATATAGGACCATTATTTGAAAGGGCAATAATGATGATATAGAATAAAATATTCAATAAAACACACTATTTTCCATTTAGGAAATAGCAAGATAATGGGCTGCTACCACATGAGGATGTTAAATGACTGCAGTCTGTTAAAGACTAAGTAGGCTGTTAGACAACAGCTATTAGAAATTAATATTTCTAACAATTGGCAGATTAAATCTTTCCTTTGCTGATGCTTGTTATAAATCTTGAAATACTGTGTTAATTTCGAAAGTGCCAAAGAAAGTTAATTTGATGATATTTTAGAAGATATTTGGATGGATTGGACTGCTATTAATCTGAACTTTGTATCATGGAAATCCCGATGCTAGATTCAATTACAAAAATTATCCAGGGCTGTTACTCTGTTTTGATATGATAAAATTTGAGTTTTCCACTTAGGAACAAAACTATGCAGCAAAAGGAGAGGCCATGTCCTAAAAGCAATATCTATGAAAATTATTTAGGTTTTCTGTGGTTGAGAACAACTCAGTATAGCAAAACTGTAGAGCAAAGTGAACAAACATGACCTAACACGACATGAGCGTAAGGAAGAACAGTGAAAAGATCAGAAAGGGTGTTACAAATCTAAGTATAGCACTGATCGTGCCACTCCTGCAGAGCCCTTTCCAGGTCTGGTGACTTCACAGGGTGCAGAAAAGAGCCAGAAAAAGGTTTTGGAGATTGAGACAATGCCTTATAGTGAGGTACTTCGAAATGCTCATTCTGGCTGGTTATTCTGAAGAAAGGCAGAAATTGCATGATCATCTTGTCGAATTACATTGATAGGATATTTAAGGGCTCTTCCATGCAAAGGAAGGTATTGCAATGGGAGAGAGTGCAAAACAAGTATGTATCTGTGAGGATGACCATACTGTAGAACAAACTGCCAAGGCAGATAGGGTAATCTCATGTCTTGATGTCTTCTGAACATCAGATTTGAAGTGGAGGCAGTAAATGTTAATGCTGAGTGCAAACTAGGAACAACTTGTTCATGTTTCACTAGAGATGGTAATTAGATGGGACACCTGGCTACAAATATAATATGTTCTGTTGGAGCAAAGAGTGGGATACTGCAGATGGAGAGGAGATAAAGTGTTTATCCCAAGGGAAAAAGAGAGAGCAGTATCCAGAGTGAAGTTAGAAGGGGCAGTCATATTGAACTAAATAACCAGCTAAATCCATTATTTGTAACAGACAGTAGACTTCCACCAGTTTAAAATATTTTATATGTTTTTCTTTAGGGCAGGATTGAAGGTCTATAATGGCTGTTGCTTAAGAAATCTCTCCTCCCGGTAAGAGGTCTGTCCATTCTCTATGTGAGCTCACCCCAGTGCATGGTAGTTGTTCCCTTTCCCCTGGGTGGTTTCCACCAGGTCAGGCGTGGGGTGGAGTGTGCTGCCCCCAGGGACGGGGCTATAGGATGCAGGATGCTGATGGTGTGGCCTTAGAGGACCTTTTGTGTGTGTATGTTTTGTGCTCAGGTGGAGTCCAGCCGTTTCATACATCCAAGAGGCAGTCTCCATTTCAGACCTGGTGAAGATCTTGCATGCCCTAAGCTTTTTCTAACTAGATCAGCTGCTCTAATAAAACATATTATTTCTCCCTACAAACATCACCCTACTCATTTCTAGATCTTTAAAGAGTATATTGTGTGATGAGGTGAATTGCATACAGAAATTGCATACAGAAGTTTGATTAAAGCCACCAGGCTTTTCCTCCTTTTGTAAATTCTGTTGTTTGGGTTTGGTGGTTTTTGTTGTTGTTTTTTTTTACCATGAAGTCACTCAATTTTTGAAAAATTTTGTCCATGTTTCCTGAAAAAATGTGAAGACCTGAAACATACATCTGGATTGAGTTGAGACCTTGGAATGAAACTTCAAACCACAATAATTTCTTGCGGTTTCTAGTAGCACTGGTATTAATATCACCTTGAAGGTATACGGCATACCTCTGAGCTGCAAAGGCAGATCTGCAGCAATACTTTGGACCGCAATCAGACCACCGGCTGCTCAGTAACCTCTGCTCTAAGCACAATTTGAAGCAAGGTGTCCCAGCAGAGACCACCAGTGATTCAGCTCTGGAGAGTGGGATGAATGCTTCTTTAACAATATTGAACACTGTGTAGTAAATACAAAGTTCCAAAAGTAAGAGAGAAATCTAGAACAACATGGAAATCCCAGCATCCTTAGCTAACTGCTCTGAAATATTCCTTTCAATGTAACTTTGTTCTGTTTGGTATTGTAACTTCAGAAATCTTGCTTCCCATACAGTTTATTTTCTTGCTCCCAGGCTTAAAATGTGGGCCTTATATGGAAAATATTTCTTCTATTTCTGTCTGTGCTAGAATACCACAGGCTTAATCTACAAGTCTGATACAATGACTCTTACATTCCTTCATCATCGCACAGGAAAAAAAAAAAAGGCATAAGGTCTTGGTTAAAACAACAACAACAAATTTTCAACTAAAAATCCAGCAAACAAAGTGCATGAATAAATTAAAACTTTAAAAAAGCGGAAATAGTTGAAGAGAGTTTTGTGTTCATGTGCTATGACACGTTCAGGTTATCTCCAGAGGGGTAATTCATATATCAAGTTTGTAACATGCATTGAAGGGGTTTGATGAAAGCCAAATTGTCTTCTGAAAACAGGGATTCCTAAAATCGCATCTTCTGGAGAAGAGGTAGGATACACTGCTTAAGCATTGTCATAACAGGCTTTTTGACTAAGCTCATTGAACTGGAATTCATACACACATGTCGGCTTTAGGATGGGATAATTCACCCTTTAGCGAGACCTATCCTTGCTGTAGCAGGAGCCTGGTTAATCTGACCTTCTATTTTAGACACCTGTATGTAGGTGTGATGGATGCTATCAGACACACAGGCTTGAGCCAAACTTGTTCTACCCCTGCTTCTTAATGTCTGCCTTTCTAAATCACTAATACTACACAGATGAACTTGAGATTTTTGAAATATAAAGTAACTAATGGCTGCTGGGGGATTTTGTTAGTATAAATAAATAGTAACACAATTTTTGCATTGGATTTAATGGAAAAGTCGCAAGGTAAAATTCAAAACTCTTTGTCAGACAGAAAGTTGTGCTAAAACTTCCCTAGTTCTTACAGCTGAGGGAAAACTCACTGAAGTGTGTAACAGACTTGGTTTACAGTCGGTATTTGAAGACATGCATCTGAGTCAGACCTGCCAAAATCAGACAAGTGCCATTGGACACTCATCGGTGCAAACTGTGTATGTTGGCATGTAATAGGTCACTTGGAATCACTGAGTGCCAGTCTCTGTTTTCATAGCAGAAGTATCTCTTTCTCCTTAGGTGACAGTTTTAGAAAACAAAATAAATTGTCTCTATTAACAACATTATTCTGTCTAAATAACTGTAAGTCAGTTCAGAAAGAAAATTGTAAAAAAAGTAAATTGAAATTTGGAATGAAAGTAGAGACTTTCAGAATAGCCTTAAGCTAGTCATTTCTGCTACATTTTTTCCCAATTGCATGTCTGAGTTATAAAGTTATGTCTTTATCCTTTTGCTGTACAAATGTGTGATCTATCCAGTTCTTTCTCACCCTACACAGAGATCTCAGATCAAAAGATGTGGGCTCAATCTGCTCACATGCCAGCCAAAAACAAGCCTCTTCTCATCTGGCTGGAGAGAGGTGTGATGAGCTCTGCTCTGCTCCTGAACGTGAAGGAAGCATGCAGCAGATTAACAGCAGTGATGTGGTGACCATATCTCATCACGTCAGGGGGCTGCAGTAGTTTATTTTACAAAATGCAGACATTGCAGACCAGACGTAGAGGTCAAATAACTGAGTTTCTGATGGAGACCTCCTATTATCAGAATTATACCAGTACTGAATAATCACTCACCAAAGGAGAAAAACATTCTTTATTTTCTTCCATCTTCTGTAGCAAATTTGAAAACTAAACAACTCTAAATTTTCTTTTCTGGTCATGAGAGGGCTGGTTTTTAATGATGCAGAACAGAGACATAGAAATCTTCTGAGTGGACAGATATCCCCTATTCCTTTAAAAAAATAGAATTTTTTACTTTATCCTTATGTGCTAGATTGTTTCTTCTATTAGTTTCTGATATCTTCACTGTTTTACCAGCAGAACTTAACAACAAATAATGATAGAAAAATTCCACCTGGATTCTCCATGTACAAAACCACCATTTTTGACCTGTGTTCACCCTTTCCAGAAGCTCTGAGTTTCTATTTTTATTATTAATTCTAATATTTCACTTCAAAATAGGTTCCATGAAGCATCAGTTGTAAAAGTGAGAAGCTCACTGAGGAAACATTTTGCCTAGTAGTAAAATGTGTATAAATTGCACTCTGACATTTGAGAGGGCTGTCCTCTGACTGGACCTGACTGGTACTGTGGTGCTACGGGCACCACTGCTCCCATGACCCTGCTGCCATGAAATGGCCTGTGCTCTGCTCTGGGAAGACCACAAGAGACAATCAATAGCTCAGGCTCTACTTTCTCATTTAACAGTGGCCTTTTGTTCTAAAAGACTAACAAGGCATGTTCTTAGCTCAGGGAGTCAGAAAAAACAACTTAATTTCTGGCATTGAACTTCTCTGATCCAAAAGAGATGATGTATTTTTGCTTCACTGTTCCTTCACCCGCAAAATAGGGGCAGCGTCACAGGAGCATAAGGCCCTTGAAATGTTTATGTCATAATGATGCAAAGGTGTTTTTTATATTTAGAAGTACCTCCTCTTCTTCTACGGATGGATGAAATTCAAGACTCTTCAGACATGCATTTGCAGTGCTGCAAATGGAGGAGAGACTCTTTCCCCGATGGAATCTTTGGAAGATGTCTTTGGCTGGTGCCTCCTGGGAAGGTGTTAACGTCTCTCTGTGAAACATTGGCAGTGTGGGACCTTTCAGAAGACCATCATCTGCGCAGGAACCTCATTCACTAGCTGTTGGGCCTGGTTCTCTGGTGTCTTACATCAGGTATGACTTTTTACTCACTGTGCAAGTACGTCTTAAGATACTAGTGGTAAGGGGTGACAGGCAAGGCAAATAAGGCACTAGAGAATGAGAACTGCTGAGATCTTGGGCTGGTTTTATGGCTGCACCCCTGGCAGTCGAATTGTGTTTCTACAGCTACTATATAGTCAGAAGCACTTGGGAGTGTTTCCAAGTATGTAGTAGCTGGAAACAAGGAGTAAAACCTTTCCAGCAGCCAGAAGCCATTGATTTCAGTCAAAGAATTTCTTCCTAAAATGCACAGCCTGCTAGAGAAGATTTCCAGAAGTCGTTAAAGGTGTCCTAGAGGATACCAGAAGTGAAGTGTGAATTAAGACTAACATGGGTTATTGCAGCAGGTGAGATAAAACACAGATTCCCTCTGGCTGAAGTAATGATAAGCCTATCTTCTAGGAAAATGATTATGTGTATATCTTGCAGGTGCTTGCTTTAACTGAATAAAAGCTTAGAAACGAATTTATTTGGTGTTCTGAAGATACTTGAAAGCAATAACATCTAGGTGGTGTAAAATGTCTAATGAAAATCCCCAGCTCATGCTCAAGAAAGTCTTTGAAGTAAGAATAGTAGCATTTTGTGATTCTGGAGGTGTATAAATTAGTATAAATAGACATCTTGTAGAAGCACAGAGACAGGATGAGGATATATTTTTGGAAAGTATATTTAATATAATATAATAATATATCACACTACACAAACAAATCCTCTCTTTACCATGTGCTATAAAAATTGTTCTTTGATGCCTTCTGAAGCAAGAGACAGTCATTTGACTCACTACCTTTCTTGTTCTGCTAAACAGGGAGATGTCTAACTGCCTCACAGAGAAGTCATTGCTCCTGCCGTTAATGAAAAAGGATTCATGATCATTTCCAGACCAGGAGGAGGCCAGTAGTTTTGATCATCTGTTTCCCTTACTTATGTACTAAATAATTTGGTTTAAAAATAGTGAAGAGTCTCTTGTTGCTGTTTTAGTTTGGATTTTGTCTCTTGTAGGAAGATGGCCAGCTACTGTGAGTGCAGGACACCTCCAGCTGTTGCACCTCTGAAGCCAGGGAGTTTTTTTCATTTTCTTTATTTATACACCCTACCACCCTGCTCTCCTGCACAGATGAAAAAGGAAAGTGTTGCATTTGGGGTGGGGTGGGGAGGGGGGATACCCCCAATCCTCACCTCAGGAATCAAATTGCAGATGCTCAGCATGGCAAAGTGCTGGTGGTGTGAGGAGTGGAAAACAAGGGGAGAGATTCTCCTCCAGCTTCCTCACGTTCTGTCCCTCCTTCTCCTCACGCCCCGTCCTCTCTCTGTGTCTCATGTCCTCACCGCAGCATGGTTTGTCTGAAGGAAGCTGAGTCAGCGAGGCACTGAAATTGGGGTTTTATCTCCCATCAAGGCTGCCTGAAAGAGGATGCTGCTTGACTAGTGGTCCTGCAGGAAACTTTCTTTGTGGCAGCTGCTGGTTTTAATGAAGCAAGTCGGTACATTGCTTTGATGGCATCTGCTTCTTTTTTGCTCGGTGTGCAAAAGCTCAACCCTGAGTAGCAGACATCCTCTGGATACAGGCAAGCATAAATTAAGGTCTCTGCCTAATCACAGACTATGAACCTCAGCATTCTTCTGGTATTTTTTTTCAGTTTATAATTGATAGTATAGCGGTGGTGTGCTGCTTCTGAGACAGCCCAGCTTGCAAAAACACATTTCTCCATATTCCTTCCCTTTCCACCAACTGTGCCTTCAGGGAGACTCTCTGGGAGGCTGCTGGGGCACTGAGGCCATGTCAGGCCTGGGGGTGAACACAGAGGCTGAGCCAACCGCGATTTCTGAACTGGGATCTGCAGCCCTCCTTGAGAACCGAGAGACAGTGGAGTCTGACAGGTAGTGTTTGTGCCCATGTGACCCAAGGGAATCAGCTGGGGCAGGGACATATACAGCATCATTTGCACGAGGGACTAAAGCTACAAAGCTTGTGAAAAAATTAAAGTCTCAGTTCTGCTTTTTATCAGAAGGTTTCTCACAAGATGAATCTGATGTGTAGACAGAGTAGTGAGCTGATATATAGCTGGGCATGAGGCACAGCAGATGTGTCCATGACACACCACTGAAATCAAACACAGTCCTCACTGTGTATCTCTCACTTTTGCTTCCATGTCCATGCTTTACTCCATGGACTGTAACTCATCATTTAGTTTCCTAGTGCCTGTTTCTTTCCTTTCTTATTTTTTTTAGACTGACTCTGTCTTCTCTGTGGACTTTCTTTCTGTTCTTGTACTTCTTCTGAGCCTTTCAGTTCTAAACAATCTTTCACTCTCTTTCCATCTTCCCTTTCTCTCCCTCTATTCCCCCTCCACTTTATCTCATCTGACTACTCCCATCAAGATATTTTTTTAAAGTAAGTTTAAAATTAACTGGTTCAAAAATCTCTTCCCTCCTAGACCTCCTTGACCCCATCATTGTGTTTGACCCACCCTGGAAGACAGGCCATCTGCGAGTGCCCCAGTTGCCTGCTCTCTTGTCTCTTGTAACCGTCCTCATATGAGAAATGCACTCTCATCACTTACTCCAGTCAATGTTCTTCACAACTGGTCAGTCTCTGCCCCCTTCCCTGATAAACCAGTCGAACCCTTTTTGATGGTTCTTGGTCCACACCTGCAGTTTCAGTGGGAACATATATGCCCTTCTGTCTCTTGTAATTACTGGATACATGTAGTCTTTGTTCTGCCACCCTCACGTATGTCTCATGAGCAGCAATTATACCATTGTTTTAAAATCCCCAGTCAGTTTGTGAGGTGCAGCTTCAGACATGCCATGTCTTAAACATCAGCTTCACCACAAGTATGTAGTGCAAGACAGAGGCGGTAACCCAGCTGCTCTGTATCGGCTATGCATACTCATTCCTCCATGCAGTCACCATTGCCTTGTTTCCACCTTGTCCCAACCTCCTCCTGGCCTTCTCAGAGCTCCAATAGGCTCTCAGCTGTTCCCATTTTTGGTTTCACTGTCCCCATAAGCCCACAAGAACCACAGAGTTGCAGGGTTCAAAGGCAGACTGGTCTCGGGGGCAGGAGAGGAGCAAGGCAGAGGCACTAGACTTTTCTGAATCCACTGACATTTGTCAAGTGACTTGCAATGTATTTCCTTCCAAGTACTTGTCCAGTCTCCTCTTGAACTGATGAAAATGATTTTTGTCCTTTGTGTTCTTCTGCAAGGAGTTCCACAGCTCTGCAGCACTGCAGTTGTGTCTTCCTAATACCAAAGCCTTGCTCCTCAATAGGAAATTATCAGCTCCAGGACCAAAATCTGATGTGTGAAACTAGGACTGGTTTTCATGGTGTTCTATTGCTTTATCTTTAGCTATGCTAAATTTCACCTGACATTTCATACAGTCTCATAAGATGCTTCCGCAATTTGTCACAACCTGCCCTTATTACTTTAAAGAACTTTGTATCATATGTGACCTTTGTCTCTCACTGCTCATGCCCTTTTCCATGTTATTTATGGGTATTTTTAACAGAACAGACCTCAGTGCAGATCCCTGAAATTTCCACAGGTAACTTCCTTCTATTGAGTGCAATCACTATTCCTTTTGTGTTCTGTTTCTTACCTTTCAGCTGTTTCTCTGTGCCAGGACTTCCTCCTCCCCCTGCCTCCTTAGTTTCCCTAAAAGTCTGTGGGGAGAGACTTTACTAGATTAACTTTCATCAACATGTTTGTTAGTCCTTTCAAGAACTATGAGAGATTGGAGAGGCAGGATTTCCAGAAGCCATGTTGACTTTTACCGAGTACATTATATCTATTCAGATCATACTTCTTTAAGGTGTCCACTAGTTTGATCTTTTATTATAAATTTTATTATTTTGGCTGGTACAGACCTCACGCTCTCAGATCTCTAGATCCTCAGATCCTCCTAGTACCTTTCTTAACCTTGGTGGCACATTTGCTTCCTGACCAAGGAAGTGTTCAGTGAGATGGACACTATCTCAGTAATTGTATCTGGCCATCCTTAGGTTGTCTTGAATCTCTTGCCATCTGCTCCTGTCAGTCTGGTGACCACCCATTCCATTGATTTGTGCCATGACTTCTTCAATGCAATCCCCCAAGATTTTGGAGACATTCTGGCCAAGTCCTCTCTCAAGAAGGTTCCCATGTGGCAATCTCCCAGTTTCTGCTACAAGAGAAGGAGGAGGGTAGGCACTGAACTCTACTCTTTAGTGACCAATGACAGAACCTGAGGGAATGGCAGGAAGATGTGCCAGGGGAGGTTTAGGCTGGACGTTAGGAAAAGGTTCTTCACCCAGAGAGTAGTGGAGCACTGGAACGGGCTCCCCATGGAGGTGTCACGGCTCCAAGCCCAACAGTGTACAAGAAGAGACTGGACAAAGCCCTCACCCAAACACACGGTGTGAACTGTGGGGTTTGTCCTATGCAGGGACAGGAGTTGGACTCGATGATCCTTGTGGGTCCCTTCCAACTTAGGACATTCTATGATTCTAATGCACCTTGTTTCTCTGCAGTGGTCTTGTCCTCCCTGAGCACTGCTTTTAGACCCTGGACTTCAGCTGGCTCCACAGACTTCTGCAAAACTTTTTGATCCTGATGCACTGAAGCAGAGTTTAGAAGCAGCTTTAATTCCTTTTATGCTGTTGCCCCTTAAACTGTTTTGTTGTCTAAGTATATTTTTACATTTAATCCACTGGAGTCTATTATCACCATTTGAATAAGCTTCTTGAATGACAGGGCACTGTTACTTAAGTAAGGATGCTGGATCTAAGTGTGTGATGGTGAAAACACGGAGGGCTGTTTCCATTTCAAGATCTTGAACAGACTTTGTGCATCGCTCTGTCCTGAGGACAGGGCTAGATGTCCTCTGTGGAGTCACTAACCTGCTATTGCCCAAAAACTAACCTGTGCTTCTTGTCTACATGTGGGAAACAGCCAGTGCACATGAGAGTGACTGAATTTATTCAGTACAATCACTCTCCTGCTCTTGCTTCATCTCTGATTTCTCTCAACATACTGCAGTCAGTGCTACCGTCCCTGTAAGACAAACAGTAATACAGACTGAATGCCACATGATCCCTTTTTAGGCTTGGAAAATACAGGTTTAATTGTGCTTAAATATCTGTAGTCTTGAGCATGGTTTCTGAGAACAATGGGTTTGGTACCAGGGTGCCAGATATTAACCTCTATTTATTCCAATTAAATTGATAGTCTAGTTTTCAGTCTTATTTTCTGTAAATGTTCTCACTAGAAGAGCAATCAAGGGACACATTTGTAATACATCCTTGCCACTGTTTTTCTCTTGGATCAGTAGGGTTCATCGACATAAAAATATTTCAGTTCTGTTTCCTGGTCAGACACGCCTTGAAAATTATATACTTTCAACATAAAGCATAATTGTGTATGCGAAACGAGTGCTCATTTTCCTTTATAACATGCTCCTCACAGCCTGTGGTCTGCTGTCATCCTTACCCTTTCCCCTACTCCTTTACAACTGTTTCAAGAAAGAAATAACCTCAGAAGTCTGGAAGTGTAACATTTAACTGCCTGTGCAGTTTCTAACACAGCCCCTGTCCGTATTTCAGCTGAGATGCTGTAGCATCCACCACTTGAGCACTTAATGTCCATATTTTCACAGACATCCCGGGCAGAAGAGCATCCTGGCCTCCCCGTCTGCCCTGTAGCACACAGGGTCCATCTGACAGAGCAAGTCCTACCGAGCTGGGTATGGGGGGGTACCACACCACCCTTCAGAAATTAAAACCAAAAGGAACATTAGAAAGAAACTGAAGGACCGAGCATCAAGCAAGCACCTCCTCTTCCATCATCTCCTCCTGTTGTCGCTGTAATCCCCAATACAAGCTGGCTGGATATGCAGAGAGCCTTTCACAAGATTATCTGTATCAGTGCAGGCTTTGAAGTACAGGCTGCTGGCATCTCATTACAGACAGAGATCAAAACCCTGAGATTAACATGGTCCTGGGCCTGCTGGACTTCATTCACACATCACAGAAGTGCTAAGCTATCAAAGAGCAGGGCAGTGCTTGTGTGTTACGTTCTCAGCCATAAATCTGGCAGCACACACCCACTGCCATTTATTTTTTTAAATAAATGTGTCCTTTCGGTCTATGAGGTGCCTTTTTCTTTTTTTTTTTTTTTTTTTCTGCATGGGGATGAATGCAGTTTAGGAAGGAAGTTGAAATAGTCCAAGCTGAAAGATAAATTGAAGTACTATCCTTGGAATACTTGGTCTGGATGCTGACTGTATCTTTTTCTGGGGGTAAAGCAAACAGGAAGCCATTTTAACCACAGACTTGCCTGCTGACGGGAAATCCCAGGGTGTAAAGGGCCATCCTGGTGCCAGCCATCTTCTGCTCTCTGCTGGCACTGGCGGCTCTGCAGGAAGCACGCCAGCCAGCAGTGGCAGGGCCTATGGAAACTGGTTTAAATTAAGTTTACAGCCAGCATGTCCCCTTCAGCCCATCCCACCCCAGGCCATTAAGTCCCCCAGGCAGCAGATGTTGGAGGTACAGATGGTTTTGCTTCCACCTCAAAATGAGCTAAAGATTGGAGCTGACTATGAAGCTTTTCTATCTCACGTCCCGCAGCTGCATTTAGGACACTGTTGTGCTGAGGGTACCAAAGCTCGAAGGCTCAGCTACACCAGCTCTCCCCAGAACTACAGCAGCAGCTGGGAGTTCACAGTGGCCAGAAACTCAGGCATTTACCCTGCTTCTGGGCTGGCTTTTGCAGACCGGATTTAGCCTTCTGCTGCCATCACCAAGTCGCAAGCTTAAAATGAGCTATGAAATGCAACATCAGGGTTCAGAGGTGGTTTTATTCGTGAAATCTACTTACATACTCCCAAGTACTGGGAGAGATGGATGCTTGCCTGGATGGAAATTTTCCAGCGAGATCCACAAGTGCTCCTAGCTGAAGGACTGGTGAACAGGCTCTGAGGAGATCACACTGGGAAGGTTGTTTGAATTCTAAGTTACAGTCACCCACATGCCTAGCAAGCACATTAATGTCACGTGCAAAATTTTACCACCCAAGAAAGAGCTCAGATGGTCAGGTGTTCTGAAACTAGTCAGAAAAAAAAGACAATAAGCTCTACGCACTATGCCACCATGATGCTACACAGTCTTGAAGATATCCAGGAACTGGTGGAGACACATTAGCCTCTAGCTTGCAGCTGGGCTGTATCCAGCTGTTCTGTGCATGTGAGAAAGGCCTGCAAGCACCCTACAGACATGCCTAGTCAGATGCATCTTTCCCCAGGCACCTCTGACCTTGTTCCCTTGTCCTTTAATCATCTGACATAGAGGATGTTGTTTTAAAAGACTTTATACCTGCATCTTAACAGAATTTTGGTTAAAGGACCACAGATATACCAAAAAAAATCAAACAAATTCTCCTGTCTCCTTCTCTCCTTAATATGGGAAAGAAGCAGTCATTAATCATCTCCCTGCTTCCTGATGGCTGAAGAAAATAAAACCCCAAGACATCACTTTCTACACAGATCAGAAAGTCACAGTGGTTTCCTTTCCATCTTGTAGATATTTCAATGACATTTTGAAGGAAGGTGTAGTACACCTAGTCATACAAGATATTATGATTTTCTTGCATTTTTTACCAGCCTCCTGATAGTATATCTAGAGGGACTGTGCAGGAGAGAGTACAGAGCTGTATGCTGTTGTCTTACATAACTTTCTTACATTTTTGTTCCAATTACACCGTAATTGCTGGCATCACAACATTAGTTTCTGCTGTTGTGGAGAGTGGGCAAAAGAAGCAATGGGAAGCAGAAATGCTGGAAACTGCTTCCTGCTGGGAAAGGGCCAAAGAATGCACGAAAGAGAAAAGCAGTGGAAAGAAGGAAAAGATGAAAGAAAACATTGTTTGTAGACATTTAAGTATTACTTAACAGAAAATTCTTTGCAGCAATCTGGAAGGTTCCCCCAAAAATATTTTTATCCCTTTTTATTGTTTGAATTTGGTAAAGATGCAGACTGACCTCTCTTTTGACCAGAGGACCCTGCACAACCTGGTCCCATCCCACCATGGCACCTCAGATCTTCAGAGGATTTGCTCCCATAACCTTCCAGGAAGGGACAAACGTATTATTTGCAGTTTCCCAGGTGGGAGAATGAAGCACAGCAGTGGGAAGAGGCTTATCTTCATGGGCAACTATATGGCATAAATACAGGACTGTAACTACCTGAAAGGAGGTTGTAGCAAGGAGGGTGTTGGTCTTTTTTGCCAAGCAATAAGTGATAGGACAAGAGGGAATGTCCTCAAGTTGCATCAGAGGAGGCTTAGATTGGCTATTAGGAATTTTTTTTTCATGGAAAGGGTTGTGAAGCATTGGAACAGGCTGCCCAGGGAAGTGGCTGAGCCACCATCCCTGGGGATGTTGTAGATGAGGTTCTTGGGGACATCGTTTAGCGGGGGACTTGGCAGTGCCAGGTTAACAGTTGGACTTGACCTTAAAGGTCTTTTCCAACCAAAACGATTCTATGATTATGTTCCCCATGTAGGCTCTTATGCTCCAGGGTAAGAGCACACAGATGAGGAGGGTTAGCAACATAGCTACAGCATTAACGGTATCCTAAAGACTTACTAGGGAGCCTATGGGGCAGAAGTTTTCAACAGCCCAGGGTAGTCCTCTATCTACTGGAGGCCAGTTCTGTTCAAAACCTGAATGTGTTTCATGCTATGTAGAGATACCTGAGATAGTTTTCCATTCTAGGGCTCATTTCCTGTACCATAGCCACAGACTTAGCCTTGGGACATGCTCTCTAAAGGCAGAACACAAATGTTTTTATTCCCTCCTAGCTCTGCTCTATTAAAGGGGAGATTGACATCACCCAGACTCAGAGCAGATATGCTTGCTTTGATGGGAACCATGAAGCTTTAAAGTAGAGCTGATATTTTAAAGTGGAACAAGAGCTAGAAAACTCTAAAGACGTCAATATCCAATGTCATTCAGTTCCAGGACAGAGGATAAAGCAGGGGTGGGCAGGCAGATCCTTAGGTTTGCAGCTCTGCCACATCCAGTGCTGCTCGCAGCAATGACAAACATCCTCTTACAAGTCCTGATGAGGGAAAGCCAAGCCGAGCCGAGTGCACTTTCAGTATGCAATTAGGATAAATATACTCTGTGCTAAACTGCCCAAAGTTAGAAACAAAGAGCTTGTGAAGGTCCTAATTGTTTCAGAGGGAATACATGTCACAGAGAGAAAGACAAAGGGGAGCCATGTCCAAGAAGACATGAGACAGAGGCCAAACCAGCAATTGCCTGAATCCAAAACAGCCCCAGAGGCTGCCTCTGAAGGCCTGCCAGTGGAGTCAGCAGCGGAATTGGCCAGGGACTCAGCCTAAATCCAGCCACAAACCTTGCTGCTCGTTGCAAACGATACATCTCAGTTGGCATTGTGAACCTGCCACACTTACTGTGTGACTGGCCACAATTACTGACTTCATTGCTGAAGTCCGGTAGATGAAAGAACCAGCATCAAGCATATCACCAGAAATACCACATTTAAGATGAGTCTTTATTATTGCAAGATTTCTTAGGAATAAAAATGTTTGCTTAGAGCTTTTCACTCCTAGCTTATGGTCAGCACAGTGAATGGCAGTATGCGGCAGTATAGCCAGGGCATAGTGGAGACCTTCGGACTGAGTCAATGAAGAATGGCAGCTGACTCCAGCTCTGCTCATTTCTGAGCCTGTCCTCCCATTGGAGTGCCAGCACTTACTCAGACGCTTTCTCAGTGGCCACCAGAGGAGACTCAAAATACAAACTCCTCCACCTGGAAACCCCATCCCTCCTCACAGTGTCTGTGTCCGTGCTTTCTTGCTGCTGTCAAGCAACACCTTGATCAAAGAGCCTCTTGTGGGCCAGTGCAAAGCCTGTGCAGGCAGTGATGTGCAGGCAGCGCAGCAAGTGGGGAAAGCTCACGCTGCCTTTGATCCTTTCTGCTTGTGTTCGCTGTGATTCGAGGCTGCGCACACTGCAGGTTTCCTGAAGTGCCCTCTGGCTCCACGGTGCTGGGTCAGGTCTATTGTCCTTGGGCTTTCAACATGCACCAAGTGTTCACAGCCAAGATCCTGACAGCTTTCTGTGCCAGGGCCTTTTATATGATGCTGCAGATGAGTCTTTTGTCCCTAACTCAGACTTTCAGACTCCTCTGGATCTAAAGTTTCAAAATCGTCTCTCAGACCAGCTCACCACACTTACTCCCCCTCTGGATAAACAAGGTTTATTTAACTTGGAAAAGGGACAATAGTTTTCTTTTTAATTATGAAAGATGCACTGTACAGAGTACCCCTCCTAAGACTGTGCAAAACTACTTTTAGCAATGTTAACAATGAAGTTACAGTGCTCCAATCTGAGCAGGAATGCAGCTTATAGCTCAGGAGCCATTTGTCTAACCTTCAAAGTGGTCGATAGTTTTCAACACTTTCCTTTGTCACTGAGACTTCCTTCATTTGTCTGTACCTCTTTCCTTTACACTAGATGCAATCTTTTACTATGTAGACATGAACATAAATATTTAGACGCAACTGGTGAAGCTTTCAGATGTTTGCTCAGGAATAAATCTTTCTATGAGTCCTTGGTTCAAGATGGAGGCAGGAAGTAATTGCCCATGAAATTCCCTGTGGATTGGCAAGAGGAAGGGATACTTCATGGCTGTTGAAGGATGGCTTGGGGTAAGCGGGTTGCAGGATGCAAAGCTGCTGCTGAAGAGCGAAACTGTTGGTGAAACATTTTGAAAGATTTTGTTTTGTTTCTCAACAGATTGAGAGCATCTGAAAAGGAGAAATATTGAAAAGGCTGTGTTCATGTGTTGAGGCTTTCTTCCTGTATCACGCTAGACACAAAGGGAAATAAATTTATGTCTCCATATCAGGAGTACTATGTAGGGGTAACAGTTCAGCAACTGTTGTGGCTCTCCTTTCACTTAGTAGAGTTTGGACCAATGCAAAAGTAAAGTGGGAGGAAAGCCACAACAAGCTCCTTAAAGGCCTTGGACCAGACACATGAACAGCAGCTCTGGCTTGGTCACGTTACTACAGCTGACCAAGTTGCCGTATCAGCTGAGGCAGAGATTGTCTATGGGTATATGCAGGTTAGGCCGTGACAAATACAAAGTAATCTGATTTTCTCAAACTTTCTTTCACTTAGGCTATGTGTAATTGCATTACTTGGCATTTTGAGAGTGCCTACAGCTCAGCTGATGCTCAGCAACTGAAGTCTCAGGAACCTGACCTTGCTGCTGGCCTTTCAAACTTTCAGCTGCATCCCGTTTTCAAAAGTGACTGAGTCTCTTGTTCAGTGGCATAACTTGCTTGCTCAGCTTGCCTACATTTCAATGGGATTCCATTAGAGACATTTTTTTCCTTTCAGGTTTTCTAAATTGTGAGGAGTAAGTACATTGAAATGATAGAACATCTGCTTTGATGCTTATCGTCAGTCTGATTTCCAGGCATCAGATGCTCATGCTTCCAGAGTCAGCTGGAAAAATCAGAAAGATTTTTTAAAAAAATGGCTCTGAAAGACGTTGAATTTGAAACTGTAGCACGAAGGAAAAGTTGCACATCTGTGTATTTTTGTTGACTCTTCCCATTTTCCAACACTAACAGTTCTGTTAAGGAAACAGAACATCATTTCACAAAGTATTACAATTCCAGTTTCACTTTCCAGTGGTATTTTCATCCAACAGAATAGGAGGAATGGCTTCCATCCACGGCTGCGAGTCATTCCTTTAGCAACTGAAACTGCAGTCCTTCACCCAAATCTCTTATGTTAGGCCCTCTGGATATGTTCCCTCTACCTGTCCTCTGCAAGTGAGAATCTGCTAATCTGCTTTGCAACAGCCAAGAGGCTCAATAGCCTTCTGAAACCAGCAGAGTTGCCCATGAAGTGCCCCTATTTGGGGATCAGACCCACTCATGACTTTGGTTTAGGAGGTTGGTGAGGCTGGGTTTGTTTGTTTGTTTGTTTGGTTGGTTGGTTGGTTTTAAACCCCTTTGTGATATTTGATATGGTAGTACCACGAGGTCAGCTCCTCCTGGATTCCTTGCCTGTGCACCAACACCTGGTAGCTGAGGACACCAAAGGTATGGCAGCTCAGCTTCAGGAAAAACAAAATTAGAAACAGCAGAAGCAGATGCCAAACAGTAGCTGCATCTGGATTTTGAGTGATCGACTCCACATGTATTTTGCTGTTACTGCACAATATCCTAAGCAAACATTTTAATCTTCCCTTGCAGCCCAGGACCTCTTCATGTCTAAAACCTTCTTTTGAGCATGGTGAGTGAAAAATATGCTAGACCACAGCTGGTAAGAAATTGGTGGTGCAGTGGTTACGTTGCCTTTTGAAGCCATCTCCTATGTAATAACCATACAGAGGCATTTCACAAAATGCGTGCCCAATGAGACAGGGAATATAAGGCAAAATGTGTAACTTAAGACACAGTGTGCCTAGATCCCAAGGACTCAACCCTTGCTATATTTAGCTTATTGAAATCAGAAGGTTTTGGTCACTCCCAGTTTCAGCAGCTACCAGACAACAAATTGACATTAGGCTATTTTCAGCTTTTAATTCCTTTCTTTTTTTTTTTTTTTTTTTTTTTTTTAATGCTACTTTTTTCTTTATGCAGATGTTTTTAATACAACATCCTGAAATGCTTACAGCTGTCAGTGTCTAATGAGGCTCTAACATGCCATTTTGTACCATCACTTTATGGCATTAAATGATACCATTCACAGAAAATGTTTTATTGCATGGTTAGCAGTATTTCTGGAATAACATAATTTCTGACTGTCAGCATTTATTGTCAATCTTTTTTATATAAAGTTTTGCATTTATGGGGAAAGATATACACATACATATGTGTATTTCATATGGTTTTATTATTACAGCTCAGTAGATCAGCCAGCAAGAAGCTCTTCTGAACTTCTGGTTATTATTGCAGTGAAAACATCTCTGTGGCTTGATAACCTGATTACACAAGTGTTTGCACAGGAGTTCTTGGTCCCTGGATGAAAAAAGTAAGGAAGAGGTGATTTGATTCAACATAAATCTACTAATAAATATAAGGGCTAGATAAAATGTGTGTGTGTACATTTACGATAATTATTTTCAAAAAAATCACATAAAAGTATTTTAGTAAACAGAATGGGTCTTTTCTTTCTTTTAATGATAATTCCAGATATACAAATAAAAGCAGTTATAAAAATCAAAGGAATAATGAAAAATAATGGAAAAGCCAGATTTTCCAAAGAGCAACATCTCTCATTTCAGCACTGCACTGAAGCAGCTCTCTGTGCACTCACCCTTTCACAGCAACCACTGCTCTGTATTTGAAAGCACAACCATTACAACTAAACTCCTCAACTGGGTGCACTAAAAGCCTGGGAACAGAGCAGATTTTGATCAAGTTTGAGAAATATAGCCCTAAATGCTGAGTGGTCCCTCTTCCATTACTAAGCAATCAGCTTTGCTGTGCAACTCTTTGCTTAGGAAGAGTTGTGCATGTTCTCAAGTGCTCCATTACAGCCCTGCTGCTGCTCTGCCCTGCAGCCAGCTTGGGTGGTGATGTGGCACCCTGGGGCTTGACAGACATGGACCCTTTCTTCTTAACATCATTGAAGTGCTCTTTCATGCTTCTCTTCTCAATGACAAGGTGCCATTGCACCATATAGAGATCATACACGTGTCCAGCTCTTCTCAGAGGAAACTCTGTTGCCGCCACCCCTTCCTCACCCTTCTCTTTTACCTCTCTGAGAACACGTACCGTGGCATCCTCTGTGTCCCCAAGGCTGTCCCTTCCTCCCCGCCCCTTCTAAGCCCCAGAGCCCCAAAAGGACAACAGCCAGTGGTCAAAGGATGCAGTGTGGTCAGCATGGGACAGCTCTCAACCAGCACGACATTATCTGGAGCTCAGCAATGCTGCTGGGCTGGCCTGGTTTTGAAGTATTGCCTAAGGTGCTGAAAAGTAGCAGATGGGCTTCTCCACATCACTGTGAATCAGAGGAAATACTAAGCAGCACTTCAGCTGTGTGGGAGAGTCTCTGGTGCTGGTGCCTGATTAGAAGCAAACTCTGGGAGCTGTAGGCAGTTACCTGTGGTGTAGCCTGGCTGGGAAACAATGACTTGCTGCCTAGAGAAAAGGCACCCAGAGAAGTCCATATCACTGTGATTATAGTGCTCTGGAGGAGTGAGCCTCAGTCCTGGCCCCAGTGGAGGTGACAGAACTATTTGCACTCAGGCAGCATCATAGGTCTCTTGAGCATCAAAAACTTTATCAGTTATTAGTTCTTGCAGCATCCCTGGCATCGCTATGAGCGGTCTGACCCAAGCACAGAGGCTGACATGGCAGGAAAAGGGGCTATTCCTGTGTTTCACTGTGTCTAGTATGGTGCTTTGCTGGCCTGTCATGTAAACCATAGGTGACCCTAGAGAATTACATTGCAAGCAAGAGTAAACAGCACAGTGTGGGAGAAGAAACAGAGCAGACATGTAAGTCTCAGCTAAAATAGTGTGTGCTGCTTGTCACAGCAGTGTAATACATCCCAGAATGTCATTTTATGGTGATCTCTTTCCTGGAGTAATAACAACTTGGGTTCGAGTAGGGACGATGGAGGTTTTGTGAAAAGGCATCGCTGCCGACATGACAGCAGACTAGTGTTTCATTACGGCACCCAACACCTGAGCCTCATCTCAGGAAGACCAGCTAACCTGGGTTCAAATATATTGATAGAAGATGCACACATACAGCCACACATACACTCACACAGTCATGGCACAATCATAGAGGCCTCAACTTGCTGGAAAAACATGTTAAAACCCAGTCAAAATAGGTGCCTCGGGGCAGAGCCATCTCTTCTGGACATTTGCAGTAGCTCAAGCAGTGGGGAGGCAACAGCTGCTTCACTTTTCCCTCGGCAGGACAGGGTAGGAGCCAAAGGCATGGTGCACTGAGTTTTCCAGTGATGCTGCAGTGAGTCTGCTCAAGGCCAATTCAGGGGATCATGTCAACATGTGGAAGGGTCATTTATTCTATGAAAATGACAGATCGAGCTGAGTGATGCATTTGACCACATAACCTATTCTTTGATGGTGAGGAGTTGCTCTCAGCCTGTACTGAGCACAAAGTTCCTGGTTCTGCGTCAGGCTTGGAAAAGGGCATGTGTGCCCGAAGGGCTTGTCCATTTTCTCCAGCACTGTTCCCTCTTTCCCAAACTTTGCCTTGACACCTCAGCTCCCACAATGCTCATGCCATATGTGGATGGTCCCCAGGGATTTACAAGTGGAAGGACATTTTCCACTGGCCCTTGGAGTGGGTCAGAGCTGGGACTGGCTCTGGCAAAGAACAGCCTTTATTAGAAAGTCTGGCTGCCTATGGCTGAGAGAGTACTGGTAGTTCATGGAGGCAGCTAAATCATGGGCGTGTTTATTGGAATTGCAAATAGCTTTATACAGACGGGTTAGCCTGGTCACTGGGAATTTGTATGGGTAATTATGGGCTCATTATTATCTTCCCTGCAGGGAAGACACATGACCCAGCTGTTTGAGGAAAAAATTGGGCGCCAGGAACTCCTGGACCCTAATCCCAGCTCTGACACTCCCTTCTCTGGCCCTGGGCAAGTGACTTAACTTTGTGCCTTGGTTTCTCTGTCTGTAAAATAAGGATAATATCTCTGAGGAGTGTTGTGAGGATTAATTAGATAATGTTCATTTAATGCTTTGAAGATATGAAATGTGAAATCTTATTATACAGCTTGGAATGCTTTCCAGGCTCTTTTGATTTCTGACCGCACGCTTTCATTAGATCACCGCCTTCCCCGCGGAGGTGGATTCACTTGGGAGCCACCCCAGCTAATTTGGGAGTTGTTTTTTTCCAATAGCTTGGAGCGGTTCCCAAACACTCTGACTCATGCCGGCTCACTGGAGAAGCTGCCTCTGACACCTGACCCTGCCTGGGGAACGCCTCGGTGTGCGCTGGCTTTCGGGAGACAAGTCAGGGAGTGGCTGGAGACATCAGGTTTAACTGTCTCTAATGAAGCCAGGGATGGATTTTGCCTTCTGATCTTCTCCAAAAGCATCTGCACTTCTGGGATTCCTGGCTGACCAGGGATGTGAGGAACAGCTCCTTTCTCACTGTTCTGCCAAAGGTACAGGTGCTTTCTAAGCATCTGTCTAGATCCTGGTTTTGTCTTGATACTGTGAAGCATGGATGCATGAGACAAGGAATTATTTATACATATATAGGGAATTAAATTACCTCCTTAGTCATTTCCTTTACACACAGTCAGCTTCCTTAGAAGAGTGGTTCCTTAGAAAAATGTAGACTTCTGCCTGCTGCGCAAAGTCACTGTGCAGGACACTGTAAGGTCAATTATTGCTTATAAAGCAATAGCCCAAGTAAGCCTTATTCCTCAAATCTACTTTTTAAAATTGTTTAGTTGTCCTGTCAGCCTTATCAGTCCGCTCCACAGTGGGAAATTGTCCCTTCCCACACTGCCCCATGCTGCAGACCTTCATTCAGCAGCACTTGGGCCATGACAGCTGAGGTGACAAAGACAGGTGAGAGTGTGTAAGGTGTCGTGGCTGCCCCAACTGCTGGGACAGGTGGCAGGAGACTTGGACCCCCTGGGCTGAAACACAACAGGCTTGAAAATGCTTCACCTCATCCAGGAGCAGTGGATGCTCTGGCACAAACATCTGGCACAAACCTCAGCCCTTCAGGAGGAAAGAAGGCCTCCCGGGGTGTAGTCTCCCCTGGCACAGAGGGTTTGTCACCCACAGGATTTTGCCTGAAGATGCTGCGAGGGTTGAAGTTCAGCTACTCAAAAGCGTGAGCTCCCTCGAGTGGAGCGAACACCCCACTGCAGCGGCCGGCGGGGCGCAGCGCCGAGTCCCCTCCCGGGGTGACATCGACACTGCTGTGTACTCGGTGGGGACAGCGAGGTCCCCGTGCACCCGTGGGATCGGCGTGGTCAGCTCAATCAAAGAACCGAAATGTTGGAAAGAATAAGCAGCATGGAAGTAGATGACGAAATGCAGTGATTGTCAGAGCTGGATCTTGCTTCCTTTGAAATCAGGACCTTCCCCAAGGCAGACAAACTGCTCAGAAACTAATCCCCACCACTGCAAAGTATAGAATAGTCACAGAATCACAGCATTTTTGCTGGATTTTGGAGTAGCCCAAATTTATTTGCTCATCCCCTACCGTGAGAGTGAGATTTTTGTTCAGAGAGAGGTCCTTTCTGCTCACTGTTTTCCTCCAAAAACATCCTGAGAAGATGTTTTGTGAGGACACAGGTCTTCAAACAGAACTTGGACTCTAAAATTTGTCTGTCATGTGCCCTCATCTCTAATGCCTGGGAAAAGAGCAATACTTTGCCACACATCTCAGCTGTCTATATTGCACCAGATGAGTAAAAGAAACCCAAAGACAAGGGTGGAGAATATCTGGACAGCAGCTTTCACTCTTCATAGCTCTTGAGTATGGGAGTGTTGTCCTAGGGTGTTGGTGGTGGAACGGAGGAGACAGGTTCTCCACTTTGGGGGTGCAGATCATCTAACACCTTATCAATCACAAACAGCATAGGCTATACCTAGGAGTTATCAAACAACTAGAAAGATCGTCATACGGTGCAGGGAGCTGCTGGTGTGACACTCTGCTTGAGTGCCTTGTCACATTCTGCGTCCAACAGATGTAAGCTGTGTCCCTGAAAAAAGGCCCTGGGAAAGAGGCAGGGAGAAGGACTCAAGTCCCACCCAGTATAATGGAATGATAGAATACCAGGTTGGAAAGGACCTCAGGGATTGCCTGGTCTGGAATAAATTTTCTGGTCAGCTGACACTGAAAAAAGTCTGTGCTGGGCATTGCTGCAGGATGATCAATGAACAGCAAAAGAGGAATCCATCCAGCAGTACTTCCAGACTGCAAAAGTATATGGCAACGTAGACATGGACCCCCCGTCAGAGGGGCTGTGATGTGATGTGATGTGATCCGATCCTGGGAGCATGGTCAATGCTCATGGGCTTTCCAGTCCCTGTCCTTTGGCTCGCCTGTGTTCAAAATGCTGATACCATTTTAGGCACATCCAGGCAGACACATGCACTGGATGCTGTAGTCAGCATCCAGGTACAGGAACAATTCGTCTGTAGAAAGCTAACCTCTTTCTTTAGCTAAGCTTTGATTATATATGCCATCTGCTAAGTCATTGAAATCTCTTGGAATGAATATATGGAAGAATTATTATAATTGAATCTAAGTACTGCTCAAATTAATGTAAATATGACGCATCAGCCTAATAATTAAAGTTGTCAGGTATGGGTTTTATTCAGAGCTTGAATTAGGTTCATGCTTGAACTTGTTGATTTGCCTTGAAGCTTGTAAGGCTGAGCTCAAAAGGCAAAGTGTTGTGGGAATGCTGAAAACAACTCAATGGGGTAAAGGGCTCTTCTGCTCTACTCTGGGGACCTTCTCTCATACCATCTGCAGCACCCCTCACTGGGTACTTTGCATTATATGCAGTAGCCCCTTTATTTCATTTATGGAGATGTTTCACAATGTATGTGTGGCAACTGCAGCCCCCAAAGGTCTGGGCCTCACTGGAGGACACTGGCAGAGCTCCATGTCTCAGCCTGGTCAGCTGTGGGGGCTGGACCAGGCTAGGTCTGCCCAGGGCTGTTTGGGTACCTCCCCAGGGCTCCCACCTCCAGCCAGCAGCACTAGCAGAGTTTATTCACTTGGGAACCACCGTCTCACCAGCTGGGAGCCACTAGGCTGGGCTCATGTAACCATGAATTTTGGCTTGAATGACCCCTGGAAGCAGCCTGGTCAAACTTGCTCCACTATGCCCAGCCTCAGAACAGGCTGCCTGAAAAAGCACCATGTAGAAAACAAAATGAAGTGTTCCTATGGATGTACCAGCTCAGCATCTGGCTCCAAGTTCTTTTCTTTTCAAAGCGTGGCTATGAAACAGAGGCTTAGGTTCAGATTTGAAAGTTGAGAAAATAAACTAAGAATGGTAAAATGGCTCCTTTGGAGAATAAAATTTCTAAATCAACTGGACCACAACTTCAACACATAAAAGAGAAATTAAAAAGAAAAAAAAAAGAAAGAAAGAAAAGCCCCCCAACCAAACTGTTATCATTTTTTCTGGTCTGTTTGTAATTGCTTTGCGTGTATAAGCCAGGCATTTGGCTACAAACACAGAAGATGCATGCATCTGTGCAGACCTAGAGCCCAAGCTCACACAAACAATCACATGAATAAGGCCCAGTCAAGCCTTTGCTCCTAATATCCCACACAAAAGTTAATCTGGGAAGGAAATTCAGAAGGAAGTTAGACCCCCTCCCTGCATGGTGTGCTGGATTGCATCCACAGCTGAGGCCTCTCCATGGCCTATTTCAAGGTGCTGTTCGTTCACTGCTGTAGCGTTGTCTGCATTAGTGACCGGCTCTTTGCAACATACAGCACTGGTAGATACATGCAAGGGGAAAAGACCATGCTCTTGGACATCCATCTCAATACCTCAGCATAACATGAGCATCCTACTTTCCTCTGAATCTCTCCTGTGTAACACGAAGCCCCAAGTACATTCATGATATGTCCATGTTTACATGGCACGTGATTGTGATGGCTCCCGGTGGCACTCGGCAAGATGTGGAGACTGTCGATGACAAAGTTGACTGAGATATTATTTTCCTGTGGGAAATTTTCTGTTAGCAGCAGAGAAAGCACAGACAGACAGACATGTCATCTAATTCCCTGGGACTCCTGGTGTGGGTAAGTCTTTCTACCAGCATCTCAGCAGGATACTCCAGGCCTTGTTTTAAATGTAGCTTCTAGCCAGGTGAGCTCCATGCAGCTTGAGCACTGCCAGGGAGGCAGTAGTATAGTTAGGGCAAAATTCTGCTGTCAGACACCAGCAGATGAGCCCAATGCAGCCAGCTGCACTCACAGACAAGGTGGGATGTTTGACCTCTTGGCATGGTGGAGAAGAGCCACAGGTGTGTGTCTTTGCTGCAAGGAAAATGGGCTTGGACAAGGTATCTGCACTGCCTTCCCCTTTGGGGGTTTGTGTAGCTGTAACCCTGCCTTCCCCCAGCCAGGGCTGAATTCTGAACAAGAGATTAAACAATATATGGTGACATGGGAGAAGATCCAATTCCTTCCCTAGATTAAAACATTGTCCACACTGCTACTGATACTGCTACAGGGGGTGGGATGATGGGTCCATCCAGCCTGCTAGGGATGGAGTGTGGGGAACAGGGGTGAATTGTTCCAGAAGAGAAGGGACAGGGACAGAGGTGGTGGGGATGGACCATGAGGGCAGTGAGACTGTCCTCGTGGCTTCAGGCTCCTCTCTTTCCTGAGATTACATTACAGCACTGGCATTTGCTGAGATGTTTGGCAACATGTCCCCAGTAGCTCATGAAAAGTCTTTGTACGAGGGGACAGCGTGGGCAGCCTTGCAGAAAAGCTGCCTTCCCACAAAGCCAATTAAGTATAATCTCAGCGGCTCAACTGTCTTTTTCTGGGGCTGGAGCTGTTTAGCCCACTCAGAGGCATTTTATGCCCTTGCTGTTGAGCCTGGTGGAGCTGAACATAGTCCTTGTTTTTCCTATCTCACACAGAGCTGAGGTCACTAAACTCACATTTAGCCACTCATATATTTAGCACTTCCTCCTGCAGCATCACCACCGCCTGCTCCTCCAGGACAATGGCTCCCGTCATTTCAACACACTTGCAAATGAAAGGGGAGCATAGCAAAGCAAGAAAATAGTCTGAGCATCACTCCCTCTCTCTTGATGCAGCTAACCGTGGTCAGCATTACTATGGACCCTGCTATCTTTCTGAGCAAAAGTAAATAAAAGAATAAAAGAAAAAGCATCTTCTTTACAAAAGGCAGCACCAGTTTTCCTTGGGAAAGTGCCCTTGGGAGCCTGTGTGCTCATGCAGAGCACCACTGGGTTGCAGGCTATGGGGGCTGGCTCTGCACCTCCTGGAAGGAGAGCTGTGCTCAGGCACCCTCCATTATGTTCTTTCTTTGTGTTTTCTCCTGGTAAAGCTTTCTTTACAGTGCTAGCTGTGTGGGGAGTGGGGTTGGAAAGTAGCCTAGAAATTTGTTGTTATGATGACATATGAGTATATATTGGCTGCTAACAGCATCCGTGGTATGCTACAGGTTTTCCGCTGTTCAAGAAGGGGCAGCCCCAGCCCTAAGGAATAAATCCAAGCTCAAGGAGAAGTGGATCAAAGAGAGAACAGAAATGAAGGGTAACAAATTTTTTAAAAAACAACTCTGTTCTCAGCAGGTGGGAGCAGATCACAAAACACTGATGCATGGGTGACCCATAACCTGTCCCCCAACCCCAGGAGGCCAGCTGCAGGGGTTGCGTGCATCCCCAGATGAAAGAGGAGCTACCCATCCTCTGACCTTGAAGTCAGCATCCACCTTGGCCATGGTTCTTCACCCAGCCAAGAGCAGGGTGACAGTGGGACCCCCAACATGGCCACAGAGCAGCAGGCGCAGCGCTGGGTCATGTGAGGATGTGGCTCATCTGAGGTCTTATTCACAAGAAGCAGTATTTAATAGTAGTAGGCATTAATGTAGGCATGGGCTGTAAGCATGGTGACACAGCATGTCATGTCAGAACATGAATTAGCCCCACTGGTGAGGAACGTGGTGGTAAATCCTTGCAGTGGGGATCTTCAAAAACATGTGAGGCTGGAGGCAGCTCCTCCTGGATAGGGCTGGGGTTTGCGTTTGAGACAATTGTCTTTTGTTGTGGAGAGACAACTCTCTCCCAGAGTCAAAGTGCAAAAATACAATCAAGCTTCTATTATACCCATAACCTGCCTGTTTGATTTTTATACCTTCTTTATGCTGGTTGATAGATTGCTCTAATGGTTGTGTTGACATTCATTTAATCGTACTCACTGAAACTTTCATTTATTAAAAGTTCTTTCTCACTTTGAACTGCAACATTTTCTCAAATGTGGCCTGTGGTGGTTTGCATGTGCTTTATTATTAATTAAAAGTAAACGCCTTTCTTGAGAACATTTCATTGCCATGCAGATGAAGCTAGCACCTTCAAATGTGTTTTTTTTTTTTTTCACATTTTCTTTCTTTAAAAATATTACCTTCTAAAGCCTGATGAAGTAAGAATTTGAATAACTATTTTTGAAAGGTAGAATTCACTGATAAGGCTCAGATAAGCAGTTCAGATTCTTATCATTTCAGTTTAACTACTTTGGTTTATTTAAATAGGGGGAAAAAAGCAACTTGCAATTCAACACAAGAGGTTTTCACTTATGTTAGTCTTGGACTAGGTTCAAATGCTGTGAGGATGCCTTTATCCTGTCAGCACTTCCACACTCTGAGTTCTCATATTGACTTTTCAGCCCATACAAGCCTGCTGAAGAAGTTCTTGTCACTGCAGTTGTGTTCAGATGTGCAGAGCCAGTTTTTCAGAGTAAGTTCCCCTGGGGATGCTCAGGACTGCATGCCAGCCTCAGCTGTTTACTTTGTTCTTGCATTTTATACCAGGTACCTAAGAAAAAGTTCTGATGCCATGCTGCTTCCTAAAGAAATCACCTCAGTTGGATACTTAAGCTTTAAAAGTCTCTGAAATTCTTTTTTTCTGGATGAAAACCCCATACCTTTGCATTTGTGTGTGGGAATCATCCCTTTTTCTCTTCTTGCTCTCATCTTCCAGATGGAGGCTGCTTCTCTCACTACCAATTTTCCTTTTTGCTTTTTTTCCCTTTTCTTTTTATCCTCTCTACATTGCCTTTATTTACTGACTGCTACTCCCATACTGATCTACCAAAATGACTTGCTCACATTCATAGGTCCCTGTAAGATCCACTTTCCCTGTAACCTCTGCAAAAGGAGCTGCTAAAAAAAATCCCTCATCTAAATGAAAGCTTTAGGTGCTTCCTTCATTTGGATTTTCCATATGCCTGTGAGGTCAGGTCTTGCCTTTGAACATTTTAGCCTCTAGAGCCATGTCCTACTTCTTAGGCCTTGGGAAAAGTTGAAAGGAATAAGTGATTAATAATAAACTTTTAAAAGTCATAGTCGAAGGGTATCACTCCCATGATGAAAAACCTCTCTTTTCATTTGACTTAGAAGTTTCTGATCAGGAAAGATGAGAGATACCAGTGAAAGGATGTCTGGAGCTGACATGTACCATGACCTACCAGACCTTTCACTAGCAACAGTCAGCAGCCTCCCCAACAAGAGAAGGGAATGTACCGAAATGGAGCACTCCTCCTTGTGATTTCCGGTTATGATTTGGTTTGCATGCTTGTTCTGTGTCCTGGCGGACACTTGCAAAACCCCAGGATGCTGCTGTCTTTTCTGTCCAGTTTCCACCAATGAGCAGGAGAGCTTGGGAGCTGCTGGGGCCTGGCCACAGCTCCCCAATTTGGCACTGGTTTGCTCCAGGGCAAGTGAGAGCAAGGAACAGAGTTGGTCTCCCCTCTGCTCATGTATCCCACTACTGCACAATCAATGACATGTTCCTGCCATTTGAGCTGCAAGTCACAGGAGCAAAATGCATGGGAAGAAAAAAAAGGAAAGGAAAGGAAAGGAAAGGAAAGGAAAGGAAAGGAAAGGAAAGGAAAGGAAAGGAAAGGAAAGGAAAGGAAAGGAAAGGAAAGGAAAGGAAAGGAAAGGAAAGGAAAGGAAAGGAAAGGAAAGGAAAGGAAAGGAAAGGAAAGGAAAGGAAAGGAAAGGAAAGGAAAGGAAAGGAAAGGAAAGGAAAGGAAAGGAAAGGAAAGGAAAGGAAAGGAGAAAAGAAAAGAAAAGAAAAGAAAAGAAAAGAAAAGAAAAGAAAAGAAAAGAAAAGAAAAGAAAAGAAAAGAAAAGAAAAGAAAAGAAAAGAAAAGAAAAGAAAAGAAAAGAAAAGAAAAGAAAAATTAAAAAAGGGAAAAAAAAAAGAGGAGTTCCAGCCTGCCTCAGGGAGACACCTTATCCTTATGTAAGCAGGTAGAGCCATGCTGTTCTCCTATGTGGGCCCATCAGAGCCCCAGCTGCAAAGGCCACCAAGACACGGTTTGCAGAGAAGGCCCTGAGTCAGCAGTGCTGCCTGGCCTCACTGGGATCACTTTATCGTGAAACTCTATGCACTGTGCCCAAAGCCAGTGCCGGCAGTGTTCATGTCTGGCCCAATTTAGAATATCTTTAATAAAGGAAAGGTTGCAGCTGAAATCTCAACACCTAAAATTCCTGTATCTGTAGCCATGTTTAGAGACGCCTTTGTTGATCAGCTGATACCTGGCTCTCTTTGCACCAACAAAACCCAAAGCTTTAGTGCTCAGTACCATGGAAAATCCCCCTGCTTTAGTTTTGAGCACTTAATCATGAAAAATGTGGCTGAAATACTGGGAACAGCTAGCATGGTGTCTTATAGCTTGTCTTTCCCTTCTGAACACAAGGGCTCTCTGTGCACAGGAGTGCAGTGGTCAGAGATGGCGAAAAGAGACAGTATCTCCTCATCTACCCATCAAGGACTGGTTTTCCAGGCATATTTAGCTGCTGTTCACACAGCCTTAGTTGTCTCATTCCCTTGACTGCTTCCAGAGCCAGCGGGCAGCTCAGAGAGGGGGAGGTAAAGCAGCGAGGAATGAGATGGTTCCTCATGGGAGAAGGGAGGAAGGACAGCATCTCTGCTACTTGGATGTTTACAAACAGAAAGTCTGGTTTAGAAATCCAAAATAGCTATGGAAACTTTTATTCCAGCTTACACCTAAAAAAAACCCAACCCTCTAAAGCTCAGGCTTTATTCTCAGTGAAGCTTCTTGCACAATCTTTAAAAATGCGGGCTGCGTACACCCTTAAGCAACAAATCTGCTGTAGCTTCTTGTGCAAAGTGCATGTAAGTGGATATTTGCTTCACTCGGGGGGGTCTGTGTATTGTGCAGTGGATGAGAAGGACTAGCGGGCAGGAGATGAGCATGGCAGCCCTGCAGCCATCTGCACCTCATGGACCCACCTCACCAGGACAGCAGGAATGTGGGAGAAACAGCAATGAATGCTGGAAGAGAGTCAGTAGCACCGAATATTTTTTATTGGCAGGCTCAGTACATTTCAACTGGCTTCAGGAGCATTGCAGAAAAGCTTCATGGAACAGTTCCCACCCTGCTGTCATGTTTCTGCAGGGTTTCAGGGCTAACATCAGCATCTGGTGAGCTGATCCATCACTCAGGGTTTATACCCAGAGAAACTTGCCACACGGCCCCAGAAGATAGCTTTACTAACAGCTAACTCACCACGGCATGAACAAAATGAATTATTTCATTTTCCAAGATCAACCAACTAGAAATACTTCTTGAGGAAAATCTTACATGAATATCTTATAGACACACTTCCAGCATTTTAGACCGCAGCACTTCGGCCCACTTTCCAAGGATAATGTCATATGTTCTGTTTCTCCCACTTATGCCTGGATCCATGACAAACATGAATAAGCTGCTTTCACCTTCATCTTCAGACACCCTATCTGCAAAACATCATTCCACCAGTCCTATCTGTGCTCTCTTTCTCTGGCCACCACCCACTGACTCACTCTCACTGCCCCGTCCTGAGGGACACATCAACACTACCTTTTTGTCTTTCCTTTTGGGAGTGATCTCTGTGCTCCATTTACAGAGTCTCTTCCTCAGACTTTTTAATTTACTTCTTGCTCAGAATCCCCTCACTTTGGAACTCATCTTTCCACGTTCTCGGTCCGCAGGCTAGAAGCAGAGATGATCTGTCCAGTGCTCACCTTGAGGGTGATTTCCCCCGGATGTTCAGAGTATCGGGGATTTCTGGCCAAGGTTTTCCAGAAGCAGTCTGGACGTGAAGCTTCAGGCTTGCATCAACTCTGTGTCTTTTTCAGTCTCACAAACATTTCTTAGTCTATTATTCTGTAATTAAGCCTAACCTAGTGAATTTCAGACATTTAAGTTTGAGTAGAATGTAACTGTTTGGATTCAGTATTAAAGGATCTGGTAGCTTTATAACCACCCTGAATATTTAAAACATCTGGAATCTGGAGTACTTTGGTGGTCAGGGCTTTGGCTTTTATTCCATCAATTAGTGAAGATCAACTGAACTAAGTGAGGTGACTTGGCTTTCCTCCTCAATATCTCACAAGGGCAATTGGATCCAAACGGGTCCTCTTTCCATGAGCAGATGTGACCAGCCACTATACACAAAGGTTATTAGTTTAGAGATCCATGCAGACATTTTTTTTATTAAATTTTAGCTTGTAATAAGTTTGGGAGAGGATACTCTCTTTGCTGTTCTAGGGGTATAGCTGCATTTTTACAAAGGTAATAAATATTTTTTTTGTGGAAGTGACTGTCTGCTGGCCACACACTAGCTTATTTTAAACATGTTCCTTAGCACCTGTGCAGCCACCTCACCTTGGAAAAGCTCAGAATAAGGTCCCAGAGCTGAGACTTTCTTCCGCTGACAAAACTGCACCCACCTCCTTGGGTACAGGGACATGTTTGAGGAGCCATGGTCGCTGCAGTGGGTTACACTGCCCCTCTACTCCCTTGTCACTAGGACTGAAAATGGGGTAAAACCAAAACCAAGTGTGTTCAGCTGTATTTCCAAAGCTTGAAAAACCTGGATGTGTAGAGCAATTTTTGTTTTGCTGTCGCTGTTCTGTGGCACCTGTTAGGTGGAACCTGGTACCAAGAATCATTTTCATTTCCTTACAGCCCCCGTCCCCTGAGCTGACAGCCACTGCATTTTAAGATGGATTTGAGAAGGACAGACACTGCCATCTCAACTCCCACCCAGGTCCCTGGGACTGGGCGTGGCATTGCTGGAATGCGATAGAGACATCCCGACACTTCGGAGTGTGTGTGTTCCTGCCCTCTTTCATTCCTGCTGCCAGGTACATCCTCTAACTTTGGAAAAAACAATACAGCCTGGCAGACCACCTTCCTGATTTCTACTCCCTGGGTTTCATTGTAGGAATTCCGGAGGTGTTGCAGCTCCAGAGGCAGATTAACAGCATTGGAAACACATTGCAGAGACACAGAAACATTCAGGTGAAGGCACAGAAACATCCACATTAAACAAGGCATCCTAAAATCTGTTTCAGAAAACAATTGCAGACTCTATAGTGCAGTGAACATGATTTTCTTTTAATGTTAGAGTAATAAAGAGGGGGAAAAATAATAAAAAAAGGACAAACTAGCTACCCAGCAGCTTTTATAAAGTGGATTAGCTCAGTCCAGTCCTAAACCAGTGCTTTTCTTTTTCTGCCAGATCTCTAGGTCTGGGACTCTTCACAAGCCACCCATAATATGCTGTTAATGACCCCTGTAAAGTTCTTTGTAAAATGAGGAAGAAAGGATGCTGGTGCCTCATTGTTCCCATTTTCATGATTCTACAGGCACAGCCTCCCTCAGCAGTGAGGTCTTCTCTGGCTTTTATCATCCAAGATTACCTTAGCACTGATGAGTTAACAAGATCTGACAAGATCACAGCACAGGGCAGTATACCTGCAGGTAAAACAAAGGTCGCTTTGGAGTCATTTTCTCACAGTCTTGAGCACACAAATGTTCAACTCTTAGAGGTTTTTCAGTGGCACAGGGAGACTGGTAGCTCAATAAATACAGTTGCACCTGCTTGATGGAGGTGTGTCTGAATCACCTTCACAGGCTGCTGGAAGCCCAGTCTGAGTGTGTTTATGAAACACCACCAGCACAAACCCTATGTGACTGTATTGGCAACTGAGTTAATGGCTAAGATAATTTAGCAACCAGCTGCCAGATTCAGGAAAAACAAGCACAAAACCATCTCCTTCTTGTAAGCCAAAAAGCAGTGAGAAGGTGTATTAGCAGCATGCCTGTTTAAAACTGCAGGGTTGACCATGAGCCCCGCTACTGGAAACAGTTGCTTGTACTGCTGGGACAGGTGTTGCTCTCCTTGTCTGTCTTGTCCCCAACAGAGCCACGCAGAGCTAATATACCGTGGTTGGATCATGTACCTTCAGAGGAGGACCCAGTCTTTGTTATGGACTTCTGTAAATACTTGCTCTGATTTTACACTGCTTGTCATCATGTATTTTCTTTCAGAGAACAGCTCCACTGTATTCATCATTGCTAATGTCCACTACTTTTAATGTCCAGCTTATTTCAGTCCCTCAGTAAGGCACTGCCTTAGGTCAGGTCTTCTTAAGGTTATCTTTGGGTCAGATATTTCTGCTCATTGCAGGGGTTAGACTACATGACCTTTAAAGATCCCTTTCCAATCCAAATTATTCTATAATTTATGAGTCTATGATTCTATGATAAGGCATTCTATCATTTAATTTTCTCTCCCAGCTACCATACCTGTGTTTGCACAATAGAAGGATGTATTTAATTTACTAGGCAACAGGCAAAAATCACCCAACTACAGTAAGTTTAGCTAATGCAAGCCCCTTTCCCTTCACTCACTGGAAGCACTAGGAAAGCAGAGGTGTATTGCTGTTGTGTTACTGTGTTCTTCACAGAGCACCTGGCTACTGTCCTTACTAACCCTAACATGTCTCACCTCCCCTTTAGCTCACCAAGTAATGCGTAAACTATTTTGAGTCTGGATAGCAGCTGATTTGGGCTGATCTGGTGCTGGGAAGAGGTTAACAATGTAACATTAGTGGTTTGCCATGGATGCGCTACAGGGCAGCAGGACTTGGGAACAGCCAGGTGTGCTGTGGCCATGCAAACAGCACAAACACTGGCAAGCTTGACATGTTGTTTTTTTTTTTTTTTCTGTGACTTCCCATAAATCTTGGCAACGATTTTCTGAGCTCTTCCTGTCAACTGCAGACTTTGTTTGTCGTTCACAGAGGTAGACTGTAAATTTGGAGGAGTTATTTTCTTGAGCCAAAAGCTGAAAGCAGATAAGTGACTGCCACATCCACAAGTGCCCAGTCACAGTGTGAACAGCAGCTCCATAAAGACTGGGACCCATCCGAGCGCCTGATGTGTGTTTGGGCTGGGCTTGGGGGCAGGGACGCCAGACCTCATCAGGAACTCTGGTACCCAGCGGTGCTGGAGGGGGAAGCACAGCCTTCCTGAAATTGGAGTCAGCCCCTGGGAGCACGAGAGCTGCCTGACAGAGACCACAAGAGAAGGGTTTTTTTACCCTTTTACTAGGCTCTGCAGAGCCATCAGGCCACTGGAGTGGGGCAGCTGGTGTGCTGTTTTGCAGGCAGAGCTGCCTGCAGCCTCACAAAAATTTTGTGGAGGAGTCTTGAAAGAGAGACAAAATAAAGCCAAACTGCATTTTAAGCTACTTGCTGCAGTATACTTTATCTATCTCATCTTTATCTTTCCTACTACTTTCTCTAATGTAGAGAGGTGTGGCTTCCTTGTGTGGCTGGTTGTATTATTGTTTATTAGGACAACCAGGGCTCTAGCACTTTGGAGCACCCCATCCCCAGGCTTCAGGAGGTGTGCAAGCACTGTGAAAGCAGTCCCTACCCTAAAGAGCTCATGCTATAAAACACGGGGTAATGGGTAGATAAAACAAGAAGAAAGGGAGGCAGCAAGAGAAACCAGTGAGACAGGTTTGGGCAGCATGTCAGCCAGCAATCTCAGCACACCAGTGTAAATTTTGGGGGAGTTGTGCTGGTAGAGATGTGAGAGGGGTATAGCTTTGGGCTGTTTCTAGCTGAGATGAGATGCTCTGAAGGCCATGGAAGCCAAGACAAGTAGATACACGCAAATTCCCATACAGTGCCCTGCCTAACAGATCTTTTTTCATTCTGAGGGTCCACAGTGCCTGACTCCAGCAATCTGCAGGGCTGTAACACTGACCGCAGCTCCCCCCTCCCTCTCCCCTTTAATTTTCCTTCCTTCCTTTGTGCAAATAAAGAAAATGCACTGGGAATTCTTTTGAAGACAGTATGGTTGGGGTTTGCACTGGAATTTCATAAGGAAGCTTAGGAGACATTATAAGATGTCTTTAGAAAAAGACTCTTTGAACCTTTTATCTTAATGCATTTACCTCTAGAATACACAGACTTTGCATTCAAGAAAAGCACTTTACAGGAGAAAATTAAATACATAATGACTTGCAGGAGACCAGGAGACTGTATCCTGAGGAGTTTTACTGTGGGCTAGCACCAGGGAAATTAAACCACTCACATACTCTTGACCTTGATTTTGGCATTTCTGTTTCATGACACAAAACAATTGAGTTAGTAGAAATATTTTATTATTGTCCCCTACAAATGAACAGAATGCTGTAGATCAGTATCACTCATAATGGTCTAGTTGGTAGAAAATTCTATTTCAATATTTCATTTAAATTATAAGAGCTCATATTGCCTTAGGTGAGTGTGGTTAAAAAAATCTCATAATAACAGGTTATTGTGCAATGGACTGTAAAACCATCAGACAAGGGTGTAAGCTTTTTTTTTTTTTTTTGGTGAAAATCAACTAAATAAAGTGCCTGAAGTCTTTTTCTGTTTTTTTGTTTGTTTGTTTGTTTGTTTGTTTGTTTTTTTTGGCATTCCTCTGGTTACTTTCTACTATATGCCGAAGACAAGCTGTAACTTCAGTTAGCAAAATACTGTTGACTTACATGAACAGAAAAAGTACAATTGGATGAGTCACATCAGTTACAAAGGCAGGAAGCTTAAAATACAATGGATTCTTTTGACAACAACATACATTGAAAGGATATAGTGAACACTGAGGCACATGTTTCATGGAGAAGGTGGCTATTGAGAGGGCTGGTGGCATTTTCCTTATACTAGTGTAGCAATGCAACAGCACCAGCATGGTTCAGTTAAATAATTGTTAAACTGATGAAGTTGTCTCTAGAAAGGAGGAGACTGCATTAGATAGGTCTAAGGCACCTTTATGCCCGTGTGCCCATGGCCACAGTGGTACAACACAGCTGGCTAAACATGTTTCACAAGAGCACAACCAGCCTGCAGAGCAGATGCTGGCATAACGCATTCTAGAGATCTTCTCTGCAGCTGTGAACAGATGAGGATGTTTAGTACTTCTTGCAAGGCTGCTTTGGAGAGCAAATGGACTCTGACAGCCAGATAATTATATACAAAAGATGCTCTAAAAATTATGGCTTCAGGGGGCTTCTTGATAGATGCAGGGCTACACATGAAATTAAATGACCTAAAAACATATGGCTGTAGAATTATAATTCAGTGCAGGCACTACACAGCCCACCTTTTGGTCACCTATGGATATTTCACACGTACCTATCAGCAGTAGCAGTATTGCTATGGGTATTTATTTTTTCTTGTCATGCTATCCCTTTAGCCTAGAGCAAAGCACAATGACTCTGAAGTTATGGGAAACAGTTACCAAGGCAGGTCATGGATCAGGTCATCTCCCTTACTTGGCCTCTGTTAGGAGAAATGTGTCCAGATCTGCCGGCAAAAAAGTGAGCCCAGGCTGAGCTCAGGTCTTAAAGGAGGTGATCCCTCCAGGCTACCTACCTAAAGAACAACCTGTACTCACGCGACAACTCCTGGAGTAAATGGTTTTAGTAGAAATACAAAAAAAACCCCAAAAATCTACTGGTTTGCAATTTCACAGAATAGTACAGTAATAATATGAATTTTCCATTGAATTAATTATGGGTTATAGTTCTGTGCTAATTTTTGCCTCATAAAATAATGAAAATAGCACTGAGGCAACAGCTCGGTCTCTTATGAGTCACTACTTCAGCTATTACACATCTGAATATTGTGAATCAGAAATTACATTGGGATTTAGGGCTTTAGTAAAACTGGTGTTCCCGTATCTAGTTGCTGTAATTCCAGACTTACTCTTCTCTGTTGGAACATGTTTCATGAAGTCTTGCTTTGACATCTGTACAACCAGTTCCTATGCAAAATCTTGAGTTATAAATAAAACATGTAATATATACCTATATATATGTGTGTGTGTCTATGCAGATCTCTATGTGTACATATAGGTTTTGCTACCTTGTGAATTCCCAAATGCTTTTAGAGACAGACTACACCACTTTGGTGGCACATGCTGCGGGCAAGCAGCTCTATGGTAAAGGAGAGGAGTGATTCCTGCAGTTCCACGTCGCTCTCTGAGCGGGCACAGCTCTTGCCGAAGGGCTTGGTTGCACGTAGATGCTGCTCCCTGGGTGGAGGGAAGAAGTTGGACAGCATACCATCTGCTGCCTATCAACTGATACATGCAATTGTTTAATCTTTGTCCCTCCATTGTTTATGACATGTTTTATTTTGTTGCTAACGTTTCTCACCTAATGTTCAGGATCACTCCTGCACTAGCATCACAGCACTTACCTCTGGTACTCACCACATGGCTGCCTGTAGCCAAACCAGGCGTGCTGGATGGCTTATGGCTCAGGGAGAGAAACAGGCATCTTCTGAGCCCATTTCTGCCTTTTCTATTTTAGCCATCTCATCTACTTGAGGACAAGATATGCCACAGCCCAGTGCCTCTTGCCTATGTTGACTAGCTCCCCATGGTACATGAATGGAGCCAATAGCAGCTAGTGGTAGCTAAGATGAAAATGTCTGCATTTAGCCAGATTCATCTCCCACGGGGTATTTAGCTGTCTGCTACTGAATTGTATTGATTTCCCCTGGCACATTCTTTCTCATCTGAACTTTTAGAATGGTTTCTCAATGCCACATTTGCTTTTTTTTGATGGATATACTTTTACTTTCCAGGGGCAGAACACTGTTTGGACAGCCAGGAGCTATGGAAGTCCTCTCACCATTGAAATAAACAGGCATAGCTAACTTGCGTGTACAGCAAAGTGATCCCATAAATAACAGACTTACTTGGTAAAGGGTGGTTTTGTTACGTGGGGAAGGGAGAGACATTTCAAGGCAATTTTCTATCACTAGATATTTAGGTTCAGAAATATCTTTATCCGCTTTGGGAATGCACTTCCTGTTTTGACTTGCACTCTAAATATATATAATTTTAAAATTACAGGTTTACGTCAAGAGAACAATTTAGTCAAGTATTACTTTCTTTGCAGAACACATCCTTGTTGTTACTCATAAATTATGGCATGCATTCTGGCATAAAGAATGTACGGATCTATTAATCAAAAACCATGATCCACATTATGGGTTCTCTGCAGGAAACAGCTCTTCTGGACATGAGGGCAATTGATACAAAGCTGGCATGACACAAGGCAAATTATGCCTGATTGGAGGTGTGGGGAGTTACTCATTGGGAAGGACATCACAGGACAAGAGGATGTGGCAGAGATTTTGGAGGATACAGTTCATGCCTTGACACAGCCTTTCTGCAAACCTAGTTGAGGTAGCCCATGCTCAGGACATGTTTAGGCTTCTGAGCAGGGGTGTTCTTATGCTGACAGCTAGCAAAAATAAGCCAGTGATATTAGAAGGTGCAGGAAAATCAGCCAGGGTTCAGCATTGAGCCACCCCATCAGTTGGAAACTGAAATTTGCCCTTTGCTACTGGGCTGTGTCTGTGCCGTATCTTGCTCCAAGCCCTGGACTGCAAAGAATCAAATGGAAAGATGCCTCACATTGTGGGTGTCCTGGCATTCAAACTGTATTTATTGCAGATAATACTTTAAGACCCAGGTTTACTCACTAGGGACTGTGCCTTGGGCATGTCTCCGACCCACACTTCTTTCAAAGAGTAAAAGACAGGCCAGGACAGGGTTGCAGTGATGCTGGGATTTTGCTCAAAGAGCAGCCTGCTGCAGTAAGAGCAGGAAATGTACAACTGGAGTGAGTTATACTCCAGTTTTGAGTCTATAAGAGTTGCAGCTGAGGGGTGGGAAGGACATAGGTGGCTCAGACACTTCTGACAGTGATGTTTTTTCCAAAGCTCAGCAGTCAGGAAGAGATCTGAAACACTGTTCCAAGGTTCTTCTTCAGTCAAAAGTCTGGACACATCTTTTCCTTGGAGAATTGTCACAGAGGCACCCCAGAAGTCAATTCAGACAGGCAATTAGCTCCAAACAGACTTTATTTTAACTGTAACTGTTTAGCAGAAAACCAACTATTATAGAAACAGGGTTTATCCAAAATTATTCAACACTCTGACAACATTATAAAACACAGGTTCAGATAACAGTTAGGAGTGTAGTTACTACACAACTGACTCAAACTCAAGGGATTAGATCCCAAGACTTTGGAGTGAAAATTTAAAACGCACTTCTTCTCATCCTTACAAAGTGAGGACTATCAAGGGTACCCAGAAGATTGCTTACCACGTTGGCAAGGTGTCTCATCATTGAGGAACATTCCTTAGATGATCAGTCTAAGGAGGAGAGTCTTTGACTGCATAACCACCACTCTGAAGAAAACCAACTCAACAGGACCCACAGCTGGCTCCATTTATACCCTAGCTGAATCTCAGCTGTGGTCATTTATGGTAGTGGTCCAGAAACTTCTCTCAAACAAGGCACTTCATTGCTCAAGGGGTCTGTCTGTCAACTAAAGGGTGTGTGCATGACCATAGTGGTCCATCAACCTTGAAGTTTCTGTTTCTTTTGGGTTGGGGGGTGGGAAGTGCATCTGCCACAGGAATTTGTCCCAAAGGCTATAATGTATGATCAGGAGAAGAATGTCTCACTAAAACCAATTTTTCACGTTTTCTGGTGGCTGTTTTATCTCTTGAGGTTTATAGTCATCCATTGAGCAATGTGATGCTGTGTCATAAAACGCAAGTACTGTGTTTGACTGTATTAAAAGAATTATCATGTGTAAAATGGCATAATTACACACTCTTCTGACTACTGAATAGGGTGCATCTGTATGCAATTCAGACTATCACACTTTGAAAAAATACATGTCTGTCACCCATATGAATTGTCTTAATAAAAGCTGAATATGTCCCAAGGAACATTTCCTTGTGTTGGTACTATGTCCACCAGCAAAAGGCCAATCTAAGGCCTTGAATGCAACCTCTGTCTTCCTTTGCGTCTGGGAATGGGACTCTAATTATACCCCTTTGGAGTGCTAACTCTGCTAAATCAGTACAAGTTTTTAACTTCTTGATACAACTTATCCCTTGGAAGTCAGCTTATAACTTACACTAATGGCTTAGTTGTGTCATTGTGCTGCAGAAGCCTTGTGGAAGGGAGATGGTTATTTTATATATATTGCATTCACATCATTTAATGAGATAAAAATACGAGAACTGGCCCCTCCTCTTCCAAGTTGTATTTGATGCAACACAGGTAGTGACATGTTTTGGTGTCACATTGGCCAGTGTCACACATGTCAATTTTTGATGGAATTCGCGTGTTCCACGTGACAAACCCAAGTGTTCCACTGTGCACGCCCTTAACCCTCAGCCTTTCCCTAGTTTTGGAGCAATCTGCACTTCCTACACAAACCTACCCCAAGGAATATTTGGTTCCCAATATAGAGGATAACAACATCTGTTTATGACCACTGTGGTAAAGAGAAATTGCCATAAGAGTTTGGCAATGAGTTTTGAATTTTCCCCATTAAGCTGATTCAGCAAAGCTAAAATGAAATGGCCTGTCAGAGCATGCCAAGGGGAACCATTTACTGCTCAGAGAGCTCGCAAAGTGTCTCTTTGTTTGTTTTCCCCAATATCTCAAATCCAAAGCTTTCAGGACCACAATAAACAACGCCTCATTATGTTTATGTAAAAGAAACTGAAATTACTGTGCACAGCTATCAGTCACTGGCCAGGCCTCAATCCAAACTGATTTTGGTTGAAGAAAGCTTTGCAGGGAATGTATCCACTGTCTTGTTCCACGGGACTGTGAAATTTCTGAACCCAGGTCAGGGTATCACTGGTAGGACAGGGTGTGCTGAGACCCTCACTGAGCCCACCCACATTGCAGCAGCCTTGCGGCTAGAAGATCCCCCAGCTTCCTCCACTTACTTAATCTTTCTCATATCATTATGCATCCCCTTCAGAGCCAAGTTCCAAAACCAGTGCCCATCCTTTTCCTTTTCAAGTTGGTAATGTTCTTTTGTCCGATGCATACACACATGCACGCACATATACACACAAAATGATTCCAGCTGTTGTGAATTATAGCACAGAAAATACTTTTTTAAAAAAATAAAAAAAAAGAAAAACTGAACGGAAGACCAGCACACAATCCAGAGAGTGAGGGAGTAAATGTTTCTCATTAGTGATTAGATCTTTCACATGTTTTCCTGCATTCTTGTGTTCCTTGGTTAGTTCCTTGCTCTCAGTTGACTTGGTTTGGACTGTAATTCTTGCAGAACTTTTTTTAAGAGCCTTGATCTTCCATGAGGACACCTTGGTTGCTTTTTTTCTTTGAAAACTGAACTTTGCACACTCATCTTCTCTGGAAAGTACATTTAGGTCCACATCTTTGGCCTGAATCTCAAGTTAGCTTGGTAACATTCACAGCAACAACAATGCCTGTACTAAAGGCCAGCACAGAAGCCTCTTGCCAAGTTTCAAAAGAAGAGTATAAGTGAAGCTTAGAAGTTACCTGAGACTTTTGATGTCCTAAATAGTATCAGTCCCAATTATTTTTCCTTGGGACAGATTCAGGTTTGTATTCAGATGTTTTGTGCATAAGACAAATGTTGTTTCTTTTCTGTAAGTATGTCAATTAATCAAGAGGTCAAAAAAACATTGTTTTTTGAGTATCCAAAAAGATTACAGCTCCAAGGAAAATAAATTAATTCTTATCTTACTGGATTGTTTTACTCCTGCATGATGGCAAGTTTTCTGATACCGTTGATCTGTTTGAAATATGTTATGGATTTCTACATCCAATAATAAGCAGCCTAAGCACTGAATACCAGATGGAATTGAGTTAGACCTAGTACAGACCTACCAGAGAGGAAAATATGTCATTCACAAAATATGAAATCCATGCCTAAGGACGGTTGTTTGCATTTCTCTCATTATTGGTCCCCAGCCTTCGAACCTGTATTTTGTTCATTGAAACATCTCATCTGACAGGCTGAGTTGTGCTGATGCTCAGGCAATACAACAAACAGCAAAATAAAGCCAAGTGCTCAGAATATATCAGAACTGTTTCCAAACTGTGCTGAGACAAAACTGCTAAAATTAACAAGTGCCTTGTTTTCCTCGAAAACATTATCTGTCCTGAAAATAAAGTTCAAAACAGTCATGTTTAAACCTAGAGGCTTGGGCCAATTTCTAATCTCATTTACACTGATGTAATTGGCATCAGAAGTTGGCTTGTGGTGTGCTTACACTACATCTCAGTGCTATTAGCAGTAACTACAATAGAACTGAGAGCAATTTTTGAATATGTTTTTCTTTACATCATATCTCCATGACATGTCTCTTAGCAAATAAGACATTTCTTCTGACTGTCTGCATGAAAAGGTATAGATCAAACTAACCCCCAGCCAGAAAGAACCTAACATATATCACAGCTGAATTTTAAAATATTCCATTGGCTGAAGCTTGCCTTTGCAAGACATATTTCACTGTCTGTAAGTAATTTCTGCTTCAACCACAAAGATTACATTGGTGAACAGAAAATTTCTTTCAGGAATGGCTAGTTAACCTAGCAATTTAAAACTGCTCTGAGTGCAGAGTGTGGGAACAGTAAATAACCTTGGTTTCTGCTTTTCTAAATCTGTTACAGAAAAGCTCCATGATCTGTTAACTCCTTAGTCTGTGTATAACACTAGGGTTTTGTAAAGACAAGACTGAGGGCTTCTTATGCCTTCTTCCAATGCTCTACTCCACACCCAGATACAAAGGCCAGACAAACAAACAATGGACTCAGGCAACACATGCCAGAGGGTCTGCTTGCGTGCAAACTAGCAGGAGTTTTTTGATGATATTGCAAATAAAAATTCTGGGACTTAAGAGAACAACATAATGGTGGAGGCCAAAGACCATATAACCTGAGAAATCAGACTTTTTTTAAACTTCACCCAACTTTCCATTCATTTATCGTACCTGCCAGCTCACTGTTAGGCATGCAGCAGCATCCCAGTGGTATCACAGGGCAATTAGCACAGGGTTCTGCTGATGCAGAAAGATGATTTGGCCTCTCTCCACATTTGCATACATTCAAATGTTCATGCACATTTAAGTGTACTCATTTACTGATGGGCCCAGTGCATAGCGCCCCTACTGATTCACTGGCAGAACTTCATGCCGTTCTTGCTTACTGGTTTTCATAAAGTCTTCTAGCCAAATGCCAAGCATATTTGGCTCTGTTTTGTTGTGAGGTCTGATGAGATCACAGAAATGAAAATGCCCTCAAGTCATTGCCACAGAAGTGAACCAAAAGACTTCCTCTTGGGGAAATGCCTTAGCAGGCATGAATCAAACGTCAGCAACATGCAGATTGCAGAGAGTCCTTCCAATCAGGTGCCATATATGGATCATAATCAGCAGGATGATCCAAATCTGGATCTAAATCAGCACAGGCATGGAAAAGGGCCTTTTGGAATTGAATGTGAATGTACAGGTTGGTGCATAAGAGTCTGAAGTCTTCTCTTTGAGTCTGCACATTGTGTGTTGGCTGTGGGTTTATTTTGTTCTGTTTAGTTTTTTTTTTTTAGTTCATTTCATACACAAAGCTTTTACATGGAAGTATTACTAGTGTTTTCCCGTCTCTGTTCAGATGGTAATTTTGTTACCTGTCAGGATTTGTCAATCTGACAAATCATAACCTAGTGGTAATTGAACTTGTCAAGTCTCCTATTTGCGCTATGGCAGCACAGCATATCTAGATCTGAAGTATTCAGCCACTTGGAACTTTCAGCTAGCAGCAAGTAGCATGAGCTACTGCAAACACAAGCACAAATATTATTTTCTTTCAGTGCTGGCTATCAAGCCGTATGTATGATTCTGGGTGCAGGCATCCCAAGCCCTGACCAAGGTAAATATCACCATTTCTTTGGCACAGTCAACTTTGTGAGAAACAGAACTTCCTCAGGAGCAAGGCTTCATAGAACGAACTCATAAAGGCACCCATAGGTCATCACAGACCTCTCCATTCCTGATTTTTGTTAAGATGCACTTCTTTGACCTAACAAGTCAAAGACTACTTGAGCCACAAGTAGTCAAAAGAAACACCAACACACACACAGAGAACTCCTCTTTCTCCTGAGGGAAAGGATGAAAGTTGCTGACCCACATTTGGCAGAGTCTGGTTGCACCATGTAGCACAGGCAAGCCCAGCCTGTGGGTCCTGTGGTGGCGAGGGCAGTACAGCAGCCGTCAAGAACAGAAAACAATAAAATGGAGCAGCCCTTCTCACACTTCATGGGTTTTGATGGTGACTGAAGGAATGTCCTGTTTGTGAGAAGGAGTGAAAGCAACATGTTGGTCTGTATATGCAGTCAAATTGCAAGACCTTGCTATATGCAAGGCATATGTGTTGCCATTAGAGACCTCACTGACTCCCGTGAGAGTGGCCCAAGCCACAGTCCATGTGGTGCTAAATGGGAAGATTTGGAATGCAGCACCAGGCTCAGCGGCAGAGCAGCCTGGGAAAGCTGCCAGGAAAGGGCAGCGCTAAAAGTAGGTGGGATCATGACACATTAAAAAGCTGGTAGCACCAGTGGGACAGCAGGGGAATAGGTTTTGTGGGAAAATTTTTGTGGGGAAATCTGACAAGTTTGAGAGATGGTGTGGTGAATGGGGAAGAGACAACAGAGTTAGAAGTAAGACAAAGCTTGTGAGCACAAGAGGTAGGACCTTGTCCTGTGCTTGTGGCCTGAGGTAAAGAGAAGGAACGATTGTGCACTGGCTGTCTGGGAGAGCAGGAGGTGATGTGTGGATCTCCATAAGCACAGTGTAAGCACTAACGCCGCCATAAATAAGCCACAGCTTCAAAAAAAAATCCTCTGACTGCAGGAGGTAACTTGGGTGCTGAGATCAGAAGCCAAGACTCCTGCTGCCCCAACAACATCCACAGAGATGGAAGAGGAGGTGTCCTTACACCCTCCCTAGGGAAAGCAGATGCCAGCTCTCCATGCCCTGTGCAGAAACCTCCAGTATCAAAGGTCTATGGTTTAGCAGGAACAAACACCACTCACTTTCTCTGCAGAAGTGAGGACCTCCAGTGCCTCCATAGCACCATGCAAGAGCCCTGGTTCTGCACACTGCTGTGCAGACATGCCTGCCCCCAGCCATCAACATCACTCAACATCTCTCCCCGCTGCTAATTAATGTGGGATGTGCATCCAGTCCCACCAATGGGGAGTAAATATCAACAAGTACTCTGTTTCTCTGAGCAGAGCTGTTTTCTTTATCCTAAAATGGACCAAGTAATCAGATAAGTTGAAAGCTCGTCTGTTATTAAGTGCTTAACAGCAGTGTCCAGCCCCTATAGTCATCACACTGACCCCAAAAGCCTGCAAGTCTTCAAAGGTACAAGAACGTTCTCTCAACAGTATTTGCAAAAAGGTTATAAATTTGCAATGCAAAACTAGGTCAGAATTATCAAAACACAGGTGTTTAAAGCTAAGATGCTATTTCTGTGAGTTGCACAGTGATGCACCTGCATTTTTAAAAGCAATGTGCATTATGCAGTCAATATTACAAATCACAGGATCTTTCAAGTATTTTGGAAATATGTCTGTTTCATAGGAGACCTTTCCTTTGGAGCCATACTTTATTTTTTGAGATCCTGTCCTCAGATTTAGAATGCAATGCTGCTTTTAATTAAACACTGACTGACGAAAATTGCATTCTCACTGAATTAACTGCTAGCCCACACAATTCAGTACAGGAAGGTTCTCTACAGAAGTATCGAGGTTGCTGTTGCAAGTTGCAGCCACCTCACCCTTAATATTGCTTTATTTCCCTGGATATAGTGTGGTCTAAATCTAGGGGATAAATCCTTTCTGAATCACAGCAGCTCTTTCAATTTCTTTTAAAAATCACGGTATCAAGTTCTGTCACTCTTGGTAAAATAATTAAGCTTCTACATAGATTTATGATGTGAAGGCACCAGCAAGCCCCACCACTAAACTTGCTATATTATATTTAGTGTTTCTTTAGATATATTTTCTGGGATACTGTGAAAAATAACTTACATTAAATTACTCTCTACTTCTTACAGCCTGCCTTCATCTCTCTTTCCCCCCCATAGCATGGTGCAAGGCATGTCAATACAATAAAGGGACAGAGAAGTAAAAGAGAGATCCACATGGGTTTGGCCCGATGAGGTATTTCTGAATAATAATGTGAAAAAATGAAGTTTTTACAGCAAATCATATTATGTATTGGCATAAAATGAAATTAATAGCTTTGAATTGAAATGCAGATTAGAGAGAGAAGATCAGAAATGTTGAAGCTTTTGTTCTGATATTATTAAAATGAAATAGGATTTTTCCTTCAAAACCCCATTTTGAAAATGAACAAAATTATTTTTAAAAGGTCTTATCTTATGAAAAGTGAATGAAATGTCTCGTACTAGATAAAAAATAAATGTTTGTTTGATCAAAACTGTTTTTTTTGTGGATTCTATTGTTTTGCAACTATATCAACTATGTAATTATTTACATTGAAATAATCTTGCTCTGATCTATAAAAATGTACACCAAGACTAATTTCTTTAATACCCACCCACTTACTTTGGAATAATATCAAAGTATCTGGACTTGTATCCAAAACTTTGGTCAACATCAGAGCATAAAATGCAGTTTTATGCACTCTAGCTAAGGCAATGAAAAGGTAGTTATAATTAAATCCTTCCTTCGAGCATTATTTTCTTTTCATTGAATACTGTTTGAAAACAGGAAGATAGACAAGAAACATGAACTGGAAATTATTAAATCTCATGCAAGACTGGTTGTTAAACAAATGCATAATTCTGTTCATTGTTAAGAGAGATGATGAAAACCTTCTTTTGTGGATTCAGACAACGTGCACACCATGGCTGAATTTCAAGTGATGAGCCTTGGTACTGTTGACACAGTAAAACATGGTGTGCTGGGGTCCCTGTGGCTGTGTTGCAAGTTGGTGGAAGACACAGGCTGGTGTTGGGCACAAATGCAGTGCAACAGGTGGCCCAGTGACCCAAGGTGTGACCACAAGTGGAGCTCAAGGCAACTTGGAGCACAACCCTTGCTGGGCAGACGGGTGCGCCAAGGTGCTTTCCCATTTTCTGCTGCTGATTGCAGGTGCCATCTCTTGGGCATCCCCTCCAGCTCTGGCTGGACAGCTCAATGTTTCATTTTGGTGAGGCACTGCTTGCCAAGCCTCCTCTGCTGCCTCTGAGGCTGTGCAGGCTCTGGGCTCCTGCTCCCAGGGCAGGTTTCCACGTGGTTCTGGCTCCTGCAGCAGCTCCCAAAAGCTTTTGAGCAGCTGGGACACCGTGTTCCCCCAACTCTTGTGTGTTGTCCCTCTGATTGCATGGTGCCCACACCATGCTCTTCCTCCCAGCCTTGGGAGGAGGAAAGGACTGTTTTCAGAGATGTAAAAGACTATGGATATGATTAAATAAAACAAACAAATGAACAAAAACCATGGTTGACCATAAAGTTAGTTTAAATTGATACTAGGAAGAGAAAAGCAATAATTATTGTAGAGAAATATCTACTAGTGATTCTTCAGCAAGAGGCACCCTGGTTGCTCTTGGGTCTGTACCAAGCTGGTACCTTCTTGTTCAGGCCTTGACCAATATAACCACAGCACCATTCTGTTTCCTAGAGTGCTGGTACATCTTTTGAACCCATGTTCTCTGGTTGATACTTCAGAAATAGGTGTCCTGGTGCTGAATGTGAGGCTAGTGCTGCTGCATTGCTGTTATGGCCCAACTGTTGGACATTCTCTTGTGAAAGACTGGAGAATCTTCAACATATTTTTCTCTTGGTGGAACATCTCTCTCAAAAGCATGTAACATCAGGACACTGCTGAAGGAATATATTTGGATTGTGTCTCTGATCTCATGGGCTGCAGTGATACCAATAATATCTGTGATAAATCTTAAAACAGGGAAATACCAGGAAACATTACACATATTGCATTTATCAAATGCATTAGTGTTACTTTCCTGGTCAAAGCAGCCATGTCAATAATATTTAGTACATAAAACAACACCTAAAGCCTGTTTTGATTTTAGCTTTTCATTCTCCTTCAAACCATCAAAAATACTGTGTGTGTGCAACTGAAGCCTGTGTTAAACTAAGCTTACAGTGCATAAATGTGAGAACTCATATTTATTCACTTTGGATCTCTAAATGAAGTTGAATTCTAGCCTGCCATGTAAAAAAAAAATAAAAATAAAAAAATTTCCTTATTAAATTACAATAAAATACTAAATATTTTTCCCTTTCCATATAATTACGTCAAGTAACTCCATTTGCAACAAAGAAGAAACCAGAAATAAATGCAACCTTTGAGACCACCACAGAAAGCCCCTCTAATTTCAGGAGATATTACTAGCAGGCACCAAAAAACATATAGAGTTACCAGGCACTGGAAATTATGAGCACTGGCTCTCTGCTGTGAAAAGTGACCTCCAGTCTAAGAATTTCACCCAGAAATAGTGTGACTTTGAATTACTAATCACATGTATGTTTCAGCAATGTAACTAGCCAGCTAAGCCTGTTATTCATTTTTTTTACATACTGCTTTAGGAAAGTGTTAGAGACCAGCATGGTGTACTGCCATGCCACCCAGACAGAAGTTCCCTTCTGCAAACACCCATTTTCCCCTTCCTCTGTGGGAGCCCTTTAGAGGAGAAGAGCCTGATACAGTTTTTTTAACTTTTGTGCATTTTGGCAACATGTGATAACCTGCTGGGCAGGTTGGCTCAACGCCCCGCCAAAAGCACCCATCGTCATTGATGATATCTCTCAGCCTTTTCCAGAAGGGGATGTCCACTTCTGTTGATACAGTCCGTCAACCTCAGAGGCTTGGCTTTTCTTGATAAAAGCAGTGACTCAAGGAATTCTGAATCAGTCATGAGCAATCTGATGTTCAGCTTTATCCTGACTCCCATTTACTCTACCTCAGTCAGCTTTAAACAATTCTTCACCTTTCCTAGGGTCCCTCATCAGCTGTTGTCAGGCTAGGTTTAAAATGAGCTATGGATTTCTAGTAATTTTAGTCTTTCTCTGTAAACTGGTCCCTTTAGTACCTCATTGACATGAAAAAAAGTCCTAAACATTGCTCTTGTTTTTCTTTTTCTCTTCCTTTTTATTAGCAACACTTCTGAGAGTCTTGAAGGCCATTTCTCTTGCATCTTTCTGCTCGTTACTGACATTAATCTTGTCTGCACTTTCTTATATTTCACCTTTCCCTTTCCCCCCTTCTTTTCTCCATGTTCTCCTCAGCAATTTACTGCCTGCACTAACGAGGGATGGGTCTTGGGCAGGATCTGGGTTTACTTCCCACTCACTGGTGCATATCAAGGTGTGCCATTCAGCTGCCATGGGCTGGAGTTTACACAGAAGGGCTCAGAGTGCCCAGGCCAGGCTGGAGCCTGGCAAGTTCCAGCAGGTCCCTCTGGCTGCAGGGCTGCAGGCCAGGACTCTGGGATGCTCTGCTGAATAAATCTGTGGAAGAGTTTCTATACAGACTAACACCTGATGCCTACCAAATACGATAGTTGAAACTACAGGCATTGGATGCAGAAGATCCTGCCTTGTGCATTTGCATTCATCACAGCTTTCAGTAGTTCGGCACTGAGAGCCTCTTGTGCTGCCCCTCTAACTCAGCAAAATGCACAGCATCAAGTATGGCTGGTGGCTGGTGGAGCTCAGAGCTGAGCACCCATGAGGTGACAGCTGAAGGAGCAGGTACTCCCAGACCCCAAATAATTTTTTCCAAAGTTTCATTGCTGGGCATAGAAAGGAGCTCCGGGTTGACAAGAGTTCATCATGTCATCTCCATCAGATGTCCTGTGTGCCAAGGCACTGATGTCAAAGGTTTAGATTTGTGACAACTGCCTCTGCTGGATTAGCAGCTGGAGGCCACTTTGCTCTCACAATCAACACTGGCTTCTGGTTTCAGAGGTGCAGCTCCCTAAATTCTCTACAGTTCCTAATCCTTCTTAAACACTTCTGAAATTACCTGCATCTCTTTCCCTAAGTACTATGCGGACCCTGGGTCTCAGGTCTTCTGTTAATCTGCGTATTTGGTCTGTCATTGGTTGGATCACTGGTAAGTTCAGCAGAAGGGGCAGCCTCAGTTACCTCCTGAGGTGTGAGGAGACTGCAGCCTCCACCTCTGACCTCAGATTTTCTGAGTTGTCCAGGCCATATGTCACACCATCCTGTTCTCTGAGTTAGTCTCCTTCAAAATCTCACAGCTCAGGGGAAGCAAGGATGTGCAGGAGGTCAAGAAAGAGAAGGATTTGAAGTGGAGATCCTGACTGAGAGTGCAGGTGAGTGATAGGATTGCGAAGAACCCAGGACTGAGTTAGGTAGGAGGCAGAGAGGAAGGCAGGTAGGCAGGTCAAGGGATGGCTTCAGGTGGGGCTGGTGCAGTGAGAGCAAGGGAGAGGGACAAGGTGGGCAGCAGCATTTTTGCAGACTGATGAGAGAGAAATACATGCCAAGAGACACAAGAGTAGGAACTTCCAGCGAGCAAGCTGGGAAAGACTGTAATTTAAACCTAATGGGTGTAGGGTTGGAGGCAAAGGAACATTAATGCATTAATGTCATTTTTCTAAATCCCAGTCTAAGAACCAGATTCCTTGAGAAAGCCTTGGGATTAACTGATAGCACCATACAAAATACACAGACATATCTCACATTTTTCTCAGGCTTTAACTACCTTAATATCTCAGATAATAGGAGGATGCCAGAAAAATTTAAACACCCAGAAGCCTTTGGAATTTGAAAAGCTCTCCCAGTACTTAGTTAGAGCTAGTTATTGAATCTGGAAAATGATTTCACTGTGGCCTCTCACTTTTTTATTGTTTCTTTCACCTGCTGTCCTCCATACTAAAGTTCACACTGTTTTGTGTGACCCACAGGATCCCCTCTACTGGGCAAGACCGTCAAGTCCAGCATCTTACCTTTTGCCACACATTTCAAGAAAGATACGTTCTTCTGCAGGACTGCTGCATACGGAATCAGGTAGGCTAGGCTTAGCTACAGGACATGCCAAGGGAGGTTTAGATTTGATATTAGGAAAAAATTATTCAGGAAAGGGTTGTCAGGCATTGGAAGAGGCTGCCCAGGGAAGTGGTGGAGTCCCCATCCCTGGAGGTGTTTAAAAGGTATTTAGACGAGGTTCTTAAGGACATGGTTTAGTTCTATAGTTAGGTTAGGTTATGGTGGGACTTGATGATCCTGAGAGTCTCTTCCAACTGAAATAATTCTGTGATTCTATGACATGGATGTCAAACCCCATGCCTGGCCTCAGGAAGTTGAGTATTTCTTACCCAATCAATCAGAACTATGAACATTTTGGAACTAAGCACTTTACACGTTCCATTAAGACAGTTAACACTCCGTGAGATTCTAGTCCCAAATTCATCCCCAGTGCTTTCTGGGAAGAAAAGGGTCAGGGAATAACCAAAGCAACAGCCACAATTTTATGCCACATTATGCTTTTTCAATTAAATCTTAACATTTCAAGAAACTGTTTTGCTTTAGTTCCCATTTCTCTTTCTTAAGTGGAAGAATAACAAGGAGAACACCTCAGTAATTTTAAAAGCCAACAGTGAACTGAACATCCGATGCCCCAAATGAAATGTTATTTTCTACTTTCTTATGCATAGAAAATTGCAAAAAGGGGCAAGTGGTGCTCCTAATTGGAGAAACCAGGACCCAGAAGTCATTACATGAAAATATTTCACGAAGTGAATTTCTGCTTTCCAAACACCTCTAGTCATAAATTTCCTTCTAAAAAACACAGGATTCAAGAAAGGTCAGTGTATCTGTAGGACCATTCATGGACAAATCCACAGGAGGTGAGGGAGCTGTGGACACATTCTGAAGACATCTCAAGTAGGCAGCTCATGCCAATTTATTTCTTCTGTAACAAGAGTCCTTATCCTGCCCACATGCCCTGGAGGAGGCTGGAGAGAGGATGTCAGAAGAGCAGAGTTGCTGCTCCTGACATGCCACAATTTTAACTCCAAGGAAAAGTTAACAGGTAAGTCAACAGAGTACTGGCTTTCAGTTATCCTGTGCTCTGAACAGCAGAGGGTACCTGAGGTTTCTTATGAGCAGGTCATTTCAAACACTGACTACACCTCCAGATTCCATCACTCCCATCATGACTCTTGAGACAGGAGGCAGAAGGGAAAGGACAGATGTCCCTTAGGATGACTGACTGCTGGCACCTAGGTTTTCCTGATCCTTGGAACACTGGTTGCATTTTTAAAATTCATAATACTTCTTGCTTCTTCCCCTGGGGATTTCAGAGAACTGTGAGTACCTGTGCTGATGTGGATCTTGAGCTGTCTCCACTCTTTTGCACATTTAAACCATGCATGTCTTTGTCCTTCTCTGCTGTGAGGGCTCTGGCTGTACCATCCCTCTCTTTCCTAGCAAATGTTAATGGGCCCACAGAGATGCTTTCTGCAGTCAGGTGTGAACATCCGGAGCACCTGATAACCTCATTTCACTTCGGTGTTAGCTTCTTTTTTTGTCTCTCTCTGCCATTCCTAAAGCTATGTCTGGCACTGCTTTTAGTGGCGACCAAATAATTTGTGCATTATTTTCTGCAGCTCCGCACAAGATCCACCAGCGCCTGGGGCAGAGGCAGACCCTGCCCCACCAGAGCTTGCCATGGGACCGGGTTCTGTGTTAGGCCTGGCCCAGATTAAATCTCTGCAGTGGGACAGGTAGGGTTTATATGATCTGAGTGCAAAGCATCAAAGCCTAGAGGTCTTCAGCTGAGCTCACCACCTTTAGCTCCATTTAGGAGCAATAGGGAAGAAGAAGCGCCCATATAGTATAATTCAAGTAATCACATTTATGCATCTGCTTTAGGATGTGATGAATTGTGCCCCAGATTCACTGACTACAGATACTCGGATTGTGGTGACCAGCTCAGATAAAGATGTTTACAAGACTGCCAGAGGAACTGCATCCTGTGAGACAAGTTGCTCTGAAAGTGTGTGGTTAACTCAGCAATCTCCCAAGACAGGTCTTTTTCTGTTTCACTTCATATGAGCTCAAGGCAGGTTAATAATAAATTGAAATATATTCTTAAATTAAATAAGAATACTCATACAACACGTGCCATCAGGCTGAACTAAACTAGTGCATATTCTTATGTAGATGAGGTATGTGATTATATGTTTGATCTGATCATTATGAACAGCTGATTAGACTGAAGTAACCTTTGCAATTAACAAAATTGTACTTGAGACATGCAAAAGAGTCCTCTCCTCTTAGACTGTCACAGTATCAATGCTAGTTGGTCTAGCTAGTCAATCTCATACTTAAACAAGGATTTGCTCATGTTGTTTCTTCCCCCTTTTGTTTGTTTTTTAAACTTTCTTGCTTAATCTGGAGCAGTTCATCCCTCCCATATTATTCACAGTTCAAAACTGGAGCCATGTCACTTATCCCAGAAATGCCACAGTGGTCTCTGGGCTGATAATTCTCTGGACAGAAGGACAATGAGGAGCAATCATTCTGGCCATAAATCTCATGCCTAGGTAGCAGATTAGAGAAAAGTCAAGGATTGGAAGATTTTAGAAAACACTATGTGCTTTATTTACAGGCCACACTGGTGTCACCAGAGGTGTAGTTTCTGGAGACAAATCAAGCTAATTCAACGCTTAGAGAAGAGTGTAGATTTGTTTTTGAAAAAGTCTATTAGCCTCAAGGCTTGCAGAATCTCCCTGGTTGTGACAGTTCAGGTCAAACTGAGGTGACTTCGCTATAAAATGAGAATGACGCACCTGATGAAATGTGTGAAAGATGTTGATCTGTGTGAACTCCCACCTCGGCGTATTGAGTTCACAGAGCAGCGCACAACAGTGAAGGGATGTGAAAGGACCGTGTTCACACAGCAGCACAGATGCCCTTTCAAAGAGCAGGCTGTCAACTGGCTAAAACGTGAGAACTGTGCTGAAAGACCAAATCCTGAAAGGCATCTCTGTCACTCGAGCTAGGCAGGCTGAATCTGCTCTCACCGTGGCTGCCACTGGAGCTGCTCTCACCATCTTTTGCAAACAATGAATGTAACCCCCTGTCCAAAGTTCAGCATTTTCATGCCTTCTGCTCCTTTGAAAACTCATAAGCAATAGTAAAGGCTGTTCCAGGCCTTCAGACATGGAAGGCAGCAGCAGCAAGGTGCAGGGCTGGCAGCAGTGTGATGAACATCTTGACTGCACATTAGAGTTCCTATAAAAACAAGCCTCTGGGGAATAATCTCATTATAGGTAACTATAGCCTCATTATCTCACTATATAAGTTTACTCCCTTAATATTACCACACTAGTTTCTTGTGTGCTGTGAACCTGTTGTTTCTCTCATGGTCTTTTGCCTTACACTCCAACTATAAGTGGTTTTGGGCAGGCACCATCTTGTGAAGATATTTGTCTGGAGGGACCTGCTTTGCAGTGGGGGCTTGGAAGTGCTGCTGTAGTACAAGCAGAAAACAGCCATCCTGCCCTTTCTGAGAAGTCCTGGGCTCTGGAGGTGCCTGGTCAAACTGTGAAGGGCTCCTTGCTGAGGGACCTTGCCCACAGGCTACAGAGGTGACAGTGAGGGACAAATGAAAACAGTGTAGGTTTCCAAGCTGAAGAAGGCTATACCACAGAGACACAGGCAATAATAAACAGATCAAGCTGGTAAGTGGATGTAGCAAAAAGATGTGTGTGGAGAAGTTTGAATCTGACGAAAGAGCCAGCCAGTGGGGAGACTGTCAAGGTCTAAGTGCTATGGATGCATAATCAGTGACAGACCTGTAAGACATCTCCAACATCACCTTCCATGACTGTAACTAGAGAGACGAGTAGAAATTCAGTTTATTTCTGAGAGGGATCCAGCATGTGTCTAAAGGGTTAAAGAAGAGCGGAAGAGGGAACAGTATGGAATCCTACCAAAGAGCAAAGAACTTAGTGGAGGGCTGACTCAGATTCCCTCTCACAGGAGGAAGAGAAGGACAGTTTCCCACCCTATTAAAAAAGTTGTTATCATCACCATTCCACCGATAGGTTTTTACTTTGAGGAATATGATCTATAAAAATTAGCACTTTCTGAGGATAGGGTTTCTTCCTCTTTTATCACTAGACACCTCAAACAGACTAAGGCAAAGGGCACAGTCCATAAGTCAGTCTATGGATGGCCTCTGTGCCTGGAAACATCACTAAATTATCCCTCAAACCAGACCTACAAAACCAGACAGTCCTTGAGGGCAAGCAGCCCAGGAGACAGTCTTCCTGGAAAAGACATTTTAATGCTACAAAGAATGATAATATACACACTTATTCAATGCAAGGCTAAACGTGTCTTAATTTTCTCCAGGTTCCAGATAACAGGATTGGTCTTAATTAAAGGGAAAACAAGATTGAGCCAAAGAGTATGGAGAGCTTATGTGCACACAGCTTGCTAGGCAGAATAACACCACCCATTCACCTGGAGGCACGGCAGGGACCTGGCAGTGATGACAGCCCGGACTCCGTGCAGCAGTAAAGTAATTCCCTTAGTAAACACACTCTTCATATGACACATACCTAAATGACATTTCAGGCAATACATGCACAATCTGACATAGACTAGAGACAATACATACTAGCAGAGGGAATCAGATCCCAAAGTTACGGGAAATTATCTAAACACTCTCTTACTGAGGCTCATGAGGTGAGAGGAGGCACCCTAAAAACTAATAATGGTCCTTCCCCTTATGGCTCCTTTCTCAAGGGCATCTAGGCTGCAGCAAATTGAGAACTAGCCCATGAAGAGGGAATGGAGATCATTGGTTCCTGAAGTGGGCATTTCTTACTTACTGTCACTGGCCAAGCAAGAATCTAGCGCAGAATCTCAAATGTTGCTGTTAGGAGTACCAAACAATAGGTTTCCATTTGAAAGTGTATTTATAATGTGAGGCAATTGAAAAGGCCTCGTGGCAGTGAAATCTAAATGTTTCATTAATGAAAGAGCAGCAGATGAACAGTCACAATAAAAGTGTCTGTTACCATGGGACGGGGAAATAGAAACACAATGGGCACTTGATGAGTGGCGATTAGTCTGGCTCCATAGACTATTTGGGAAATAAGGAAGAATGCATTGTATTAAAAGCCAAAGTCAAAAGATACATTTGGAGAAGCTTAGGTCAATGAAATTAAGGATGGTTACACCAAAAAGAGGTGCTTTCTCTGTGGAAAGTTGAAGTTAAACTTCTAAGTACAAGTCATGTCTGTGAGCCTGTAATTACAGGGTGTCAGGCATCACAGGGATGCAGAGGGGATGAACTCAGACTATGCATACCTCCCACATGGTGTTTTCTGACTCTGTGCAATTAACCAGCCTTACTGTTTTTTAATACATCTCCCAAACCCTGCCCAGATATTCCCAACTCGCTGACACTTGCTGCCCGAGGGGGACTCAGTAGCTGATGCAGAGCTAACTTGCCCCATGTTTAGTCTCATACAATAGCGTGGCTGACTGACCACTCCAGGAATGTCTGGAGTCCTTTGGAGGTCTCCCTGCATGAATTTGGACCTCCTGACCTAGGAACAGCCAGGGAAGAAGCAAAGGCCATGGAGATAGAAATGAAAGAGCCAAGGCATACCTGGACCACATATGCGGATACAACTGGGAAAATCCAATTTAAGACTGTGAATATAGAAGAAGAGATAAATCCTGAAGCAAATGCACTGCTTTGGAGAGGCAGGTGATCAGCAGCAGCGTGGACAGAGCCAGGGGACCACAGCTCCAGCAGCTCTGAGGAGCTTTCTTGGGCATGGTGGACACAGTTCAGGGGCTGGACTGTGCCTCATGATTTTGATTAGTAACCCCTGCATCAGCCCTGGGGCATCTGCCAAGCCATGACACTGGTTTTGAAGGAAAAGCCAAGGACTACAAGGGTCCATTTCAGGATGCTCAGTAGTGGCCTTGCTCCATTGTTGGGAGGAGCAAACTGCAGGATGGGTGTAAAAATCAACAGAAGGAGTCAGAAACAATAATCCCATTGTTTGATAAAAAATTACTGTAAATTCTAAAGGGGATTGTAATTAAAGACAACAGCGCCATCATATCTGAAGCGCTATGTAAACATTACATTGAAAGGAACCCAGGAAAATAATTTGCCTAAGAAAAGGGCCAGGGACATTTTGTACTACTTCAAAAGAAAGGGCCACTGAAGAAGATGTTAAAGCTTTTCCACATCCACCAAGTACACAGTTAATTCAAGTGAAACCTTTTACATTAGCAGAAATTCCCCTTTCTCTCTGCAACAATAGATTTGTTCAAGTTGCTAAGGAATCACTCCCCCACCCTGCCAATACAATTTAGATTATTTTTCTTATGACCTTTGGCTAGGAGTAGTAGAAAAGGAAGATATCCAGAACAAATCTTTTAGTAGATATAGTGGTGATACTGTGATGTATAACAGTGGGCCACACTTTACTGGGAATGACTGGGATTTTTAAAAATGCAATACACCCAATTAGCACTTCTGTGGTAAACAAAGTCTAATCAACAAAGCCATTAGTGAAATATACACCAGACTCTGATCCAGATATATACTTTTTATACAGCACTGATCTGAGCATGGACTGTCACCAAAACCAGGCAAGAAACTGGCATTTCTGCATGACAAGGAGAAGAATTTTAGGTCAAGCAAACACAGAGAATTTGTAGAATTTGTAAAAAAGAAAGGAAGAAAAAATAAAATATAGGAAGACTCAACCTGAGACTTTTGATTAAACCTCTAATGAAACACTTCATTTCAGAGTACTTAATCTTTTAAAATCTGTTTGCTTTTCTTTTTGAAGTTCAGATCTGTTCTTGGGTGAAAAAAAAAAAAGCTTCTGATGAAAAAAATAAATGAAGTTCTGTTTGAAATATCAAACCAAAAGTTTTTTCATCTTGTCTTCTCAAGTACATCATAGAGTGTCAGAAAGAAAATATTCTCCAAGAACAAAAGTACCTCTTAATTAATTTATGTGATCTAAATTCGTCAAAACTTACACCTGTCTAAACCTCACCTTCAGAACAACTGTCCTGTATGTAAAGTAAAAGAAAACTCTAATTAACCCATTCTGACATTTTGTCCAACAAAAAACTGATAAACTGGATTTTCTCCCTTTAAAAATCTCATGTCAGAGAAGCTGCAGATGTACACAAAAGAAGAGATGGGAGAACAAATTTGGGAGAACACCCTGGTGGGGAAGGTATCCATAGGAGGGAATGTGGGCTGCAGACAGCAGCAGCAGCCTGACAGCTGCCCGAGGTGTGAATGTCCCCATGCTGGGGGATTTGCAGGCAAAACCTCCCTTCCCAGTGTCAGGGCGCAGATGCACATGGGCACGGTGGCAGCCGTGTCACCTGTGAAGGTACCAGAGGTGACAACTGTGTAGGGATGGGAAAGCTGGTGCTCAGCTTTTGACTTTAGTGCTGTTCAGCAGCAGTGACACTTCTGTGTCTGTGCAGGTCCCTGGGAAATGAATCATTATAAGCAAGAAGTCTGTGGTGACTGTAGGGTTTTCTTTTTATTGGGTTTGACAGGGAAGGTATAGGGCAAATGTCACTTCAGACATTGTTCGTAGAATCATAGAACCATAGAGATCCCTCAGGATCATTGAATTCAACCATACCTTAATTCTGGCACTAAACCATGTCCCTAAGAACCTTGTCTAAACACCTTTTACACACCTCCAGGGATGGTGACTCCACCACTTCCCTGGGCAGCCTGTTCCAGTGAAGAATTTTTTCCTAATATCCAATCTAAACATCCCTTGGCACAACTTGAGGCCATTTCCTCTTGTCTTATCACTTGCTACTTGGGAGAAGAGACCAACACCCTCCATGCTACAACCTCCTTTCAGGTAGTTAAGGACAGCAGGTCTCCCCTCAGCCTCCTTTTCTCCAGGCTAAACAGCCCCAGTTCCCTCAACCGCCCCTCATCAGACTTGTGCTCCAGTAGTGAATGTCAGGTTTTATCCAGGGACACATGCTGAGGGAAGCTGGACTCTGAAACTCAGTGAATTACTTCTGTGGTTTCCTCATCTCCACATGATGTATGGACCACTCACCCCTGTCCTGAGCCCCTTCTGTTCTTCTCAAAGGCAAGCAGATGGCAGCATGACAGCTCCAGCACTAGTTCTCCTGCAAGTCCAAGAGAAATACTGAGATTCACAGGAACATACAAGGTCTGTTCCTCCTCACGGGTTGAATGGATCTCCACAGGCTCAAGATCCAGTGTTTCATATCACATATGAGCGCTATTTTCATTCTCCTCTGGAAGTTTTTCTCAGCGTGCTGGTTACAGACCCATTCAGAGTAAGGAGTGTAAAACGATCTCTGAGCTCTTGGTGCCTGCAATGCTTAATCACATCCCACTCTAAAAGAAACCATCTGACATCAAGATTTGGACGATAAGAATATGGGACACATTAGTCATGGAAGAGTTGACATACACAGAGCAACAGCAACAGGGAGATTACCTTGATATGGGTGCTCTTCTTAGCATATGTGGACAAGGAAAACTCTTAATACCTAGAAAAGAGACTTAACTCCTTTTGCTTCTGCTAATAAGTGTCCTGCCCTTTGCTATATGAGAATACCACCCTATGCAGCAGATGCACACAACAAAAGCATAAAAGGCATAAGAAAGCTGCTGTAAAAAAGTGTATAGATCATTACCCCAACTCATAAGGTCCTGCCTTTCACACAATTTTCGTTTCATTATTAAGATAATTGTATTCTTGGTTGTTTGCAAACAAACATTGCAAAACCTGTACTCTAAGCCCTTGGAATACACATACAAAAGATGTGATAGTTTTTAATTAAATCAGTTCTTAAGTGAGCAGTAAAAGTCTTTATCTGGCAAAGCGTTTAACAACATGCCCAGAGTAAAGTGTATGAGTAGTCACAGCAAAATCTATTGGTGGGATGAATTGAGCCTGGCTGTGCTAAAGCAGGACCTGACACATGAGACCGGTAAGGTCTCTCACTGGGCAGCTCCACCATCTGGGACAGGATCCAGCCTAGGTTCCCTGCATTTGTACCACAGCTAAATGGGTTTGCTTCCCTTCCTAAAGCTGAATCAAGCCACAGAATGAACACATCTGTAACCCCCTTCACTGCGAGCTCAGAATGTGAGCTTGCGTGCAGAGAGCCATACAGACTCCTACAGATGTGCTATGGAGGAGACACAAGCGCAGAAAGTCCATCTCAGTACAAATTGGGTAATATTCCCTTGTTTCATGGGCAGGGCTCCATTCTGCCATGCACCAGGGTATTTGTGAGGCACTAGCCATCTGCCAAACCCTCTGAATCCACCTTTCTGTCCACCACAGCCCACTGTGGTGTGTAGCACATCAATAACGTTTCCCATATCACCGGTCTGCCAAAGGATAAATTCATGCTGTTATGCCTGGTGATCCAGCGGTACGGGTAAGACATTAAGGAATATATTTTTATACATTCCTGTATGCTTTTCATTTGAGTCCACAGCACATTGCTTTGCATGCTTTCTATTTGAAAACCATGTCTCTTTTGGAAAGATGAAAGCATCTCCAGAAGGTGACAAGATTGCTGCCGACCATTGGAATTACAGAATCATAGAATGTCCTGAGTTGGTAGGGACCCACAAAGATCATCGGGTCAAACTCCTGTCCCTGCATATGACAATCCCACAGTTCACATCATGTGTCTGAGGGCTTTGTCCAGTCTCTTCTAGAATGCTGACAGTCCGGGGGCCCTGACACCTCCCTGGGGAGCCTGTTCCAGTGGTAACTGGGTAACTTCTGACACTCCATCTGCCCTCTGTTACCTGTGTGCTGATGCATCGAATTCAAAGCATCAGTTCCCTCTGTGCACATCAGAAATCAAACACAGCTCCTGTTTCTAGAGATCAAGTCTTCCTTACCCCTTGCTGCAGTTGCAATGGAGAACATGACAAACTACAGAAAGACTGATGTTCACAGAGATACTGAGCAGGAGGTGCCTGTGCTGGCCCAGGCTGGCTGAGCCCTTGCAGGGTGACTGTCCCAGCTGCAGGAGGGTCATTGTCTGGCCAGGAGTGGATGTGAAGCAGCAGCTATTAGATGTGCAGCTACTCTTCACTTGTAACTGAACACTACAGGCCAGACTTGGAGACTTAAAGACACTATAGTGCCAACAAAGGCAAGAAATGTGAATTAAGACAGAAGAATCTGTCCTCCACTTTAAGAGTGGTCATTGAGAAATACCATCTTGCACCAAGTGCCTAACATCCCAGTCATTACCTGTAAGACAAAGCACAGAATCTCTGCGCCCATCACCTCAGGGAACTGGAGGATGGACCTTCAGGCCAGCTGAGTTTGGCAGGAAATAGCTGGTTCAGGAGCTCAAGACAATAGCTCTAAAGGAGCAAAGTGAAGATGTGGTGAGTGACAGATATGTGGGACTAAGTCATGCAACCATTTGAGAACATAGTCTTAAACTGAAGGAAGACATTAACTCAAAAAACTGTGTACAAGTTGACCTGAACATGTGTCCTTTTGCCTACTGTCCGGGGTGCTCTCCAGGTGCCAGCATGGCCTGAAAAAATGCAATTTTCTGAGAAATTTTAGATGCAGGAGGGAAGTGATCCCACCATGGTAATGCTACTGGAGAGAATGGAGTAGTTTCTCCTTTAAAAGAAACTTTATCAACTCTGCACAAGCACTTTCATTTCCGTTTTTCCTGGAGAATCCAATGCATATTGCTCTTCCCTTTTTCCTGGGTGATGGAGAAGGGACATTTTCCCAGACCTATGCATCAATACTGATAACAACACTTTGAAATTCATGAACAAGCCACTAGGGTCATAAAATCTGCTCTTCCACCTTTTAGGGATATTTTAAGATGCAAATACTCCAGATAGCCAAAGGTGTCAGGAACTAGAAACCAGCAGGAGTTCTGTAAAATTCAACATGTTCTGCATTTGTAAAAGTTACCTTAAAACACAAGGGCAACTAAACCCTTCAGAGACCTTGGTGTGGGTATTCCTTATACAGTGATCTCAAAGCAAACTGCTCATGTCTTGGTAGGTACCTGAACTGCAGACTTCAGCTTTTGAAAATAACCTTTAATTAAATACTGGCATTTAAAGTATTTAAAGTTTGTTGGTGGTTTTTTTTTCAGACGAACTGATTTTTAAAGTTTGATCAATAATATTGTGAGCACTTTTCCACTGACATTTCATTTTTAAATTGAGATTAATATCTTGCAGAAATGGTCTTAGAAAAATGCATTCAGTGAACGAATGAAGATCACCAGCAAAATTGACATTTTTTTAAATGTACTTTTGCATAAAAAAGGTTCTGTGAAATATGATAATGTTTTCCATAAAAATGTGCTCAAATAAATAATCTTCCCCTCCCCCTTTTCACCATGCTCAGTATCCAGCAACAAATTAATTTATTATACAGGACATTCCTGAAATTGGCATTAGATTATTGGAGATCTCAGAAGCTCTCAGCTAGCATTGCCAACTCTCACTGTATTTAACGCTTTTTTCTAAATCCCCAGATCCTCAATTTGTGCAACTAATTAAGAGTATTTGTTTTCTCAGTCCCTCAAAGTTATCAAAAGCTGGAAACCTTGCAGCTGAAAAAAGTATGAAAGCAGAAGGCAACAGCAAACAATATGAAAGTTAGCAATGCTTAAAGTCTCACGAACTGCCGATGCAGCTCCTGATTTCTGGATGCCTGTCTGGGAATGCCTTCCCTGGTCCTTGACAGGACTTGCTAGGTCATCAAAACACAGCTATACTGTGCTAACCAACATCCAAGTGTCCGCTTCCAGAGTACGGATGTGCTTCAGTTTCATCTCCAGAGGAAAGCTGCATTAATGCTGGGTTTGCTTGGGCCCTGGAGCTTGTTAAGCATGGATAGGTCTGGACCAAGGCACAGGGAGATGATGAGTGATGCCTGCGCACCAAGACCCTGCTCCAGCCCAAACGCTATCTGACACACAACCTTTTTCCTTTCCAGATCAGTCCTCCTGCAGCTAAACATTTTAAAAGCATTACATTGTTTTTTGTTGTTGTCTGAACTACCCAAGGACATCAGGTTAAGAGATTATTCTGGTCACGAGTGTGTTTCTCATGTCTCACTACACACATGCACACAGAGCACAGATGCCTAAATAGCCTCATTCATAACAAGGGCATCACATTTCAAAGACAAGTGAGGCCCAGATGATTTTTTTAAATTCAATTCCCCTCTGTGCACCTCTCCTGAGTGCTTATATGAATTAAGCCTCTAATCTTCTGAGCTTTGCCCACCATATATTATTAGAGCAATTGGGTTTGCAGGGATACCTTCGATCTCATTAAAACAGCCGGTGGTCAGAATTGTTCTTTTAGGACTCTTACTGACTGAGACGGGCTGTTCCTTCATCATACCTCCTTAACATAAATACTTCAAAACCCGTAGGTAGGAGAAACAGCCCATTCTCCAGCAAACTGCATTCTCCAAAGCCACCTAGCATTTAGGGGGAGAACAGCAAGTTGCATGGGCTATGAAAATGAAATGAAAAATTAGATTGAAAAGCAGTGTAAGATGCTCCTTGGGGGATGCCACACCAGCAGGGCCACTGGTCACCCCAGGACCCACCCTTTCTATTTCCTGTCCCACCTCTCACACTGTCCTGTGCGGGGCAGCTGCATGCCAGGAACGTGGCCAGGTTGACATTGGGAACATACTCATGCCCTGGGCTGGGGACAAGGACCTGAGCCAACAGACAGCTTTGTGTGACCAGGACTAAAGATGTTTTGGTGAAGAAAGTTTTAGAGAAACCGCGATGCTGCACTTTGTTCCACAAAGTTTATAGTTGCTCACCTCTGGCCCTGTTTAATGTTATAATTACTCTCTTAAATTTCGCTTTATTTAGCGTCATCCAGTCTGTCTTCTTTTGTTACCATTTATTTAACTAAAACAGGCAGAGGCTGATATTGAAGGCAGGCATGGAGCCAGCATGTTAAAACCTGCTTTTAATTTAAGGTTCTGGGGCTAGTTTCCTACCCATTACCACATTTCAGAGAAAATGAATTTTCTTTCTCTCTGTCAAATGATGGCTGATCTAGATCTAATTAGGGTCAGTTTCACCTAGAGATGAGTCATTTACATTCTGAATATATGGCTTCAAAATTATCGTTTTGGTTTAACATCAGACTTGAGCAAAGCCATGCATATCTTTTCTAGATGTCACCAATGATAAAAATCAATGGATTTTCTTCCACAAATACCTCTCCCAGCAAAAAGATGGCAGCTGGATGAAGGAAAAAAGATACAGTTTAGGATAAGGATTAATAAGATTAAGGGTAATTGCAGAGTCTAGTTTTCTGAACTGCAGAAAAAAACAGCCTTTTTGAGACTTGCTTAAAAAAACCACCACCACCAAACTAAAATCCACAACAAAAAAACAAAACAAAACAAAACAAAACAAAACAAAACAAAACAAAAGCCCTTTGATTCTTCAAGCATTTAAAGGTACACTTTTTGACCAAAAAATTCTGGTTATGCAGGCACAAAGTTCTTTTTTTTTGGTGGCTACAGACATATTGGAATGACTAAAGAAACAAAACAGATAGCAATGGAAGCAATTAAAAAAAAAATCAATGCAATACTCCAATCATGCAGCAGAATTGGCAAATTCTAAACTGAATTAGGAGACAAACTCTTCTTGTTAAATATGTCAAAATCCCATCCCCTTTTCAGCCAGGAGCAATTTGTGTAATTAGCATGACTTGTAGCAAAACTAGCAGAACAAAACTAAATAATACAGCATCTTGTAGCCTTACTTTGCCAGAAAAGCCATAAAAACATGAATTTCTGTCATCACTCTCATTTATATTCTGCAGCTCTCTTTGGCCTCCATTTGCTCCTACTTCCACTATATGGTTCGCTGGATGACCAAGAATTAGCACTGGAGACACATATCTCTTGTCCTCTACCCTGAGACCTGACCCACTGCCAGGAGAACACCAAGGCTAATGGAGGCAGCTGAGACATCAGCACTTCAGTCTTAGGAAATAATAAGGTCACTGAAATACACTGTGGAAATTAAATCTCATGCATTTTCTTAGAAGATCCAATAGTATGTAACATAAACTTGTTATTTTGTGTTTTAAATAGCTTTGTCAGCAGAGGAGCTATTGTTTTGTCAGTATTGGCTTCCTCAGAAGGAGGTGTTATCAGTAAATTCACAAGTAAATGCTCACCAGAAGTGCAGATGACACCAACTCTCTGCTGCTCAGTGGGATTAAGCGAAGCAGACTTCTGCTATCAGCAAGGGGAAGCCGAGTTATTTAGGGCAGCCTATAAATCAGTCAGACACCAGGAGTATCTGGCATCACTGGGACTCTGAAGACTCTGCAAATCCTTTCCCCACTGTGTTCCTGCTGCAGAACAGCAACACTTGTATCTTTGCCCAGGTCTGCAAGGTTAAGAGCATCTTTCATACATCAGCTCTCAGAACTGAGACAAATTTTCCTTTTCACCTTAAAAAAGGGCTTATAATCATTCCCACTTGTTTTGGGGTGGATTCAAAGGATCAGAATAAATTGCAATACTTAGAGATGCAATGGAGCTGTCTGTTGTTTTACAAAGAAATAGGGATAGTCCGGGGTTATTTTTCCTACATAATTTTGAATAACTAGATTTTCCCCAGGGCCTGAGGTTTTTGTTCATATTAGGACTTTTGTACTTGGACTTTTGCTCTGATCTCAGATAGCCCTGAGATCCACCACTTACCACACAGAATCCCTGCCCAGGAAAGCATCAATGATGTACACAGTGTGTGTTGAAGACACAGCAGTGAAACTGTGGGGTCTGCCTACATGCAGCTCAGGATCAGGTCGCTGCAGGACTAAACCTATTGGGCCAAAATTGCTTATCCCAAGAACACAGTTAGTTTTCAGCTCCTCTATTTGAACCCTTAGCAAAGTGTAGTAGCTAACCAGGGGAAACAGCTATTTTGATCAAAACTTAAAATGTTCAGCCCCGTATGTGGAAGCTGAAGATGGGTGTTTCCACCTCCTACAGCCACATGGCAGTAGGAGAAGAGAGCCCAGGACAGTGCCTAGGTGGTCTGGAGAGCAGCAGCGTGGTTTCCAGCACAGAGGAAGGGATGCACAGTAGTCTAATTGAAGCCTTCTGAGAGTGAATGGCTGTGGAAATGCAGTTACGGTTTTCAGCAGGGTGGTTATCTTACTTTAATCAACTGCGAGCAATCACTGTCTAAACTAGCCTCTGTTAACTTGCATGCAGTTTCTGTTCACAACAACCCGGCTCCCGCTTGGAGTCTCAGCTAATTTGAGTCAGCCATACTTCAGTAACAATATTTTCAACATTATGTCACAACTTACCCGAGAACAAAATGTTCACTCCATGCCAAACTCATCCCTGGTTTACCACGAAACTCCATGAACTTATTCCAGCCTTGGACTTGGCACAGTGGTGGTTTAAGTTTCCAGTCTGATCCTATTTAGCGCTATGTCTGATATTCTGTTTCACATATATTGAGTGCTTCTCTCTTTGATCTCCTGAGCTGTTTATTTTATATCTGCCTTGTTATTGTGGTTCTTATTTACAAGCTTCAGCCTGGCTCTGTAGTAATTGCATGTATACACGTCCAGGCATACACAGATACACAGACCAGATAATTGCTGAACTTGATCAACTTTTACTTCTAAGAACTTTTCCATCTTCTTTCCCAAGTCTTGTCTCCTTCCAGCAAGTGCTGCAATTTACAGAAACATTGTTAAGAAACCAGAGATGAGGCCCAAACACTGCATCTTCAGCTAAGGCATGGCTGCAAATACACGCAGTGAGCTTTTGGACTGTTTTCAAGGTGGGCATGCAAATATCTTGTTTACACAGCCCATATGGCACACTGAGAGATTTTGCCAAACAGAAAAGGCAAAAAGTTATTTCAGAGAAAAGAACCGCCCCCCCCCCCCAAAAAAAAGAGACAAAAGCCGAAGACAAAACATTAGCAAGATCCAAGAACTAAAATACTTTAAAATCTCATAAACAAACAAAAATATTTCTAGGGGCAACAGCCCTTTAACTGATGGCTTCGTAAAAACAAACGATGTCAAAAGTTTGTAATTAGGTGATGCCTTTCATCTGAGAGATTTGTCAGCTCTCAGCAATTACTTACTATTAATTTGACACCAGTTCTTCTCACAAACACACAGCTGCTGTGTGCAAAGGAGAGTAGATAGGGAAGCATGTGTCTAGGGATAGCACACGTCTGAACTGCAGTTTCTCAGACTTTTAAGGAAAGCTCACCAGGGCCTAAATGTCTGCCCTTAAGCTGAACCAAAACATCTGCGGTCCAAAACTGTTCGCTGCTTATTCATTCATGTTGTTAAAAATGCCCATACTTTCAAGGCACCTTCTAACTCCCACTCACTTGCCTAAAACCAGAGTCAGACATGGAAAGGGCTGTTTCAGCTGTGAGGAGTTTAATTGTAATTCAAATATACCTGGATATCAGAGCAGCTTTTGATCTAGAGGTAAATACAAGCAAGTTGCTTTACCTGACTAAGTGCATTTCAGACACGTAGCTGCATGAATGGATAGGAAAGTGCCTTCTCTTCAAAGGATATTAACAGCATAATGTGCATGACAGAACTCAGCAAAGGTCACATGCAAGGACGCATGGCCAGTTAAACCATCATTCAGGCATTTCCTGCATGCCCCATCTTTACGAGGATCTTCAAAGATTCCTTGCAGGCATCTTTCTCACACTCACTGGAGGTTCTCAGTAAGGCTCTCTGTGCATGCAAGCCATTAGCATGAGAGCCAAGGAGGTCTAGTGAATTATTCAGGGGAGCCAGGGCATCTCAGTGCACATCCTTGGGCTGCCACTGATTCACTGGGACATGTTAAGAAAATGCCTTGTCTCCTTATTTTGGATAATGATAATCTTCATCAGAGAACTGTCAGTTAATGTTAACGAAGGACTTTGAAGCCAAATCATGATAAATAAGCACTGATTTATAGACAACTCCCCATCAGCTGGGGAAATACAGGGCCAGGATCCCACTGGTAATGTAAAACTCCTAAAGCATGAGGCACAGGTATCTGAACAACTTCACAAAGGTTTGGCTGTGGTGTAGCTGGGCTGGGTCCTGCAGAAACCCTTCGCTTCTGTGCACCTGGTTGTTGCAGGTTGGGTTCATGGGGAGCCCAGCCAGGCTGCCTCCCCACGTGGGTGCTCTTCCATGCTGGAGCAATAGGAATTCTGGCATCCCAGAGCATGAAACATTCAACACAGTGGTTCCAGGTGCTGCCTCCACCCACTGTCCTCTCTCCCACCCTCCAGGGCTGGTGTCAGCAGCTCCAGCTTGATTGACTTGAGCTGATTTTGCATTCAGGTATCTCTGCATTGTACTCCAGATCCTGCAGAATATAGTGCAGTGATACCAGACTGGTCTGACAGGTAACCATCTCCCATCCACCAGTTTCTATTAGTGCTACTACAGGCCACATTGAAGGGATGCAGCTTCCAGGCTGTAAGTGTGGGGTCTAAGAGTTGCTGGCTTCTCTCTTGTTTTATACTGCGTGCATTGGGCTGGACTGTGAATAGGAACTGTGTGTGGAGCACCAAGCCATATAGATGTAGAGTCAAGAGAAGAATGGAGGATGCAGACTAAACACAAACTGCCTGTCTCTTCTAGATACATGAGGTACATATTTATTAAATGCAGGGATACAAGAAGGGACAAAGCAGCTTGTCAGAAAATGTGTGGCTGCTTTAACAGCACCCAGCCCAAGCAATGTGCCTCACTGATGAACTAAATGAGGCAATGAGGGTTATACATACAGATCACTTCACAGTGTCAAGGGGATAAGCACATGCCTCTGCCTTGAGGCTGCCTTCAAAACTTTCCTTTTGCTGCTGTGCATCTGTCCATCCCCAAAGAAGCACACAACAGTGTCTTGTGCATGAGGAGCTATGGGGTAGACATTTGGAACTGTGAGAAATGATACATGGACTTGCCTCACGGCTCAGTTTTATGAGACGAGAACTGTTTTTCACCAAGCTGACATGTCCAGGCTGACCTATTTATGGGTATGTGTTTCCATAGCTCATCCTCACATCAGAAACATATGTGAGCTTCATAGTGTTAAAGTGATTAATCAATATCGTGGGCCAGACTTGACCTTCCATGTATAGCCTTCATTAGACTGTGGAAGAGCTGGGGGGAAAGGGTCACACATATTGTTAGACCCAGTGTCTTAAAGCCTCAGGCTTGACAGGCTATCTATGTTTGTGCATGTGTTTGACTTTTTCCAGGCTCAGTCCTGCAAGAACTAAGCAACCTTAATTTACTGTTACAGCCATCAGAAGCTATGATCACCCAACACATGGCATGCTTTGCGGCCCTGTGCACCCCTAATTTAGAACTTGTGATATCTTAAAAAAATAAATTCCTAATCATAGTTCAGGGAAACAGAGATAGGCATTGCTGGCAAAGGCTGCTGAAAATAAAGGTCCATTGATGTCATGCGATGAAAGATGCCTGAAAACTCAGCATACACCTTTGTGGATCTGTGCCCAGTAGAATCAGAGACAAGACCCTGAACAATAATTCCCGGCCTACAGGAAAAACTTGGAGTCCCTGCAGATTAACCCACAAAAATTCACAAGTAAGGTCTATAAATTATAAAAGTGCTAAACAAAGGGATGCAAAATATTCCCTATTGCCTATAGGAATTTAGTGCTTGTCTCAGGGCTGCATGGGAAGAACCAGTACGCACTACGGTGAGGGTAGCAAGAACCCTCACAAGCTGGAGAGGAAGGAGTTCTCATCTCTCCTAAGAAAACACTAATAACCACGCTCTAGGGCAACCTGTTATGGGGCTCTTTCTCCCTCCTGCTCCTGAAGGTGGGCATGGCACAACCAAGGACACAGTCACTGTACCGAGGAGGACAAGCAAGGGGTCTGATCCTGTAGCCTGTCAGAGAAGAGATACCTAGGCTTTTGCCTCCCTATTCCTGATGCTTTTTGTGACATAAGATGTAAAGCCAAGCGACCTGGAGATAAAATTCAGTGAGTTCACTGGTACATGAACTTCAATTCAACCACATGAATTCTGCTTGCATCTTGCTTCAGGCACCTCAACACCATCCCTGCAGATCTACCCCTGCATTCCTTGCCAGTTGACACTTCTTACTGACTTTCCACTAAATCAGTCTTGTGTGTTTTCACACACTCCCTCCCCAAGACGGTAGTGATGTTGCCCGTGCATTTGCTCACTCCAGGATCTGAGGAGAAATAGTAAGTATACCCAACTCAATTTAAGACTGTGAGATTTTGACTTCCAAACAAGTTTGCCTGCTTCTAGCCGAGCCCCTACGATGTTCTTTAGTAGGGTATGACGATGACTCAGGCAACCCCAAGTGTTCTGATTACTTGTTATACCAGCTCATATTTCTATGCTCTGGCTTTCCAAGTTGCCTGACTGGGCAGATACTGGCTCACACCAGCTTCTTTTGAAGCTTTAATTTGTAGCCTGAATGCACAGCTACACCCAGAGCACCAACTGGATTTACAAAGCCTGGGAAAGGACTGTAGAAATTGAGGTACTTTGCTCTCCTCCCACAGCATCCTGCAGGACTCAAGGCTAGAGTTTAGTACTGGCAAGTGTGGATTTGGTCAGTCTGAGCAGCAGGAGTGATGAAAGCCCTGTTTGGGAATATACATCTCCAGTTGGGTCAGAGTGTGTTAAGATCAAGAAGGGAGATCTTTAATGCTGACTTTATCAAGAGGCATATGCATTCAAATAACCATTGCTAATCCTCTTTTCCAGCCTTTCTTGCCAACCATAGCATACTTCTCCCTCACATGCTCTGGCTCACCATCCCTCCACAGGGGTTGACCAACAGGAGAAGGGAGGAAGAGACATGGAATAAAATCTACATGTTTTTATGGCCAGGTGCAGCTGACATAAGGCCTATTCATTCTGCCATCTCTGCTGCTCAGACGTGTTGCTGTATGTTTCTGGTGCAAGACTGGCAAACAAGCTCTTTTCCCATGACAAGCTGTGTTTTTCTGTAATGTGGCCAGCTCTCTGCTGTACAAATCTGCTTAGGATTTTACAGATTCGGCCATTGATGAGTCTGATGTGACTAAAGACAGGCAGGAACCTACTCTTTAACTTTTTTCAGTAAGTTTTTATTGAAAAATCAAAATAATTTCAATGAATCTAATGCAAAATTCAGGATATTTTTACTCTCTGTCTCTAGTATCTTCTGCATTTTTGCTGTAACAACAGCTTAGGGACAATGTTTTCCCACTATGTCATAATGAGGAGCCCAACAGTAGCTCTTCTAAAAACCCAGTGCTGCATCTTTCTTTTTCTCTAGTGTGGAGCAGCATTTTTGAAACTCAACAAAATGATAACTTGCAGCTGATGCTCACATAAAGAACCTAAGCTAATCTGAAGCCAAGAGTACATTCAGGAAGGTCTTGCACTCCCTTGTTAGCATTTGCATGAAATACTGAAAGACATTATCTGGGAACCCATAAAGTCAACTGCCAAATCCCATGGGCTCAAATAAATGCATTTGGCATTGAAGACCCATTATAGTCATCTGACAGTCTTCCAGTGACTACAGTCATGTTTGCATTAGACCCCCTTTTTATTTTGCCATTATGTCTCAACCTGTAACATTTGAAAGCCTTCTGAAGGACCCATACACTCAACAACACAGTCTTGTGTCTGGATGCAGCAAAAGCTGCAGTAAGAGCCTTGTGATCTCTCTTGTTTAACGTTCAGCTTTACACATTCTATCAGGGGAAGATCCTTTGTCTCCATTCTGTAGGAAGTAGGGATTAAAGTGGTCGTGAATAAAATAGGTTTCAAGACTTCTGTTAGGCAAAGAGTTTGTGCTGATGGAACTAATAAAGCTGTTCAGTGCAATGGCAGGTCCATGACTATAGTAATGACTATAGTCCATGACTATAGAAGAATTTCAGTTTCGGGTGTAGTGCACAGATAAGGCTCCTTGGCAAGGATTGCAAGATAATCCTTTGCCTCATCTGGAAAACAAAGGTATTATTAACAACAGTTCTAAAAGAGCAGGTGGCAAAGGAAGAGGAGGAGAAGGTGGAGGAGGAAGGAGAAATCACCAAAGAGCAAAAGTTTTTAGCCAGCAAGAGAGATGCATTTCCCACGCAGTACAAGAGCTGTTATATTCTGGCATCCTCTCCTAATATTGGCTGGGAGTACTCTGGTGAAGCTGGAAAGGCAGATTTCCATGTCCCATTGCAAAAGACAGGAAACAAAACCCCCAGGCCGATTTCCACTGGCAAGCAAGCAGGATACAGCACCGAAATAAATAAATAAATCACTATGAAATCATGCTGGGAGGAATATCGTGGTTTGACACGCAGAGACCTCTCTCTGGAGGAGTCAGTGTTTGTCAAGAAAAAAGCAAGGGGAAGAAGAAACTCATTATCCAGCCTATTAGGAGCTAGTCATGACTGTGGGAAAGTCCAGCAAGGATGGGACAAGCCATGTAACATTTCTAAAACTTTAAGAAAAGAAGCTCACCCTGTTGAACAGTATTTGTACCTGGACCCCAATTCCAGAAAAGTCTTCAAGTGTTTTGGATCAGTCGACAGCAAAGCTTTGAGAACCCCAGATCCAGGCTTGAAGTCTTTTCCCCCAAAGTGGGAATAGTTTGATCCAAAATTCTGGTGCTGGCTGTCTCTATTTAAAACAAACACCTACAGTGTGCTGAAATATGCACCTTGCTGTGATCTCACCCCTCCGGTTATTCATGTAACATAAAAACACTTCTTCCAGTGAGATACTCTGTAGGTGGCACCCTGTCTACTTATAGGATGACAGAGCTGAGGATGATAAAGCTGGGAACACTCCACCATGCTTACCCTATGTAAAAGCCAGGTTTTAGGTAGATAAATAATTTAATAACCTTGACTTTTCAGAGCTGTTGTGTTTCAATAGCAGGATCCTCATAGAACCTGTTAGATGTCAAAGTGGCAGTAAAGGCTCGGCGGGGAGAAGGGTGGTATCTATGTGTGTAAACACCTGATGGGGATAGTAAAGAAGTCTGAGTCAGACTTTTCTCAGCAGTGCCAAGAGACAGGACAAGAGGCAATGGGCACAAAGCACAGTACAGGAAATTCCATTTAAATGTGAGAACAAACTTTTTTACTGTGAGAGTGGTCTAACACCGGAGCAGGCTGCCCAGAGAAGGTGCAGAGCCTCCATTCTTGGAGATATTCAAAACCCAGCTAGACACAGTTCCAGACAACTTGCTGTAACTGACCTTAGTGTGAGCAGGTGGTTGGACTGGATGATCTCCAGAGGCACCTTTCAGTCTCAACTGTTATGTGATTCTGTTATTTTCTGGTCTGTGAGATGCTGACCTCTCCAGACCTGTTTGGTAAGTTGTATTTACTCTGCAGCCCAACCAGCAGCCCACAGGTTTGTTCTTCTCATCTGAAGTCCATCTGACCCAGTGAGGCTCTTGAGAGAAACTAGGAATGTCTTTCAAGGAGGCCAAATGCTGGCTTACTCTTATTATCAGAGGAGCAGAAGTGCCTAGAAGACTGGACTCCTGCACCAGCCTGCTGGCAAGGGTTCCCAGCCTTGCACCCAGGGCAGTTTGTGCACCAGTTTGTAAGATGAAACAGGCAGAGCAGAGCTTACCCCCCACCAGGCACAGCCCTGCCTTGCCCTGCAGCCATCTCCCCAGGAGGACAGCTGGGACGGGGCAACTGAGGCAGCTGGAGGCAGACACAGCCCATGAACTGGGAGAAATACCATCCAGGAGTGACATCTGCTGGGTCCTGGGCAGGCAGCAATGGGCAGCTCTCGTGGTTGCCCTTGCACGGGTATCAGAAGGAGAGTGAGACATTTCAGATGTCAGTGTGGCTTCTCCTCTCTCCCAAGGCCGGGTGGGCATGCCTCTTTGACAACAGCCATGAGGAAGGCTGTCTCAGGCAGTGGCTAGATGGTTTTACACAGCCTGATAATCACCAGAATGAGAAATAGCAAGGGAATTAGTCCAAGGAAAGCACGCTTTTTAAATGGGAGCTTACCTTTACAACCTGAGCCTCATAATTACTCTAACATGCCATTCCATGGGACTCAGAAAGTCGTCCCAGGAGCTCTCAGCTTCTCCTAGCTGAGAGATGATAGCTGAGAATGATAGACTGGGACTAATTCTGCAAAATCCTATTTTCATAAACAATTGAAACAACTGTGACAGTTTCAGAGCTGCTGTATTTCTGTAGCAGGATCCTTACAGGACTTGGTAATAGGGTCCTTTCTGATGTGACGCCCCAAGGAGTATCAGATTCCCCATCTTTCCTCCTAGTCGTTGCACCCCAGGCCAGTCACCATCAGTGGCAGATCTTGGTGGGTAAATGGGTGCATCACAACTGGCACAGCACAGGTAAGAAATTCTCAAAGTTGCTGCCCAGAGGCAGGGGAAGCTTGCAAGTGAAATCGCTGGCAATCATCAGTTGTGACCAGCTTGTGCACTGCTTGAACTGGCAAATTGCCCCTTCTGGTTTTAAAATCACAATACCTAAGGAGTGAGTTGGGATCCAGGGGTGGTGTTCAGGACAAGACTCTGATCCTTATTTTTGTTGCATCTCCTCCCATCACACGCAGCCCTGCACTTGCAGGCAGTTGCATTGTGAACAGTCACAACAGCAGCAAGAGAAAAGCAAGGAAGTGTGTGGTGGAAAAAGGAATATTTTTGGAATAGGAAGTGGGGCATGCCTGATAATCCATATCTTGATCTGCTGTGCCGTGGCTTCCCTGGGCCAGGTGGGTTACATCCTCATGGAGACTGCCTCTCACATAAGGCAGGAGACATACCATCCAACCTCACAGCTCTGGTGATTTTCTCTCTAGGAGGTTTATCCCAGTATTACTCATTTTTCTTCTAGTCTATATTTAATCATAAATCAGTCCTGATCCAGAGCGATGCTGAGCGCTCTGTTCTGCTAGCAAGCTCTGATCATAATAACACTTAATGTGGCCAGGTCGGTGAAGTAGTCTTGTGGATCTTTTTCTTGACAACACAATCCTGGTTACACTCTAAGCTGAAGAGGTGTGGTGGCAGCAGTTCTTGGGCAGTGATTGCAATCCTAATGAGTAAAGGAATGGTTTCTGTGAGCAGTCTGCTTTATCCTTTGCTGAAGAGATGTTCTGAAGGCCAGAACTCATTCCTTCCCTCTGTATAGTGGTGTTATGCTTTGCCCTTCTACTGCTGCGTTCCGAGAGTAGAGTGCTTTCAGGAGAACCTGGATCCTGCTGTGCTCTACAATATTTTAAAATGCCAGGGTGTGCAAGGCCTTAAGGACAGAGCATGAAAGGTCTGGAGACGTCCCTATGTCACTCCATGCAGCCACATGAAACAGTTCCTGTATTAACCAGTAGCCTTTCTGCTGCCCTGTGAGGCAATGATGGCCCAATGAAGCTTCGGAAATCACTTGCCCTGGCAACTGAAGACAACATCACAGGGACACAAAGCCAGATTTTTCTACAGTGTTTCTGATGAGCAGGGCCTAGGTGCTTTGCAGAGTAGGCTGTCCGTCTAAGGAGATTTAAGCAGGTTAAAGATGGGATTTAGGGGGAGATTTTCTGAATTTCCTTTCATGAAACTCCCCTCTGGAAACTCCACCCAAACATAAAGAGTGACCAGCTGGCTATGAGAGGAGGGAAGCTGCACAAAGATGGAGAGTAGTGTAACCAGGGTGGAGAGTCAATACTGCTAAAATTGCAGGTGTCAGGCATTGGGGAAGTATTAAACAGTGATGAAACCTAGACAGTTGTTTAGACCACTCTGCAGTACTTCATTTGGCAGGCCCACCTTGGCCACATGGTTTAACAGCTAACAGAAGTTCATTTACTGAGAAATGTGGCCATGTTGGTCTGTTTGGCCTCAAATCATGTGAAATTCTCCATTGTCTGCAGTTCTTTGACAGCAAATCCAGGCTTCAGAGTGCCAGCTGCTCATGCACTTGGAGAGTTTTTCTGTGAAAGAAAATAAAAAAGCATTCATCCTGACAAAGAGAGAATGGTCACAGGAAGGCTTATGCACCTCCCCAATGGCGAGTCTCCCTTTGACCGCAGGTAGCCAGGCAGAGACCTGACCAGCCCTTTGCCACCACCCCTGCCACATCCCCAGCAATGGGAATGAGGATCCCCTTCCCAATGGCTCAGGCTGCTGGGGAGCTACCCTCAGCCTGCTCCACCACCCCGGAACAATGTGAGCTGGCAGGGGGGAAGGAAGTGCTAAGTCTGTCTGTGGGCAAGCAACAAGGTTGTTTGTGGTCTGTTGGAGAAGGAGCAAATGAGCTGTGCTGCTCTGTCTTCGTGTGACTGTCCCCATCCCTGAGACTGTGGTGTTCACACAAGAAAACCCCCTGACTTTGTGTAAAGAAGGATATTTCCAAATCAACAAATTAATAATAGAAAACCTTTAGAAATTACATTTAATTAGAACACTTCAGCTAGGTATTAAAGCAACATGACGCCGGGCAAATGTGCACCAGCACTAAATAAGCAGTGTCTGGACTGGTATTGAAAATAACATGAATATTCTCCCATACATTAGTGAAATATATCTATTTAGTGAATATCTTGAGTACTAAACTACTGTGCACACCTTTTTATGACTTGTGCTATCAAGATTTTTCATCTACAAAAAAGTCCATTCTTCACTCAGAGCTTTTATTATTTTACAGGAATTAGAGCTATGAAATTGCCAGTTCCAGTTTTTAAAGAAATGGAATATTCTGCTGTCAAATGAATAGAATGAACTGGTTTGTGCTGATGTAATCTAGGCTGAATCCTGTGTTTATAGAAGCTCAGTGACATGCTGTCTTGTATTGGACATTGAAATAGGATCTTCCTTGAGTTCATGGTTTCAGTATCCCACCTTCAAGCCAATTAATGGTGGGTGGGCACTTGGCTGTAACACACACCACAAAGACCCTGACTTAGCAAAGCTTTAGGATCTAGTTAAGCTTATGTTTGGTTTTCTGAGTGCACAATATGTGCAGTAAGGTGTTTCACCAAATTGTACCCTAAATAAATTCTTCAAGAGAAGTAAAGCACAGATAAATGAGAGTGGGGGAAAGGGAATTCTACCCTTCTTTTCCATAGGTTTTACATATGACCCCGAAGTTTCCCAGTGGAAGGATGGACTAGAGCTGGCATGGGGGACAGGTGTCACTGTCAGGCTGTCCCAGCTGGGCTGCAGGACACAGTCCGGCTCCACACCTGCTGCTGGAGAATGGGGACTGTGTGCATCTGGATCAGGGCTGGTGAGGCTGGGCAAAGCGGGTGTGCACGGGGGCCCCGGTCTGGTTCTGCCACAGGGGTCAGCAGTTGCGGCTCCAAGGCTGGTCCTCACCCTGACCCTCACCCTCCCGCGGGAACGGCATCAGTGCTGCGGGGGCCAGGGGGGTCGGCTCTGAGCCGGGGGGCTGCCAGCACGAGATAATGCTAAGCGGAGGTCAACATTTTCACTCCACCTATGTTCTTGGTTGAAAGTGTGGGTTTTCTAAAGTCTGTTTTCCCTTTCTATAAAGTGCCATATTTTAAGGGGGCTCTCTCCCCCACAGAAGAAAACCCCATGTAACCCATAGAATAAAAGCCTTGGCCTTAGATAAACATGTTCTTTGCTGAAGACAGTGTTGTTGATTTTTTTTCCCCATTTTCCATCGTGCTCTGAATAATGTCCATGTTGATGGCATTAACAGATATTTTTACCACTTCTCCCCTTTGAGGGCAGGAAATCTCTGAAGCCAGAGTTTTAAGGGCAGCTCAAATATGATGGGAAGACACAGCAGGCTTGTATGAAAATGTTTCAGCTTAAAATCCCTGGACTTTCCCACTGTATCACAGAATGCCAGCCGATTAGCAGAGCTTCCGCATGATGCAGAAATAATTTCTAAACTCCTGGACCTGGCACCCATTCCTGGCCATGGAACAGTGGAAAGAATGTTAATGACAAAAAGAGAACATAGAAGTATGAAAATAAATTCACTATTACAACCTTTTTCTGCAATGTGTCCTGAAGAAATACTCCACGTTTAGAATAGTTTTAAAAAGGTGAAAAGGGATTTGAAGCAGACTTGACATTCCTGACAATAGTTTAATGTGCTGTCAGAAATACAAATAAAAAGTTCTACTTTTTAAAATAGTGGATTTGCTTGCTGGCTTTGCATACTCTGCTTAACACAGCCTCATTGCTGAGCATTTCCTGATAGTCATGTAGCTTCCTGGCAACATTTTTTGTTGTTGTTTTTCTCTTTTTAAATAAGTCAACAGTCAGGCTACTGTCCCTGTCCTGTGAAACAAAGCTGAATGCTCTCAGTCGGTCCCTAGGCTGTTTACGTGAATGACTCCAGAGGAAATGTTCTCACATTGGCATCGCTGAAACCACAAAGGTTCATTGAGCTCAGACTGAAAAGTGGAGGCTGTGAAGCCTCCTCCAGCTGTCCCCCTGGCACCATCAGGAAGAGCACTTCCGAATTGCCTGCAAAGATCTAGCAGATGGGTTCAAAGGAGGGCTGAATTTTCCTGACTCCACGTGCTTTGTTAATATGATTTGTTAAAAGTTCCCCTGAGAAAGCCCAACAACTAAAATCTCCAAACAAGGCTGCCCACCCAGATGGTCTACATGCACTTTGGCTACATTAATCCTGCCACCCAAATAGGTTTCATGGAGGTGACTGGGAAGGAGTGAGAAGACTACTGGAAGGGCCTGAAGCATAGACCATGCACAGGCTTCAATCATAAGGCCAAACACAGAAAGCACTGGGCTCAGCACAGCATTTCCAAGATGCTCTGACTCTACCCTGTATGTAACAAACCTGCTTTTTCTACATATATCCAGATGTTTAGCTTTATTCTGCAAGTTGCCCCTATGGAAAAGTTTAGCCCTGTTGAGTTCTAACACCAGTATCTAATGTGTGAATCTGCACAAGGTATACATCAGGAATGAATTTACCCCTTTCTTCCTTTCCTCATGAATATACCGAGTTCAACCATCTTTTCCCCATTCAGACTTAATTCAAAGCAGAAACAATCATGACTCCAAGTGAGTGCTGCAGGTAACAACAGCACCTGATCTACCCCAGCACTGACAGCCGAGAAAGCCACAATATTTACTTCATGGCTCTGAAGGCATCCAGGGTGCTGTTGTTCCTACGGCATCATGGCTTGCACCTCCTGGGCCTTCAGGCTGCACAAGTGTTCATCTCCGGGGTCTGGCTGCCTCTCCTGTGGCTGAAGACATACCTCTGCCTTCTTGTAAGATTGTTTATGTCTTCCACACAGCAGTGTGCTGATAAGTAGAAGAAAGTTGTGTTCTCCTGGGAAGACAAAGGCATATTACAACCAGCTTGGCTGACATAGGCACAAGGACTGCTGTAACTTGAATCTTTTTTGCCTTTCTGTTTAGTGCTGTTGTGACAGTGCTCCTCTGGTTCTCCTAGTGCCCCTCCATTTTTCAGGTTTGGAGTGTTTGACAACTCCAGGGGAGAGGAACGAGGCATCAGAAATCAGATTCTGTTGAAATTCCATGTATGCAGGGCAGCCAGAGAGCATGTCTGCTCCACCAAGTTCCTTGGAGCAACTGCTGAGAAGAGACAGCTGCAGATATGTGGCTATAGCAAAAGAAAAAGCCTTGACCCTGAGCCAAGAAGTCCCCAATCCTTGGGTGCTGCAGTGTCTTTGTGTAGCTGGAAATACAACCAGTTCTATTTTAGCTTTGCAAAGTTCATCACAGTGCTAGAATCTGGAGCAAGGTTAGCATCAGGTCCTTCATTTGCCTCTGGGATCCATGAGGAACCCCCAGAAGCTGGCCTAATGTACGTGTTTTGAGAGTGTACAGGCTTGAGGTTCAAAGGTTTCCTTTGAACAGCCAGCCGTTACATCAAAGGACGACAGGATGAAACAACCACACGGTCAGAGACATGGATTTTCATTCAGTCTCAGATACTGTGGCACAGCACACCAAGGTGAGCTCATCAGACATGCTCATCTCGCCAAAATACGGTTTCCCAGTAAAGCAGATATTTTTCTTAAAGTACATGACCTACTCAGATTTTCCTTTGAAGAAGCAAATTCGGGACCTCGGAGCGAGGCTGGCCCCATGCCTGCACAAATGGCAGGGCTCCTGCCACACGCTGCAGGTGGCTCTGGGCTAACAGGGAGGTTTCGCAAAGCCAAGACTCTACTCAGCTTGCATGATGCCTCCCACCATATCTCCCTATACTGCAGTTGAAAGCCCCTTCCTTGAGAAGAGCTTATTGATTTGGCAGAGGATTAGAAGGTGAGGCAGCATACCTATGTCCTGACTCACTGTCGTGGCAGAAATCTTGCATATCCTATGAGGCTCACTATCACCATCAATGCAGAATAGTTAGGTTGACATTCCAGCCACCAAAGGGACACCCTGACAGCCTTCAGTGTCTTTTTGACAGTCTTACGTAATACTGCCCTTCTGACAAGCACATTTTGCAACATCTGCAGTTCATAAATCACTGGTATGAGAATTATAGCTAGAAGACCTAGAGAACCAAATGTCCACGAAGATGCCTGCAGTGTCTTTATTTGTAGGCAGTTGTGAATAATTTTATCTTCTCCATAGCTGACATACCCCAAGTGCTTCAGCCTGGCAGCGGGCCACAGGTGGTAGAGAAATTTAGTGCCAGTACAGATTTAATGCTATGTTCAGATTTCAGACCTGAACTTCTGCTGCCTTATACCTTCAGTGATATTTTCACTCAGGCAAACTAGACGCCAGCTTTACCATCTGGAAAACCCTAAGTGTTCTGCCAAGTATAACATAGATGAGAAAACAATTGGTTGCCAAGAGAAATTGGGAAGTAACATCAGTGAATCCAGTAAGTTTATTGAGAGACTGGCTCTTTTACCATCAAGCTCTGTAGCATATTCAACAGTGGCTGGAATGGAAATGTGGAAAGTCCAGTGGTACACAGGAAAAAAGACAATGCGGGTTACTACCACACATTGGTCCATCTTGGCTAGAGCTGTGGGGTGCATCTGCAGCCTTTTATTTTGATTTTCTTGTACTAGTTAGGTGAAAGAAAGCAAATAAACTGGCAGATATCTCGTATAAGAGCAGAAATTAAAAGAGTTCTCCAATCATCAGAACAGAGATCTCTGTTGTATTTACTTGCAAGATTGTTATCTTTTCTTATGAAACTGTGCATGAGACTTTCAATGTCAATGTGTTTGCGAAACAAGTTTGTGTTTTGTGCTCCATTTCATAAATATTATCAAGGAAGAGGGTCATGGTTTTCCTTCCTCTCTCTCTACCTCAGAAAGAAATTCCGAGGTTGGTTGTTACATTTCCTGGGGAGAGTGGTGTTGCAGGGGAGAGATCAGTGAAAATCACAGGGATCTTGGGAGAAACCCTTTTGTGTATCTGGTGTCTCTACATGGAGCGAACCAGATGCTGTCAGACTTTCCCAATTAGGGCTATGACGTGGGTGAAATAAGCAATTCTTCTTTCTCACAGATAGCTGTAGCCTCAGTTCATTAATCAGCCATCACTCAGACAGGCTCCAGCGAGGAATGCTGATAGCATCGCAGGCTGCAGCGGGGAGAGCGATGCTGACAACACCCCGCGCTGCAGCTCCCACCACGGGGGCTGCCACAAACCCTGCCATGTCTCAGCACTTTTCTGTATCCTAAAGGTGAACTACGGGCAATCTCAGATCTGGCTCTGAGCTTTTAAACAAAGGGACCTTTAATGTCTCCACAGGACAGAGCCAGGAGCCCCTCCAACCTATATGAAAGGCTGTCATAATTAAAACCAAACAGAAACTGTCTGAATTCCTTATTAAGGACACTTACTAGAACAACTTTAACCCCTGAGTAGCCTAGAAAGCTTATAATGTTTACAGATGTTGATAGGAGTATATATGCAAAGGCTTTCTTGATTAGTGCCAGGGGACCAAATTCAGAGCTGGTGTAAACTGAGGGTGGGATGCTGTGGCTGACCCAAAAACATGGCTTGTTTTAGTGACTTCCTTTGTCCATATTATACCTGAAAAAATAAAGGTGAAAAAAGAAAATTAAAAACAAACAAACAAACAAAAACCCAGAACAAAATCAAAACCAACCAACCAACCAAACCAAACTAAACCAAACCAAATAAAAACAACAACAAAACAAACAAAAAACAAAAACAAAGAAACCCCAAACAATCCCCAAACAATCAACAAACAAAAAATCCCATGCAAAAAAAACCCAACACATTGGAAATCTGCTTCCTTACTTGCAAAGTAGCTTCCAGGGTTATTTTCAATCATCACAATCAGACCAATTCTAGAAATATTTATCTTCATCTTTCTAATGGGGAAAAAAAGTTGTCTGAAAGCATTCGGCCACCTCTCATGTGGTATTAATGTATTTCATGCAGTTAACTCATGTGGTATTAATGGATAAACAGAGGTAAACATTCAGTCTCCAAAATTATTAAATTCTCTTACAAATAGGAACAAAAATTACATCAAACATTATTTCCTCTGTTGCCAAACCACAAATAAATGCAAATATCCTTCTAAGACAATAACATTTCCAGTATTCTCTTGAGTGTGAAATTTAGGCATCAGGAATGATCACAGTAAAGCACATTCAGTATATTTCTTAGTCATGAAGTCTGTGAAGGTATCTACAAAACTGGATCTGTGACTGTTCAAGAAAAACATAACCCATTCATCAATTGAGAATGTGAGGGTGTAATGAATTCAAGAAAAAACATTTTTCTCTGCATTTTCAGTATTAGAAAACAGTTTAATTGGAAAATAAAGAAAGATTGTGTGTCTGTGTACTTACATGTGTGCCTGCACGTGTGTGTGTTTAGCTGTATAACTCTTATTGAAGGAGGTTATAAAATAATAACAACAATAATAATAATCATCATCATCAATATCAAATATGAGTTTACCAGCTAAGACCAGCTGTATATGAACTTGAGAAAATCCCCTTAAGCCATAAAGCAAATGCCTTCTTTACCCCCTGCACAAAGATTACGTGAGTTCAGGCAATCCACAAACAATCCTTCCACAATTAAGCTGTTGCTCTTTAGAGATAAGGGCATGGGTGGAACAGACTGTTGTGACTAGAAAAAAGCCTGACACCGCAAGAGAAATGCCAAGGCATTTATGGAAAATAAAATTCAAGGCAAAGCCAAAGTATGGTTGTCTACATGGATCATTTCTCAGTGACAAAGTTCAGTGCCATTGACATTATTTGCTGTTGAAGCCAATGCCATCCCCGAAATATTTATGGCGCAGGAAGGGGAGTTGTTGTTAGACAGGAAAAAAGTTACTTTTAGGCAGGGGGTGTAATTATGCCTTTTGCAAGTGATTCGCTGCCTGTGCAGTGGTGCCTTGCAAACACGTGGAGGGTTCAGTGCTGGCCTGATGCTGAACAGGAGTCTCTGGCTGTGGTGCAAGAGTGTAGCAGCTTGGCCAACACCAGCCCCTGGTTCCCACACTCCTGGTGCCATGCACTGGTTCTGGGGACACGGAAAAGCACTTCCCAAAAAATTAACTCGTTGCCCGCTGGTGCACACCAACCAGGTGGAAGTGTGCACCTCCCCTGGAAAAAGGTGAATGACATCCACACCTCGGCAGGGGCTGCGTGGGACTGTCTGTGTGGAGACACCGTGGTCCCATGGGCACACTTGGGGATGCAAACGGCCACGTGAGGCAGGGCTGTACCCCTGTGAGCACAGGCTCTCACCAGCCCTCCTGCATCTTGGGCTGAGTTAGCAGCTTCTTCAAACCCAGAGCCACTGCTTCAGGAGGTCTCACCAGATGCAGGCACTAGTCTAGCTGACTTCAAAGACCTGCTGGAAATGTCACGATACAATACCTATCTTTAGGCTGCTGTTCCTGTCAGGTGTGCTGTGATGCTACTTAGCCAGCTTCAGTGCAAGCGAGACTTGCTACCATGTGTTTTCGAACATGCTACCACATTTAGAGATGCTGATGTCATGAGACTGAAATAACAGAAAGACGAGAAAAAAGCAAGCTTATGTAAAAAAAGATTTGGGTCTTGATGTCTGACACACCTGGAAATGAGTTTTCTATTCCCAAAAGTGGTAGAGTGCCTGTTACCCTCCAGGTTTTCCTCAGGCAACATAACCAGTGTCCTTAGGACCAACTCAGCTGGCCCATCCCTCAGCTGGCCCATCCTTCAGCTGGCCCATCCCTCAGCTGGATGCAGGATGGTGATGGACGTGCACTCAAATCTGGGTGCTCAGAAAAGTTGTATAGTTGAGATGTTTCCACCAAGCTGATACGGTCCTAGAAGCAAAGGACAGCCTATCCTTGCCCCCTTCCAGTCAGCTGGCCATCTCTGATGGGAACACTTTGCGCTGAACTGCGGTGCCAGCTCATGTCACAGGGAAATACCTCTTCCTCCATTAGACAGACACAAGGGCTCCTGAGGGCTTGTCCCCAGGTGACAAGCTCTGCTCCACAGAGCATGCCCACCACCACTGTCGGGCCAAGTGGGAAAAATATTCCCATAGCATGTGGAAGACTGCTCAAAGTGGCCACAGAGATACATTTCATCATAATACATAAATTAAGGGAAGAGTTTAGAGTTCATAAATAGTCTAACTAACCTAAATCCTTTATTTTGCTTTAGCTGTAAGAAGCTCTGGATTCTTAGCTAGTTTTTCTTGCCAAACAAAATCTTTCTTGCTGCTTCATTACTGACCCAGCAAAGTTAAGTGGTGTCATTTTTATTGAAAAAACATGGTCAAGTGTGTCACAAACTGAGAAGCAGCAGTGTAATTTGCTACTGCTCTGCTTCAAGCACTAAGAAAGAACACAAACAAGTTTAGCTAAAAAAATGAAGACTGCCAAAAGCTATGTTTCTGTTCTGTATTGGCTGGGTTTTGGAGATGAAAGAGGAGGAATACTGCTTTTTGAAACGAAAAAAGCTTACAAATATAAATCAAAATCTGCCTGCTGTGCAGCTTTTAGTTAGTACTTTCCTGAATCTGTTGTTGTTGTGCCGGCTCTATCATGGGGCCGATCTTTTAATTTTGTTTATATTTTCCTAATGCAAATTGTGACTTCTACCCTGGGAACATGACAAAGTCTTTCTTCACAAATGCGAAGAAGACAGGAAACTCATGGTTCCCACAAAGTAGCTTTGACTCTTACTAGATGTGATAATTTTGTTAGCAGGATCCCAGACACCAGAGCACGGATCAGTGAGCCAGCCTAATAAGCCACAAGGGCTCTTGTCCACCCATGGAAAGTGGCTCATCTGAGCAGGGTCCAGTCTGCTCTTTGTCACCCTGGGGCCAGGCTGTGCAGCTTTTCCTTGCTCAGTGCGAGTTTCACAGAAGCAGATACAGCATCTCAGCCTCTGCCTTTGTTCCACCACTGGGAGCTCAAAAATAGGATTCCAGATCGTTTGTCTCCAGCCGAGCCCAGGAGACACATCAGCTGGTGCCACTGAGCGCTCAGCCCCTCTGATCCCTGTACTGGCCCGCGGCAGCTGGGATGCCAGCAGCGACCTCCACAGAGCAAACCACGGGAGTATTCACCCAGCTCCTTGGGTGGGTTTTACATTTGACAGAGTTTTGTGCTCTCCCAGCCACGCTTCTACACCCCTAGCTGTCTAGTTTCAAGCAGACAGAGGTTTATCGCCTCTGCAGAGGAATGGTGGTAGTAGTTTGACAAACCCTTCAGCCTTTCCAAAGACTACATTTCCTTGTGATACTACCACAGTCCATTTCCTGGTATCCCTATGTGCTGGATCACTGTTTAAATTAGGCCTTCAGGCCCTAGAGTTGTATACTTACATGTCCACTCCATATTAACTTCCAGCTCCTAATCTCCTGTTACTACTATGCCAAATGATGCTACGAAATAGCAAGTTGATACTGCTCTGTGGCTGGCCACCTGGTACCAGAATAAATCACATTCAGATAACGTATAGTCTGCTGTAATTAAGGTAATGCTGAGATTTATGGTTAGCATGTAGGGGGCTGAGCCCTTCTGTATCAAGGAAAGAAAAACAGGTCCGAAACAAAGTAGTCAGAGCTGGATGTTACTGTGATATGGGGCCTTCCCAATGACTCAGATTTTCCTCTGGCACATGGCAATGTGTTTTCACAAAAATGACCAGAACTACTTTCTGAATGCCCACCTCCTCACTGCTTCTGAGAGAGAAAGGCCTATGCATTCACAGGCAACAACTTTAGCAAGTGGGTCAAATAAAATCAGGAGTCTGGAAACTTTATTTAGGAAAAGATTCCCCTCAGTCTACGCAGATTGGCCCAAAATATATGTAAAATTTGACTTACAAGTTGCAATAAATCAATGGGCCCATCATTCATCTGTACCAGGGTTTGTCAGTTAGAAGAACTCAGCTCTTAGCATTTGCCTTTACTTCATACCTTAGTTTTTCTACAAGTGGATATGTGTAAATTGCTCCAGCAACATCTAAAACCATGAAGGGTCTTTTTAAAAGACTGATCATTAGCCACAGGAAGTAGAGAAGTTTGTGGAAGGAGACCTAATTAACTATGTCTATCATACATGGAAGAAGTAAAATGGAAATGTGAGTTTCTGAAATGAACAATAAAGTGAACCTTTGTTCAGAATTAGAAATGGCAGTTGTGACCTAATTATACATTTCTGAGTAAGCGGATCCTGCAGGAATAGATGCTGTGCAAAAATAAATCTGCTGCATAGAAAGTAATATATGAGTTAGAACACAGAGGATTTGGACACCTAACAATAAGATATTTAGAGGCTAATACTAATGTTGACTGTCATTCAAATCCTACCCATTGAAAAGAAAATAATAATAGATTAATAATGTGAAACGTTATTGAACAGATGATGCTGGTAGGATGGGGAACAAGGCAATGTCACAGGTCTCCTCTCCTGCAGGAGGGCTCTGATGCCGGTTACCGGCTGCCAGAGAGCAGATTCCCCATGAGGTTTGGGTTCTGCAGCCCCCTCCTTACCCCACCTGTGCTGGGAGCTGATGTGGAGGATGCCAGGCTGCATGATGGAGGAGCAGCTGGTACCTCCACATACAGCAACATTACCTGGCTTCAGGCAGCTGAGGCTGAAGGTGCCCAGAGCGGGCTGTGCTCCCCAGCCTGGGTGCAGGACAGTGCCCAGCAGTTCCCTCCCAGCTGGGCATTCCTCCTTCTGCCCTGGAAACCGAAGCCTGGGGACAGGAGAGACCAACAGAGATGGGAAGTTCAACAAGAACTAAGCCTGCAATGTGCCTTCTGCATGGGGCAAACATGTGGAGGACACTCTGGTTGCCTTTTATGAGTTTAAATCTAGTCTTGCTGTATTTCCATGCCTGCAGAAGAAGAAAAAAAGAGGGATATCTTTTGTCAGTTCATTCCCAGGCTCTTAAGTCATGGGGTTAGGGCTGCGGTACTAGGCAGCCGACATTTCTGCAGCAGCAAAGATGAAAGTCAGACAAAATAATCCAAAGAAGTGCTTAACTGTGACTATTAAGTCCCAAAGGATTTATCAGAGTTTACTTTCCTCTGACTTCTAGGAGAGACTTCGGCTGAAGTCCATTAAGCAAATTAAAAAGCAGAAGGAAAATAAACACAGATTAATGGAGATAGGAATTTTATGATGGAAAGGAAACAGCCAGACCTTGTGACAAAGCTCTTGGGCTGCTATTCAGGTTTTAAGGCCCCCAGACCTTATAAATGGAGGAGATTATTCTCTTCACGTTGCCCTGCTGGTAGTCGTAAAAGAGAGTTAATAGAATTTTTTTTCCCCCACTGAGAAGTCCTGTAGAAACTTGAGTAATAATACAATCCATAATGTTTCAGTTCAGTGCGTGACACGCAGCTATTTGTTCCTTTGTTTCCAGGCAGGGAATCGAGCTGTAAATCTTGTAGTGACACAGATACTGTACTGGCTCTGTGGCATTTTATCTCCTGCTGAAACTGAAACCCATCTGAGCAGCTTCCCACACAATTAGGGACTTGCATGTCAGAACAACCAGGCAGGATTTCTGTATTTATTACTTTGGCAGCATGATTAATATTTAATCCAGAAGAGATATCACAGACATGTTTGAAACATCATTTTGCTAGTTAAAAAATACTTTGAAACCAAGAAGATGAGCAAATTATGTCATTATGGAGCCCTGTTATTTATTATTTTTAGATAGTTTAAATTAAAGCAAATGCTTCCCAAACGGGGAGGTTCTTTCTGGTGCTCCTCTTCTAAGTGATTTTCTAATTTTCAGTTGGTTTATTAGTGTTCATGGCTGAAAACAAAGAGATACCAGAATAGTAAGACAAGAGTGAATTAATATCTCCACCATGCTGTGTGTCCAGGCCCTGGTTCAGCTGTGCCTTGACTGGAAGACCCTCTCACTAATTGTCTGTAGAGCATCTAACCCAGTACAAGTGTGTAATTTGTCACTTGCCTCTGCTCATTGATCAATCTGTGTGATAATTCTTGGTTTGCCACTTATTAGTGGGAAACTCCCTGAAAAAAAATAAAAACATTTTGGACCCAAATTTACTTGAATTTTGTTCATGGGATCCCACCTCTTCCTGGCTGGAGGCATTGGAGACAGTTCTGCTATTCTTCTTGGTGAGAAGGTGATATTTCTCGGTCTGTGCAAGCATCGTGCAATTTGAGCTTAAAATATATCCCTGCCGGTAGACTCACTTGCAGGGTTAGTTTTCAGATTAAACAGAAAATGAACCCCAAAGGGCTGTCCCTGAAAAGCACAGCCATGGCTACAATGCTCCCTGGCTGTGCTGGATCCCTGTTCCCATGGCGTGGGGCAGTGCTCATGGGGTTTCACCCCTGGGTGACAGGGTTGGGGGGCTTCTGGAAGGGTGAGCATTTTCCAGGGGATGCCCCTCTGGGATACCCACCCCAGACCTGGCATCGAGCCAGCAGGATACCAATTTCTCTACATATACATGAAGTTTTTATTAAGCATCCCCTACTGCCCTTGCCTGCAAAGAATGATCACCAGAGGCAGCGCTGGAGGGACATGTTGCCTCTTCCCCTTGCTGCAAACCCCTCTGCAGGGCAGCAAAAGGGTTTGGCTGCAGGGGCATGGGGGCACAGCCTGCCAGGTCTGCAGGACTGCACTGCATGGGCAGAAGGCGGATCACTCGGCAGGTTCAGTAAAAAAGCGTGTACAGGGAGGAGGAAAGGAAAAAAGGAGGGATGAGAGAGAAATAACACCTAGGAAAGTGTTTTAATTCTGCTTGTTAAAGCACAGATTTGAATTCCCTGGACTTGTAGGATGTGACTCGTTGTGCGTACTGGTAATTGTGTAAAAGGCTGCTGTGCAAACCGGGGCTAAGGGTTAGTGAGTTTGGGTATGACTTTCCAACAGCAATGAGGTCACTGCACATCACAGCTTTTGCTCAGAGACTGACCAGCACCAGGGTAAGAGGCTGAAATGTCTGAGCAGCTAAAGTATGTAACCCTTCCCTCAGTGGGTCCCATTTGTCAGCTTTCCCATGGGACACCTGACCTTTCACCGTTTATATAAGAAAACTGCAAAATGACAATGCCTGAAGCTCTGCACCAATAAAACCTGTTTGTGGCCCGGGCTGTCCAGCACAGACGCTATGTACGTGCATGCCTGCACACATGGGCGTGCACACCCCAACGGCAGTGGGAGCAGCCCGGGGTCACCAGCACTAGCCCTGTCACTGCCTGCTGGGGACCTGGCCTTGGGTGTCTGCTGTGCTTCACTGCCTTGTTTTTACCTTTTGCCCTGGGGATCCCAGTACGTGAGGACCAGCAGCCCTGCAGGAACAGGGCCTCCCCGGCTGCTGCTGCTGGCCTGGCGCCTCTGACCACTGCCACCAAAGCCAAGGTGTTCAGCTGGAGTGAGCTCCTGGGGCTCTGCGTGGCTCCCTGTAGATCTGCTATGGAGTAACATAACTGATGACATCTTCTGTGCCAAAAGGATTGTGAGAAACCCACAAAGAATGAATGCCTGGTAAGGGTCTTCGGGAATGATTTATTTTGCGGTGTTCATGTGTGTTTCTGAAACTGCATGGCTGCTCTTTGCCCAACTGTAACCCAAAGGCCACATCAAAGAGGAGGAACCACCCCAAGACTTTGCACAGGGGTGGGAGTGGAGACACAAACTTGCACCGCTTCTGTCTCTGCAATGCATCTCACAAGAGAGACTGGAGAGGAAGGAGCAGAGAAAAAACGTTTCAGACAGAAATCTCAGGTGAAAATGGTCAGTAAACAGTTCATCAGCTAGTAAGTTGGCCCTTGAAGATTTGTCTCTCTCTCATGCTTTCAAAGTCCTTCAAGGAGGTCCTTCCCCCACTTTTTGCTCTCTCTTATCTTAGCTGGAAGTACGTAGCATGGAAGTAATTATTCCTAGAGCATTTGAGAGCATTAATCACTGAAATATGCTGATGAATCTACATGACAACCCTTGCTTGGTGCAGCCCTGAACCATCCCTGGGACATGGGACTGCTATAGCACAGGAAGCCTGTAAAGGCAGAGTAACCAACAGGCTGAGAAAACAGAAGCGGGGGTAGAAGGCAACTCCAACGATCATATAAATATGTGGTTGCCTGAAGTCCCAAGGCATTTCGTGCAAAAATAGTGGTGTTAACCACTGAATGCTGAATAAGTTCCAAGTTGAGGGACGAGCCTCAGATTCCCCCTGCCCCCTCCCCGCCATTGCAGTTGGACTCATCAGCTGTTTTTCCTTCCTGTGGTGGGCTGCTGCAAAGCCTGGCTCACCACAGAAGCAGCAGCATTTCTGAGTAGAGGTAAGTCATTAATGAGGCGTATGCAGCAAACAGTCTCAGGGCCCCCTGTAGTGAGCACTGCTGTCACACAGTCCGCTGCGCACCCAGCACGCTGTGCTCAGCTGCCACATCCCAGTGAAGGAGGGACCCTTGCAGTGCCAGGAGGTGGGCAGGACCTACCAATGCAACTCATTGTGCCTGGCCAGGACTTAGAGAGAGCTCAGGTGGCATCCTGAGGCAGAATGACTGCACTCCCAAATGCAAGATGCTCAAAGTTGGAGGGTCTGCAAGTCCTTCTCCAGGGCTACTGATCTCTCCTAGGAAAGGACCCTGCAGAAAACAGAGCCTGCTTGTATTGGCTATGAATGGCACCAGCCTAGTACCTAAATAGCATCTCTTTCCTTATTCTGTCCTCAGAGAGGGCTGGGCAATGCACTGCAAGGGCCAAGACCTGTCTGAGGGGCTGGAAGGATGTGACCTGTGAGAAAGTCCCCAGCTCAGCTCTGCTGCAGCTGTCATGAGCTGCCTCTCCTCCCCTGCAAGGGGAGAGCTGCCCTCTGCTGCACAACACCTCTCAGTAGTTGCAAACCAGTGCATTCCACAAGGTGTAAAATAACTTTAACAACATAATATTTTTTTTTTTAATAACAAACTTGACTTGTTATTTTCACGTGTGATTCAGGGTCCAGACCCAAAAGATTTTCACCAGCTGTTTTTGTGCATGTTTAGGTGAAACTGCGATCAGAAAATGAATGGGGCAGAGCATGAGGGCCAGGAGCTGGGTAGATACCAATTCCTTTGGATGCAGCTAATTCCTCTGGAGTTTTCAAAGAAAGTGAAAAAGGGAAGACCTCAAAAACGGGTTCAAAATTACAAACTTTTCAGCACCTCTTATTTAAACGTTTGTAATAAAAGTGCAGCAGAACACAGCCCACGATCTTACCAGGTGAATCTTGTATCCACTGAGTAGTTTAAGCTGTCCTTGAGGAAAGTCAAAGTGCTCACAGCCCTTTCTCAGCTGCTGGGGCATAGGAGGTGAGTGAGCTCTTCTGGCTGTGGTGTGGCTGTGCCATAACCAGCCGGTCCTGCAGCTGGATTCTGCAGCAGCCCCAGCTGTGCACAGGGGAAAGGCTGCGGTGCAGTGAAAGGAGATGTCTGGTGCAGGAACCGCTGCGACTGGCAGCTGGGAGGATTTGATGGAGGGACAGTGAGGGTTAAAGAGAAACGGTGGTGGTGGCTGTCACCACAGATGAGCATTGGCTCTGCCATTTTCTTTGAACACTTGGGAAAGTACACAGATACAAGAAATATTTTTCTATTACTTGGTGGTGGCTGTTCATGTGCTTAAAAGTAGAAAAAAACAAATCAGAGCAACCTATTTGGTGTCAGTAGATGAGTTCTGAACCAAAAACCTACCTTCTAACACTGCCGAGCATTGAAATCCAAGCCTAGGTCTAGAGGTGTAAGCCAAGGGCAGATGCTTTAAATGTGTGAATTGCCACTTCACAAAAAAATCTCATTCAAATAAAAATGCCAGTTCCTAACAGAAAATATACATCAGTGTTTGGGAGATCCTATATATTCCCATTCTAAGGAAACACTGTACAGTACCGTATAGTACAGTTACTATACAGTAACAGGAATTAAGGCAAAAATTTTCATCTGTGACTTAGCTGCACATTTTCCGTGTTTTCTGGAGACAGTGGACACTCAAAGTACTTGAATGTTAGTGCTGGAGTCCTGGAGCAGATATGGAAACGTGTTCACTTCCAGATCTGATCAGACAGAGTTCTGTCCAATCACGTCCCATAGAAGTTCTGGTATCTTCCTCAGTGAAATGTGTAGCAGACTCAGGGCAGGGCTCTGAGGACACAGAGCAGCTGCCTTGCGTAAGGTGCGATCAACAGCTGCACTCCCTCCCCTCTTCCTTAAGGCAAAAATCTAAGTGTTTAGCTTCACTTTTGCTTGGAAAGTGAGTAAGAAATGTACTTTCGACTATATCCATCTGAAATCCCCAGAAAGGTAGGGAGTATGTTTTCCTTGTTTCGTCAATGAAAGCGAATTTTACATTAGGAGGTATTATTTGCAGGGGAAGTTTGACAGTTCTTATGAAAAAAAAGTATCCCCCAACCTGCAGCCCCCCTGGTGACAGGAGGACTACAGGTAATCTGGCATGCTGTCGTGTCTGAGCACTGTAACTGCTTAAGGACCTTGCCAGCACACATGGACAACAGGGATCATGAGATCATCTACAAGTACATTTTAGAGGAACAAGAAACCTCCTACCGAGATAGAAACAAATTAAATAAAGGGCCTGATCCTGTTTCTTTAAGAATTTAAGGGAAATTTTACCACTGATTTTAACAGCAAACAGGGCTGACCTTGTAGAGTGTGTCATCAAACAACTCCGGATTGCCTGAGAGTATTTCAACACTTCTATTATACGCCCCATCTTTCAAATTCAGACATAAATATTCACTTGGCAGAAATCATAGTGTAGAAACAAATTAGGGTATTTGTTTTTAACATTTTTTCCACTCTCAAAGTAAAAAAGGAGAGACAGAGAGCTCTTCTTGGATGTTTTCAAGTTAGTGGTCCTATGTAATAATATATACCATTTTTGCACTACCCTACTTTAGAAAATGAATTAACTCATTCTTAAAGAAAAAAAATGTAAAATAAATTAAGTAATTGATGTTGTAATCACCATTTTCAGCTGCATGGGAGGTGATACAAAGGGATCAGCCAGCAGTCAGGAAGCCACTGCTAGAACAGGAATGGTCACTTGGTCATCGTGTGACTTGTGGGCCATGACAGCTTGCGAGCCATCGGGACGTGGTTCACAGCACTAAGGGCAGGGCTGGGTGTGACCAGAGGTGCCAGGTGACCAACATGTGTGCACAGGGATGGTGCAAGGTAGTTGGGGCTGTTAGGGCCAGTGTTATGTACCACCCCAAAACCCAGATGTATGTCCAGCCATTCGTCTCTACAGTGAAGCCCAGGCCTTTGCTGTCATCTTCTGGAAAACTCTAAGTTATCTGTGTAGCTGCTATAGGGACTTGAAAGTGTTGGTATGAGGCTCATGAGGTCAGAGAGGACAGCTGGTCCTCTGCTCCACCATCTCCAGCCCCGCATCCCCAACTCAGATGAACAAAGCCAGGGTGCCAGATGCAGCTGCACTGTGAATGCAGGAGGCACTTCACAGCACCAGCACGTCTCTGCTGGAGGTACCACCAAAAACTCAGTTTCTGTTTACTTTGCTGCTGGCCGAATGCCACTGCCCTCTTCCAAACAGTACATAGCCAGATTTTTGGATCCTGCAGATTTATTTATCAGGAGAAGAAACTGAAGATGAATTTAGCTATTTCCTCAATGCAATCTCCTTTCTTTAGAGTTATACTGAGTGTACCAGTCACGGGATGACTCATACAACCAGGGACAATTATTTGCTCCCAATTCAAAATGAAATTTCTTCTGGTGCTCTCCCAAATAGCTCCTTCTGTCAAAGCCTCTCTGTGTGGTCTGGCACGTAGACTGCCAGCCTGCCCCTCCTCTGCATCTGCTTCTGAGCTCCCCACATCCCTCTTTTCCGCACACACACCCCCAGACACCCACCCCACCGTCATGGTCCCCCATGTGTGCAGGCTGGGAGCAGGTACTCGCCATCAGCCATGAAGCAGCTCCTCTCCAGTCTGTGATCCCTGCCCAGCTGGTGTCCTGCTGTTACAGCTATCAGTCCCAGAGCAGACAGGAAAAGACACAATTGTTTCTACAGAGAACCTGAGGGAAACACTGGCAATTTCAATGTAATTTAATCTAAAACAGATTAAGACAGTAAACATTTTTATGTTTGTGTAAGGATGAAGTAGGGTGAGTAAAGCAGAAGGTGCTGAGGAAAGAAATACTTGTGTAAGTCACAAGGAGAGGAAATATTGAAAAGGTGCAAAGTTTTGTAGGGGAATCTGTTTAAGCATTTCAGATGGTTTAATCTGCAAGTCCTTACCCATATTCATGGCCTGCGTTTCTGTGCCAGTGATGTTAAAGAGGGGAACCTGACCCTGTGCACTCAGCTGTGTGTGCAGCCAGACTAGCACAAAATCAGTGTTTCTGTTCACCACTGCTATCTCCAAGAGATCTCTTTGGGACTGAGGCCTGATCAAAAAGATCAAGGGATGATGTGATTACAAAGTGTAAATACCATCATGGGCAGAAATTCTGGGCATAGCAGAGCTCTTTAATCCGAGGAAGAAAAATATAACAAGAACCGATGGCTAGGACTTAACTCCAGGAAAATTCAACTGAGAAATGAGTTATAAACTTTTAATCGGTGAAAGGAGATTAACAACCAGAATAAACACACAGAAGAAGTAGTAGTTTTTCCAGCTCTTAACATCTCCCAACAGACACCAGGTGCTTTTCTGGGTCTGTGATGGCAGAAGGCAGCTCCCAGGGCTCTGCCAAAGGGGACACGGGTGAAATCCTGCAGTCAGGTGTTGGTGATGGCAACTTGCTCATGCTCAGACTGGATCAGGCTCAGATGTTACTCTGCTCTATATCAGCTTTGCGACACTTGCCATCCTGCTCTGGATGAGACAGATTGCCATCGCCAGCTCTGGTCCACAGCTTATTGCTCCATCCCCAGTACCTGCTGTATGTCCTGTCTCCATGGAGCAGGGTCCAGTGCCATCCCGTGGGGACCAGCCTGCCACTTTGTCTCCTGCTGTTCTTCGTGACCCCCCTACCCATCATCCGCAGGGAAAGGGAGAAAGGGCCAGTTCTGCTGATGCTGACAGGGTCCCATGGACTCCTAAGGGGAGCGGGAGTGAAAGGCCATCCTGCACATCTAACAGCTGGAAGGAAGTGCCCCTTGGTTCAGTATTTTTCTCTAACTTGCACGGCAGTGGGAAGTATCAGTCATGGTTTAGATCTCAGACATTGTAATTGAATTTCAAAGTTATTAGAAAATTGGTGAGTGTGGTTTTACAAGAGCCCTGAAATTGAACTTCATCCTTTTTTCCTGGGTACCAGTGCCTTGCTGAAAATGGAGAGTTTCTAATACTAAGAGGTGTTCCACTGTGTGGCTCTCAGAAAGCATTTGAAAATCACATTTGGCCCTCAGTGAGGAAAAGATGATCTAATGGACTCTTCTGGCGCGATGTCTATGAATCCTTTCTCAGTTTCCCAGGGCACTCAGTGTGTTTGCTCACGATCCTTCTGCAGCAGCAGTGGGCAGGGGCTGCTGTCCCTCTGTGGAGCATTGTCCCCATCCGCCTCCAGCCCATCCTGCTCTTCTGCCCCAGGTGTTGATTCCCACTTGGCTGGACCATGTCCTGGCTCCCTCCAGCTGAGACCCCCTGGAGGAGTGCAACTGGGGCTGCTGCAAACCATCTCAGGGAAATGACTTCAGATTTGTGCCAGATTCATTTCTACCTCAAGGTCTCAGGACACTTTCTGTCCTGAACTCCTCCTTTCCACATGCTGACCTTTTTTTCAGCTGTTCTGGGCTGGTGTCACCCATGCTGGTTACAGATGTAGGAATAATCTTCATGGAAACTTTGAACAAAATCCCTTCAGCATCTTTCAAATTATGAAGGTGGTAAAAAAGACGTTTTGAATTGTTAAAAGGATAATCAGTTATTTTGGCAATGCTGCAATAAAATGGATGATGTTGAAAGGCTAACAGTTAGACAAATCTTTTGGGTGGCTTATACTGTTCTTGGTTGAAGGAATTTAAAAAATAAGCACATGAGATCTGCCATGGCCTGGGATCTGCTCTAACTTTTGTTTAAGATAAAGAAACTCAACTCATAGGTAACATTGCTTCATAGTTTTATTGGGTTTTACATAAGACAGCAGCTCTGTGATGGCTATTTGGATAATTTTCCTGAGGAGTTTGTAAATGAAATAATAGTCCAACACATTTCTCCTATAAAAAAATCCAAACTGAAAAAATATTCAAAACCCCAAACATCAGCCTCCTTCCCTTGTTAGGGAAAGAAAATCCACGTGGAAAAAAAGTAAACACAGTTTACAGGTGAGATTGTCAGCAAGCATGGGTGATTTCATCAGTGATCTCTGCAGTCTGTGCTGGCATTGTGTGCCAACCAGACCCCTTTGTAAACATTCTGCCCTTGCGTCGCACACTGGTACTAGCTAAATAGGGGACTCATGGAAGAAAAAAATTAACCCCATTCACATCATCCACAGATTATTTCATTCTTTAAAACTGCAAAATATAGTGTAGACAAACCAGAAAAGAATAAAAATGTTTGTGCCATAATTGAACTTCGCAATTAAAATAACAAAGGAAACAAAGTGCAAAATGTGATGCTGTTGCAGTATATGTCATAGCAGCAGTGCACATGGCAGTTACAGCTTTATGGTTAAATCCATAATAGCCAATTGTTTGTTCAAAGCACAACTATCTAGAGCTTAAAATGTGCTGGTGATGCCTTCATGTCAGCGTTCTCTGACTATTAGCAATTTAATTGTGCTGCTCAAAGTTTGCTATATTTTGTATTGAAGTCCTGCTACTATGAGTTGTGCTTGTGTTTTACTAAGTGCATTATAACACAGACCCTCAGGGGAAATTCCATTCCCCTTATTAAAAAATTGTGGCTATATTATTTTCCTTATCTCTACCATCCATTTCCTTTTGTTTCTCAACGCATTGCTGCAAATCACAAAGACATTTCCTTGTCTGCTTTACTTTGGACCCCTTTAATGAAAGCTCCTACATAATCAAAGTCACAGGATTCATTTGATGAAGTGAACTGGTTTTGCTGAAGGGTCACAGTTGGAGATTTAGCATTTCAGAAAAGCAAAAGATCTAAAGGCTGGAGAAATGGACAACAGTTTTTACAAGATATCAGATAAACATGCAGTAACACAGAATGAAATTCAGCTCTTACAAAGCGGAACAGCTCAGTGTGATCTGTCTTAACTACAACCAGGTGATCGGAGCCAGCCTCCCTGCGGAAAAGTGAGCCTCGCTTCCTTTGCCTCATTAGTCTGTTTTCTGTGGCATGATGTCATGGCCAGGAGGTACTTTGTACTCACCGATGCAGGGCTGCAAGGAGTGGTGTAACATAAGAGAGAGAAAAACATGAGAGCAAAAACATTTCCCTATTCCTTTGCTTGTAGATACTACTCAGGCTGTTGCTCAGCAGGTAGTAGGAGATCAGACTTTGACCCTGAGAAACAGTGATCATTGCTCATGTGCTTTCATCAGCAAAAAAACTTGAACAGACACAGTTTCTCAAGAAATAGGCAGTTCTGATAAATGTCTGTGTAAAATACATTTTTCTGACATTGCCAATGCAAAGGATTTTGGCATTCTCAAGTCAAAATGCTGTGTTTGGCTATGTCCCCTTGAGTTGTTCCTGCTGCTGCTAGGACCTGCCATTCAGGTTCCTCATGTCCCCAGCTCTCATTTGAGGGCCAGGCTCCTCACCAGGATACATGTCCCCATGTCAGCTGTGACCAAGCAGCTCCCAGAAAGCTGTCCCCCTCAAAAGGGCTGCATGAATGCTGTAAGGGATCAACCAGGAAGGGGCATCATCCACATCATCATCAAGCAGATACATGTCCCACTACAGGGTCAACAAGCTGAAAAGTCTTGTTCTGGAGATTTAAATTAAATGTTTTATTTAATTTCCCACCTCAGTTCAATAGAAAAGTGCTCACCAGAACCCCTTTTCTGGCCCTAGGATCCAGGCTGCTGTAAAGGGGCACAGCCTGGGGTGCCTGGGTCTCAAGAGGAGGGAGCTCAGGGAGTAGGAGACTGAGCAGCGGGGCTGTTGGACTTCTTCTTGTGGATTACAGTGTACTTTTAGGCAGACTGAAGAATTTAGAGTGGGATTCAGCTCACCTTAAAATAGATACCTCTTGCCTGTCCAGCTGAAAAATACACAGAGCTCCTTGGACTCAACTTGGTGTTTAAATACAGATACCAAGAAACACTGGACATAACAGGGGGTTTAATGTGTGACCTCCACCTGCAGGTCTTTTAGCATGAGGCTTTCCATAGGTCCCTCATGATACCTCCCAGCTACTGCAGCTACCCCAATATCCTACATCACCTTTGATGGCACTAGCTGGTCATATTTAGGCAAGTGACTCAAACTCTGTTGACCACATTGACTGGAACTCCATTGACTATAATGAGGGTTTAGATATCCAGTGTTCAGACATTTAACTGCCTGCGTGTGGGTGGCTAAATCCTATACTGAACTGCAGGTGACTGTACCAGGAAAAATACTGTCAGTAACCCAAACCATTGCAAGAAGAGCACTCCCAAATTTGAGAGTGACTTGAATGAAACACTGTCATTGCCCCCAAAGCAAAGAGCTGCCCCTGGATTTTGCTTAGTTTTCGTCCCCTAAAGGACCTATTTGATTCTACTGTGCTTTCTTCCCTACGAATTATACAGAAGGAGGTTCTAATAAAGGTTTGAAGTTCATGGCATTCTAACTGGCTTAATCAGTTCCCTGTTCAACACACTATGTCCTTCAAAATGTGCATGAGGGCCTGTGTGAGGCATATCTCTGGCACGAAATTAATCAAATGCAAAGGCCAAGTTCTTCAAAAGTAGGTGGTTCCCTTGAAACATACCTTTGAGTCTTCATCATTCTTGCCATAATTTCCAAAGTTTGGACTTCTCAAAATTTGCCATGACTAACTTACTTTTTCACTAATCAGTGTATAAGTCAAGAAATGGCAATTTTCTCCTCCAAGACAGATGTAAGCAGTGAATTAGCTGCTAACATCTCATTACACGCAACGATGTCATTATGTGGAAAATAACACAACAGGGATGCCTGAAGCAAGATTTTTAGCCACTGAGATCTGAGAAATTGGTCATAAAATACTGACTCAAATTGAAACAGTCGGGATGAAATTCAGTGCCTTAATGCCAGCAACTCAGACACTACTATGCTGCATGGGCTTGTCATTCTCCTTGTTTCTTTAATGTACTTAAATCATGTTGAGGTAATGGGAGTGGCATGGTTAGGAGCTTCAGACTTGTTTTAATTCAATTGTAACCTTGGCAAACTTTTACATTTAACAGATCCTCATGAAACATGGTCCAAACCCCCACAGGAGCTTGACAAACTTTGTAGGACCTGCCATAGAAGAAAATATACTCAGCCAGGTAGTTGATGGAAGGTCCTGTTCTTTTTTTGGAATCACTCAGAGTTTAGCAGACACTGAAGTTCATCCCTGATAAACCTATGATACTGTAAATTCTGCAGAGCCTGGGCTACTAGGAAGAAATCTGAGCACACGTAGATGTTGTATAATCTCAGCTAGTGTGTGTCTCCCTGTGCTCCGTTGGAGATGAAGAACTGAAGAGCAGTGATGTTAGATGTACCCAAGACTATCTGCTGTGTGACAACACAAGGATGTGATCCCAGCTTTACACAGCAAACCACTCTTGTTGCAGGAACATCTGTCTTTCTTCTTTTATTTTATCTGTGCCCTCCATAGTCTTTATGTGAGGCAGAAGATGTGGATGTCTGGGTCACCTAAGCGAGCTGCTGAGGGGCAGCTCGGGTGAATGAAATCCACAAGTCAGCTAAAATCCCACCAGGCGAAACGAAAGCCTCTCCTGTTCTGCTCCTTATTCTTAGACTGTCTCGCTTTCTCCAGGGAGGAAGAGCTACTGTAGTTCTCGGACTGAGGCCAGCACTCTCGAGTTGTTCCAGCAGTTAAATAGAGAAAAACTCAGCCGCTGCCTAAGCAAAATAAAACACAGCACCAGGGGAGTGAAAACCACAGGCTTGCTGCAATATAGCCCCTCAGGCGGGCACAGCTTGGGAAGCTGCGCCCATGGTGTGTCATAGCAGGGGTCTCTAGCTGCAGGGATGGACAACTACTTTTTCTCAGCGAGGTCTCTCTGAGAATGTGTTGCTGGTCCCGATAGTGGCTGTCCCCTGTCTGGAGAGCAAGGACTGCCACTGCAGCCAGCAGCCCTCCTGGGACCTTTGCAGTGAAGCAGAAGAGAAATATTTACTGCTCCTCATCATGAAGGATTCAGGCAGGGGATGACATGGAGGATATATGGGGCCTCTATGCTTCTTTCTGATGGGGTAGGAGTACTGTTTACGGAGTGGCTTACAGAAACAAAGCACTCTGATTTTTGGAAGGAGCTGCCTTTCCCTTGCAGACTGGTGGGGCCAGTGTTTCTGGGCACTGTGCTTACCTGTGAGCCAAACCCTGGGAAGGGAGATGGAGGTGCGCAGCCCGGTGCACCCAGCCTGGCCCTGTGAGACATCTGCAGCTGGATGGCAGCCGCACAGCCCCGCTCCCCAGCGGCTGCTGTCCTCGTCTCATCAGACACACATCCACAGGCCTGGAAAAACGCAGAAATTGCTAAAATGCAGCAACATTTCTCACCAGTACTGCACATTTTTGAGGACAAGAGACAGGCAGGCCAGACCTTCAGCCCTTTCCCCAGGTAACTTTCCTTCACACATATGCAAAAATAGTTGTTAGTGAGGGAGAAATCACAAAGATCTCTCTCCGCTGTGTAAAGAGCACATACAAAATAAAGCTTAAAATCACAGAGTAATCAGAATTACTTTTTGAAACAGTATCTTGTTACCGGTCAAAACAAACAACTTGGTTACAGCCCGGGAAACTGCCAGACATCCCAGAAGGGCAGATCGCAAAAGATTAAATAGTTGTACAAAGAAAAAAAAAAGAAAAAAAAAGAAGAAAGAAAGGGACTCTCTGTACAAAACACTGCTTCAGCTGGAAATTAAAAGGAGCAAAGTGTGAGAAGGAGGATTACCCTCCCACTGCAGCAATTAATCCCAGTACGAGAAGGGGAAGAATATCTGCAGCCCTGACCATGGCTCCATGGATGGAGCACCGGGATTCGGGGCTGTCGCCAGCCTGGCCAGGCTGCACTTTTGAACCATGATGTTAAATCAGGCCCTGCAGACCCACGGGAAGATGGAAACAGGATGACTGGACCTTTGAAGTTGCCAGGGTGTAATAGCGAGAGGAGACGAGAGAGCCTACGCTCACAGTAACCCACTGTCTCTCATCATCATCAGCACATTAATTTGCTGGGTGAGGATCATGCAAGAGAAGCGCCGGAGTGGCTTGTCAGGAAAAAAGCACCAGGGAGGAGGCCCAGGGAGAGGAGGAGGCCAGGGGCCGGAGCAGGGGGGCTGGAAAGGGGAGTTTGGAGAAAATTGCTTGAAATTACAGTATTCAGCTTTTGCTGACAGTATATCAAAGCCCAACTTCTGCCTTTATGATATTTAAATCCTTGCCGCTTCCCCAGAAAAACAGCATCTGCACAATAGAAACATTATGTGCCAGTGTGGGAGGGGGAGCGCCACTGAAAAGGGACTCGCTTCGGGTTGGGATGCTGATTAGGACTTGGAGTGCCTGATGGCTCCACCACAGAGACGAACAAAGTGCCCATCTACAGCGACAATGTCCTGAGGAGGCACTTTGAATTCATCTCCTGTTACAGAGTTTGAAGCACACACAATCACGCACACACTCTCACACTCACCCCCCTCCATCCCAAGGGAACCAACACAGTTATAGTGCAAAGTAGGAGCACTGGAGGTGCAACAGCATTAAAATTAAACTGGATGATAAATCATAACTGACAGCTCAGTAAGAGGATTAAAGCTCCTGGTAGGGATTTGTGCCTTCTCCTTGTTACAATGCTTTGGTCTCCTGCATGGGATCAGCAGCCTCTTTACTGGCAGTGCCAAGTGCACCTTCAAAATGATGGCCTTCTTCCTCAGCTGGTGGCTCCCAAGCATCAGAAAGGAACAGGAGGGGACATAAACCCTTCTTGGAGCAAAGCCCTGGGAGATGGGTCGGGGTGCAGCAGAGGTCCTGACCATGCCAGAAGCAGGAGAGCTGCAGGAGGACAGGGAGATATCAGACAGTGCTTGGGAGAGGGCAGGTCCTTAGGGTATGTGCCCAATAGGGGAGGTGGTGTGGCAGCCCCAAAGCAGGTTTCATGTACATTCATGTGTTCATGGCTGGGTGCTAGCTGCCAGGAAGAAGTGTCAGAGGTCTTTGTCACAGTCAGGTCACAGCCAAGTCCCACCAAAACCCCAAGCCAAGCAACTTGTCAGACATGTGTCTCTGAGGAGCAGAGGCGAGGGGCTAAGGAGAAGATAGTTCCTCCTGCCACAGGCTGAACGTCAGGCTGGAGCTGCCTGCGCTGCCCACATGAAGCTTGACCTGGAGGGATGGAACAAGTTAGTTAACGCTAGCTGGTAACTAAGTTGTCTTCAAAGAACTGTGCAAACATCAATAGAGCTCTGCAAGAGCCCATGAGGGAGGCAGCTATCTCCCCCTCTCCAGATGTCTGGAAGGGGTGGGGGTGCTCTCGTGGCTGCCCTTGGGAGGGTTTACATACGCTGAGGGAATGTCTGCCAGAGCACGGCTTGCACGGTGTTAGATGCCAACTCCCAGCCAAGGGCTCAGCCCATGAAACCATCTATTATATTTAAGGCACCATTTGCTTAGTAACAACATCAAAGGCCTTTATGTTCATAAACCTAAACTGGTTCTTTATTAGAAGAACAACAGATCAAGCATTTGAGCCTTGTGCAGACAGACTTGTTTTGTCACCTCCCTCCTGCCCCTGTGCTCCCAGGTTGGTGACACCTTTCCTTCCCAGAATGTGTATAGAGGAGCAAGGGATGATGAGGAATTGGGCTGGAAGCCAAAAGCATTGCCCTCTCAGCATGCAAAACCTGCAGCAGCCTCCTGGAGGAAATTAAAATTTCTTCCAGTAGGAAAGCCAGTGGGGTTACAGTGGGGTTGCATTTGGCCCAAGGATCAAAAGCCAGACATGTATTTTACACTTCTCTGTGTTTTACGGATACAACTACAAGCCACAGAGGCAGAACAGGTTGTACCTTGTCCCCACAGAGGCAGATGGCAGGTTAACCCCTGCTGTCACTTGAGAGGGAGCAAGCACACCCCGCTGCTTCTAACACACGTCATGAGGAAGCCTGACACCAAAAGCCCTATGCAAAGGTAGCATAATCTTGCACAGCAGGCACAGCATTAATTCCTCAGTCCTGCAGCCAAATGAATCCAAGGATGGATAATGACAGAGAAGACTGTCAATGGGAAGTGCAGCATCCAAGCAGTGGCCTGAGGAATCATGAGGAAATACAAAAGTATCCCAGCAAGACCAGAGCAGGAGACCTTCACTGTGTGCCTTTCATCATCTGATGTATATTCAAGGAAGCTGTATTTCCATGAATGCCTGCCTTGGAAAAATAACCTTGTGACTCTGAGTTGTCTGTGGAACCAGCAGAAGACAGCAAAACAAAACTGTCCATTTCCAGTCACATGAGGGGATGGGTAGAGTTCTTCAAGACTACCAGGAAGAAATAAGGTTTTTCCAGGAGAAGTTTATGACAGCCCAGCTGATAGTCCATGGCTGGCACAATGTCTAGTGAGGCTCACCGTCCAGAGAGGCATTAGCCTGGGGCCTCACTCGGGGTAACTTTTGGAAAGAGCATGTCTCCAGCTGGAGACACTCAGGAGCAAGCAATAAGCTATGTGGAGCATACCTAGAAGTCTTATTAGAGCATTGCCTTTTCTGTTCAAATTAGTAAAGAACAACACAACAATAAGTGCAAATCTGCCTCATGCAGGATGGGCAGCAAACTGGCATTTCTTGTGCCCTGGTTCAGGGCAGTGGCCCATGTCCTGTGGTCATATCTCCTCCCTGTGGTCCTGTGGTAACCAGGGCTTCCTCAGTGCTGGTGTGGATGTCCAGGTAAGATGGTGAGCACAGAACAACAAGCACTGACACAGCCTCTCAACACGCCCCAGACATCCAGCAATTCATAGTGAAGGGAATTCTGAGCATGATACAGTTTTCTTCATTGCCACTGCTGGATTTTTCTTCTTTTAATTTGTCTTTTTGAACGCATGTAATCTCTTAGCATCCAGAACTTATTCTGACAAGGGGTTCCATAGTTTTGCCATGCTTTTTTGTTTCTATGAGTCCTAATATTATCATTAAGACTAAGTCTATTTTACCTTTGCTAGAAGCTCCACTAAGGTTAGGATTCAAACCTCTAACAGGTCTTCTGCATTCCCAACTTGACTTCCCTATAACAGGATTGCATTTTTAAGTTGTTATTGGGATTTTATAAATCAAATAAATTCATGGGGAGAGGAGAGAAGGTGAAAGATACATTGTAATAAATTATGCAGCAATGTGGGCATGTACAATGGATGTGAGACAGCTTTTGCATTTGCACTTTTCCTGTGCCTCAATGGTAGAAGAGTAATGATGAGCCTGCATATTTGTGCATTCTGCATGCAGCTAGAAAAGAGACAGAAACCATTTTTCGACCATTCAATCCTTAGTTTGTTTCTATACAAAAGGAGAAGAGCAGATCTTCCATGCAGCCCTCGTGCAGCTCTGGGTGCATGTATGAGCACAATGACGGTGTTGGTTGGGAATTGCTCTAGAAGCTCTAAGTATTGCTATGTGGTTTATTCACTTTCCAGACATCTTTGTTTCCCTGATTTCTGGCCAGGAACACAACCTGGAATGCCCAAGTTCTGCAGCGAAGCCAGCTGTCACGACATTTCCAGCCCAACCAGAAGTGCAAGAAATCTCCCCAGAAAGCTTGTTTTTATAGGCTCCCAGAAGGCTTGCATATGTCAGATATGCTTATCCAAACCAAACCCAGCCTTCCTGAAATTCATCCCTTGCTAACATTAATGCTTTTTTCCATGTCAATTTAAGTGGTGTGAGATTTTTGGCAACCAGGGAGTAGTAAAGATTTGTTTACAACCGTTTTGGAATGGATGCCTGTTTGTTTATTGCAATTCATGCCAAAGGAATATTTAATAACAAGTAATATATTCCAATTTATTATTATTATTATTTTTCAAAATTTTCATTTACTGTAGGGAAAGCATCTTAACAACTTGTGTTGTTTTGCAGTGGCCAACCAGAAAAAGCAAATGGAGGGGATAATAAAAGAAGATATTTTTAAAACACTATCCCTTTCTTGAGAATATCAAAAGTAAAATATCAGACTGGAGCACAGCAGTTCAAAAACAAGGGTGGAGCTCTGAACTGTTATATTTCCTTAATTTGTTCAAGTATCAAAGTTTTACAGAGATGGTAAAACAATCTAAAACCCATAGTGAACATAGTTAATCATATTTACAGTGCAAATATGCACTGCAAGAAAGCTGAAATGAGTTTTCCACAATCATTTAGGTATCATTAGGTTTAAATATTTTCTGAGAACTTTGATTATCCAAAAGGGCACAAAAATGAGCTTTAAAGGGTTTTCAAGGCCTGACATTAATTTCCTTAAATACGTAAATATTAGCCAAATATTTTTTGTAGAGTTGCCTGGTTTGAGGTGGTAGGAGGCTGAATAAGTATTACGCCCTCAGGTAAGATTCCTTGTCTAATGAAAAATAAAGCCACGTTGGTCCACTGTTAATACAGAAGACATAATTTGTCCCAATAAAATAAGTTTGTTATACATTTCTTTTTATGTGAAAACTTTTAAAGTCAGAAAAGTTCGTATTCTCAGTAAAATATGCAGAATTGGAAGATATGCTGAGAGCTGCAGAACTCACCTCAGAAATGCAGCTCTCTAGTCCCCATTGTCATTATCTGATCTAGAATGCAAGATACATCCTGCATCGGAAGATACAATCTACATTTCCCAGTGTGTTAATAACTTGACCCCCTCCAAAGGTCCTGCTGTGTGTATTGAAGCTGTCTATTAATTCCCCTGTGGACTGCTGGTTCTGGTATTTAATCTCCAGGAGGAATTTAAGAAGGTCAAAGTCCCCTTCTTTGAGGAATGCCATACAAGCAATAAAACAAAGTACATTTGCCCCTCAAAGAGCTAAAAGTCTGGGAGCTGTGTTGACAAGAGACCTTTGGACTATTTATACCACTCTTAGAAAGAGAGGGAAGGGTAAGGAGATAGTTACTGTAGTTTAATAAGTATGGGAATATGGTTAATATACATGGAATTTCAATCCCACTGTGACGCGTGATTTATGTTAAGTATAGTGAAGAGGTCAAAGTCGCTTTTCACACCACTGTAATCCTATGGACCCTCTTGGTCTCTGCATGGTGGCTAAAATTTGGACAATGGTTGATTTCTTGGAGTAAATAAGTTTAGTATGTAAGAAAAAGTCAGCAAAGTTGTACAGACGATTCTGCTCAACGAGTACCTGTGCCAGCAGGACACCAGCACAAAACATAACTAAGCTCAGACACCAAATACAAAAACCCCTAAGAGGTATACTTGAGAGTACTGGCTCAATCCTAAATCCCAGCATCTAGAAGAGCTTCCCCTGTCTGCAGAGGACTTCCAATACAACAGAATTAGGGTTTCTCCACTGCTGAGAGGGAAAAAAATAACCAACCAAAACAAAACACTACAACCACCATCAAAACAATTAAGGACTAGAATTTACCAAGTTGTAATACAGAGGCTTCCTGGTTTTGAGACCCACTGGGCATATATGCTGTTATCTCACAACATCCATGGAGATACGGTCAAAATTTCCAAAGGTCATTTCAAAACTCGCATCTGTTGCAGTGACTCTGGTCACAGATGAGATTACCCCATGTGAGGATGGGTTCTCAGTGCTTGTATAGTGCCTGTGAATGATTCAGACATCTCTGAGCAGGGTCTAAGATGGGTTGCTGATGTTATGTGGTATTACCCCAGAATTTCTAGCTTAGCTTTCCAAGAAAAATAGAGTAAATACGAATGCACTGTTTGTTTATGTGTTTGTCTCTCCATATGTCCCGTGAAGCCTGCTGTCCAGTTCCAGTTAAGTTTTGGCAGTCGAAGAAGCTTCAAGGGATCACATTCTTGCAAGCTGATTTAAAGCACATGGGGTACAGAAAGCCTAGAAATACCTCCTCAAAGTAAAAGCTGCTATATAACCTCAACACAATTCGACTCCAGGAAATGTACAAGGAAAGGAAACACCAAAACCAAGACTTTGTTTGGTTCTGTGGCTTGTGAAGCTTTTTCTCATGGACACTGGAGGCCAGGGAGAGATGCAGTGAGCAAATCCTTCTCAAAAAGCTGTACTTGCATTTCCCATTATTCTGGGAAGAATACACGTTTTCAGCCCTGCATTCAGAGGGAGCTGATAGATAAGGCTGCAAATACAAATTCAAAAATACACATACCAAACCCTGGTGCACAGTCAGGAACTGATGGTGCAGGCTGTGGGGCCCAGAGCTGGGGGGCGATGCATCCCTGCACCTCACAGGAGGCAGCCTCCTCCCCCCAAAGTCTCCCCGGAGCCTCAGACACGGCTGGGAGCTGCCTCTGCCCGGTGCCCTTCGCAGCCCAGGTGCGGGCAGATAAGGGCTGGGACTTCCTTTTACCGCTGCTTTCATTTTATCTGCACTGAGATACCATCAGTGACAAGGCAAGTGTTGGGAGATTTCTTTGACAGCCCTCTCAGACATCTGATTACAAACTTACCCTGGCTTATCCAACGCCTTGCCTAGCTGATTACTTCAAAGGGACTGGCTCTCCTCCTGCTTCTTCTGCCCAAATAGCTTCTTTCCAGGGCTCTGGTTTTGGCTGGGCTTTTTATAAAGTGCATCAGTGTCACTGTCTGCACATGGCTGCATGTGAAAAGGAATCTGGGCTTCTGGCCTGACAAGCCCAAACTTCTGGATGGGCAAATCTGATGGAAATTGAGGTTTTACGAATGTTTCAAATCATTATTGTGTGTTCTCAGGGTTCAAAAATTGTATCGAGGTCATGAACCTTTCTTCTTCTTCTCCTGTCATTTGAAACTAGGGTTTTTTCCAAGGGTGATTAGTTCCATTTAAAGAGAATTTTCCTAGCTAAATGGGAGTTCTGTGCTACTGCATGTTCAGACAGGAGATGTGATGAATCATGAGGTGGAAGAACAACTTTGGAAGGAAGAGCCCATCACCATGATTAGAAACCGTGGATAAAATCCTGGCCCAGCAAAGCCAGCAGCAAAATATTATTGACCTCTGTGACACCAAGTTTTCACCATGCACTTTTTTTTTTTCATTAGAGTTTTTCTTCTCTCCTCCTCCTCATGGGATCTGTGCTTGTTTTCTTTCAGCGCACTCAAAATATTTTTTTCTCTTTCTTTTTCAATACCCTTCAGATTTCTTTTATCCACAACTGTTTCTTAGACCGCTTCCCTTCAATACAAATCTGGCTCCTGAAACATCTGAGTTGAACTTTAAGCAGGCTGAGAACGAGACAAAATAAATTTGCCCCTGGAAACTTCATTCTTTCCACAATTTTCTGTGGCTTTCACCACCATGCCAGCAGAAAAATAGATGCCTTACATGTATTTTGAAAAGAATTTGGTTAGCAGGGTAAGTTTCTCACCACTAGAACAAGATGGTGTAGCTACCAAGCACAATGCACATGGATGGCAGAAGGGTAGTGTTAGGAACTTTTTTTTCCCATTAGACTGGCTCCACATAACCACTGAAAACACGCAGGGCCAGCATGATCCCCAAGTTTGGCACCCTGGGCACTGTCCCCAACACCTGAAACCCTGTTGATGTCAGGGTTGTAACACTCATCTTACCAAGTGTGCTATTTCTCCCTCCTCTCCACGGTTCTAGAGCTGAACCTCTTCTTTATCCCTGTGTTTATCTCTCTGTAGAGCTGACAGCTGCTGGTCACAGTGCATAACTGCACTACTGAAGTACATGAAGGCAAAATCCACGGCCTGGAGAGTCCAACAACTTAGCTTAGCTGTTAACAGCTTAGTTTAACAGCTTGTAACTAGCTTTGCCAGGTTACTAGTTCATTTTCCCAGTGCCCACGGAGTGCATGTAGTGTTTGGGATCTCAGTTGCACCTTCTGTGCTAGAGATCAGACTTCAAGGGAGTTTCTGTAAAAAGACATTTCAGAAAGGAATGATTTTGTACACCAACACTTCCAAAAAGTGATTCGATGTAAATGGCTGCTGCCCATAGTTCCTTGTGTGTATTAAAACTTCAGAATTCCAACTGCTTTTTAGTTGATAGCCTACAAAGCTGCTGGGCTGATAGCTGGAGAGCCTGAAATCCTCTGTGCACCAGGCATTAAGAAAGCAATCGCAGTACTTCCCCGATTCAAAGGACATCTCTAGCTCTGTTCGGCCCTTTGTGTCCCCACAGAGGTGGGCAGCAGAGCTGCCAGGTCATGCATGCTGGCTGCTACTGTGGAGAGGGATGCTCTGAGCAGCAGAGCCCCACTGACCAGGCACCTCAGGTGATGGATGTGGTGTGCTCCAAGCTCCTCTCTGCCTGAGCCTGTTTCAAGTACCCAGGTTATCAGAGCACTGCCATTATAAATGTAAACTGCAAATGGAACATCAAACAACAGCCCTGTCCTGCACAGCATCACTGCAACAGCTCAGCTGAGGGGGAGCTGCCTGATCACTTCCAGCTCCCAAACTGCTGGGGAATGGCTGGGGATTGACCGAGATAAAGAGCAGCATTCACAACAGCCTCAAACCCCTTCTTCAGGGGGGCTAAGGTCACACTCTCCTCCTACACTCAGCTTTGTTATATTGAGTATAATTCTCTTTACTTTATGAAAACAGGTTAAGAAGAAGAAGTGGAGATATTTGGATTAAGGTACAAGAACAGGGGGATTAAGAGGCCCTGTCAATTAAGGTGATCCCTTTAAGGCTCTCTGCCCTTTCACCCCTGGAGCTTGGCTTTAATTCCTGCTCAGACTGATGTGACTAAACTCCTTCTAATCTGACAGCTGATACAGGTCAGAAGTTAAATGTGTCCAGGCAGGAGAAGAGAGCGTTCTCATGGTCCTCGAGCCCAGGAGTCACCCTGACACAGCAGCACCAGGCACCCCACATGGCAACGAGAAGGGCTCTGTGGTGACAGGGTCTTTTGGCACCTTCTGGTGTTGAGTCTCCTAATTGGGAACCTTGCAAACCTTACCCTTCATGGGTTTGTCCTGACCACCCCCTGTGATGCTCTGGCCCCATGTGTGTGCTGCAGGGCCTGTAACACCTTGTTCCTCCTGGCTGCAGGGTTCATCCTGGCCCCTGGGGTTGTGTTTCCACCTTTTCTCTGCACGGCTGTGCAGTGTGGTGGGTGTCACCTGTAAGTCATGGCCCTGGTCAAGGTGCAGCACATGTTTGTGGATGGAAAGGGATCAGGCTGTGCCATGTGAGCAGGCTGGAGTTCATCTCACCCAGCCCTGCAGAGTCAGAGATGTAGCTGACATGGCTCCTGCGACAGAGAAGATGAGCAGATGGCTCCCGAGATTGTTCATTGACCTTGTTTAGACACCTCTGTTAGAAAGGGATGCATTTGTGAGTATCTGTCTCACATACTGGTGGTGAGTGGGGCTGACGGGACTGCCTCCATCCCCTTAACCAGCTTTTGGCACCCCAAGGCCAGTAACATGGATCTGCTTCTTGTTACAGAGGCTTGCAAAACCTAAACCAAACCAGAACTTGTTATCTAAAAGTGAATGTCATGTTCTAAGAAGGACACTGAAAATGATTTATGAGTTGAGAGATCTTCCAGCTTCCACAGTAAGCCTCTGTCCAAATCCATGCCTCAGCAGCACTGAGGTTAGCGCTGGCCAGTCAGGGCTGACTGAACTACTGAAAATGAGTAAATATCTAATTTTTCAGCCGCATCAACAAAGGAATCATGGTTGTCCAAGGCTGTGTTTTTTCCCACAGACAATCACCCTGGTCTGGGCTTGGGTCTTTGCTGTGGTCTGTTTTCTCTCTAACCTCTTGCACCTGCTCTAGTTCAGAAGAGGACTTTGGATCACAGTGAGACTGAGCAGGCAGCTCTCAGATCAGGCATTACAGATGTAATGCAGAGTATTTATGCTGAGAAATCAGAACAGCCTTGTCCCATTTCAAAGGGTGAAAAGGTATTTCTGGGTCAAAGCTATGCAATGGTTTCTTTCCATCTCTTCTGAGCCTGGGCACAGCAGCAATGAGGATGGGGAGGGCAGGGAGCTATAGAGACACAAGTGTGGCTATCAGGAGCCCAGTCTCAAACCCCTCTTCTGCCCCAAGTTCCTAGGAAGTCCTTTTCTACTTGTCTGTTCCCTAATTTTCTACCCATAACTGCTTTTTCTTTTCTTCCTCCTCTTCACTGCTTCCTGAGATTCTCACAGTCTTTGCAGTTAACAGCCAGGCATTCATCTCTTCATCTCCAGAGCCATGATACTGCTGTGTGCCTTCAAAAAGTCCACCACAGAGACTCCTGCTGCAGCTGCAGGGTTCGAAGATCTGCTTGCAGCCCTGTATTGCAGAACTAATTTCAGCAATGCCTCAAGATGATTTTCCTGAGCATCCTCTGCAAGAGCTGGAGGAGACTGTGTGCCTGACCTGGCTCAGAGGAGATGCACAGTTTGCCTTCCCCCACCCCGCTCCCCAGACACCACAGCACCAATGAGGTCTCCAAGCACACCCCTGGGCACCCCTGGGGTACAAAATCCACCACATGTAGGAGGGTCTGACCACAAAAGGAAACTTGGCTCAGTGCTTCAGTATTTTAAGAACATGGAACAGTGGAAGACAGATGCCGTTTCCGAGCAATCCAAATGTGGAGAGGGCAGTTGCTGTAGTCAGGGTGGGTTTGCCATACTCTACCTCCAGGCTCAGCAGCTCATCTCAGCACATGGTCTAGATTAAGCCCCATTCTCTTTTTTAAACCATCACAGGCTCTCTGGTTCCCCAGTGGGCTCATCTTGGAAAATCTTGCAATAGCTCTGATTTCTGCCAAATCATTCGGATCTTAGCTTTCAACTTGTCTTTCATCCTGAGGGTTTGGCTTCCTTGCTGGTAGAAGGATAAAGGTCTTGTATGAAGGCCTCTGGAGAGGTGTGTGTAGGCTCACTGATGCTGACTTGAAGCAAAGACAGAGTTTACGTGGGGGTGTGTATGTAAAACTCAGCACTCCAGTTCACCTCGGGGGCCACCCGCAGACTCCAAAATGAATTATTTGCTCATATATTTTCCTCACAATAATATTCATTTATGAGGAAGGGGTAGGGGACATAGAGACTTCAGGACTGGTGAACTTTGCTGTTTGGACAGATGTTCAGTTTGTACTAAATCTGGTACGAATCCACTTTTGAATGCTTCCACAGAGCTGAGATGATGCTCTGAGAATGACCTGATCTCTTAGCTCGTCTATGCTCTATAGAGAAAGTGGCGTTCTCAGGAGTGTGATACAAATTCCCAACACTGCCATCAGTTTTGTTTTCTTAGATTGAAGCAGCTTTGGTCACTTTGTAGTCCTCCAGCAGAAAAAGTGCCTCTCCTGCCAGGATTTCATGGGGTGGCTGTGACCAGCTCCCCGAGGCACGTGCAACATGTCTAGTGCCTGACAGCCACCTTGGCTAACAGCCCATGGGAACCGGCCAGCACTGGGCTGGGTTAAGGTTTGTTCACACCATGGTGTGACTATTTTAGCACAACAGAGGAGTTCAAGGAGCTAAGACATCAATGAAAGCTTTAACCACACATGAACAGCCATCGCTTCCTCAGCCAGGGGAAGCACTGGGATATGCATTGCAGTCGGGAGCTCTGTGCCCTGGTAACAGTGCAAGGTGTACCCCTTGTTGTGCCTTTTCTCATGGCTATCCATCAGTCCTGTATCTTCACTGCAAGGCTTATTTTAGTACCTTGAAGTTATCCTTAAATTCATTAGCAGATGTACCATATTTTACAAATCGATCTTTTAAAAGACTAACTTCATTGTCCAGCAAGCTGTGAGTGCAGCCTTTTGAGTCCATGTTAAACAAACAGCTGGTGAGGATGATGGAAGGGAGTCAGAAGTTAATAAAATCTTTCCCAGACTAAATGGTGAAATGCTGCATAGGGAATATGTCATCTAATAAATACACCTGTTGAATGAAGGGGCAAGCAAAGAGAAGGAAGGGAAACACTGCCTGAGGCCACCCTGGGCTGGCTGCTGGCTGCTGTTCAAGCATTGCTCACAGACACAAGAGCTATATTTGTGGGGAAGGAAAGGGAAGGGAAGGGAAGGGAAGGGAAGGGAAGGGAAGGGAAGGGAAGGGAAGGGAAGGGAAGGGAAGGGAAGGGAAGGGAAGGGAAGGGAAGGGAAGGGAAGGGAAGGGAAGGGAAGGGAAGGGAAGGGAACAGTGCATGGGAGAAATGTCACTTGAGGCATTGCCACTTGAGTGTGACCTGCAGTAGCCCAGGTCTTGCTCAGAGAGCCCAGTCATTTAAACTCACCCAGGCAGTCTGAGCACAGGCAGCCCCTTTGACTTTGCAGACTGAGCTCCCTGGAGGTTGGCTGGGGATTAAGTCAGTAAATAAAAACATTGCAGGTTTTTTTGAGTCTCAACCAAGAAGAGGAAAACAAATCTTTATGACCTTGCATTTTGCATGCAAGGATTAATTGACTTCCTACAAATGCCTGCTGTCATCAGGTCCTCTAGCTGGGTCTCTGTAGGCAGGGACGCAGTGAAGAAACAGCTCTACCAGCCACAGGTTCATGGCATTGGGTGCGTTCATAGCTAACCGTATCCCTCACAAGTCACAGAGCACCATTGCAGGCTGTCCCCACAGAAGAGTTAAGAATGCATAGAGCATATTGTGGAAAGGAGAAAATACTCTTGAATGCAACGAGTCCCTGATATTGTTTAGGGCATTATTGGATTCTGTGAGAAGTTCATCACTGAGCTTCTTCTCCAGCGAAACTTGCCATCACATGAACATCTCACCTCTTTCTTTATCCTCATGCTAGATCATGCCTTCCCAGCCCTTCTTCCTTGGCAATATGCCTGAGTCCCTCACACAGAACAAGCTGAGAAGAGGGTGCCCAGACCTGGCTGTTGTTACAGCACAGTGTAAAGAACTTTAAACCATATGCCTTACCCCATGCCTTTCCCTGTAAAGGAATATTCCTAAAGTGTTTTGAGATCCCTGGATGAAAGGATCTGCTAATAATAACACTTTATTAATGTGAAGTTGCTGCTAAAGGTCTGTCAGCTTTTCCTTTGTGATTATATACATTGGGGTTTACCGCAAAGTTACAGAACATCTCACCAGGCTGATACTTGGCAAACCATGTCCCAGTCCCAAGGCATTTAATTTTTTATTCATTTTCTGAAAGCTTGTGTTGGCCGATTTTAAGCCTGAAAAGTGAAGAAACAGAACAAAACTAATAATAGGTGAACTGTAAAATCTGCACACTGGTGATTTATAGCAAACTGACTGTCTGGATTAGACTGACTATTGTTCTAGCAGCCCTCCAGATCACCACTGAATGGGATTAAAAGAAAAAAAACCAAAAGGATAGAAGAGATATTTTCTTTTATATGAAAGCATGGAAAATCATGGTAGCTTAGCATCCCTTCTCACCTGCAGCTTCTCCCCTGGATCCAGCATGAATCATGTGGACAGGAGCACAAATAAATCTTCAACTAGAAAAACTTGTGTCTGCAATGTCCTCATACAGTCAGGCTTTGCCAACCAGTCAGAGTGTGAAAATGTGGCAGCTGTTCAGTGAGGTGAGGAATGATCACTTTAACTATGAGTAGTTAATTTGTAAAAATGGTCTTAAAGAAAGAAATAGGGCATTTGCTTTCTGGTAATATGACATGCTCTGCATAAACATGGAGACACTTGGCTGCATGAGTTTGGTGGCTCTGCTCTACAGTGCTTCAGTGAAACTAAATCCATAGCCAACACGCTCTTTTTGCAAGCAACTTGGCTTGGATGGCCATTTCTGCAAGGATGGCATAAGGACAAGGACTCTTGCACAGCTGAGACCCATGCAGTGACCATGCTGTTCATTGCTGCACTTTGTCTCTCCTCTGGGGAAGCACATCAGCCCGATCCAGATGCCCGAGTCAGCTTACAGCAGCTCTGGCCTGACTTTGGAGAAACACTAGGTAGGGGATGGAAGATACTATTTCCAGGCCTTGTGGCAAGTAGAAGAAATTAAATAGGATTAAACAAGAACCAAACAGGAATTGGGGAATTGTTTCTGTTGCTTTTATCACCACTGGAGTGGAATCTGACTGCAGTTGTGTTCTGTTTACTGACCTGAGCAGTGCAGAGATGGGTGTCCAGATAAAATACAGCACTTTTTAATAATCATCTTCTAAGAAAAAGTAGCATGGTGGGGATGAAGAAGCAGGGCCTGTGGGTAGCACTTTAGGTAACTGGGTGCTCAGCGCATGGACTTGCTCTACAGAGTGACCAACCTCGGCTCAGTGGCAGTGCCCTCATCCTTAGCCATGCAGAGGCAGGGCAGCTGAGAACAGGTCCTCCCCCCACACCTCAACAGCTCACACAAGCCAGTAAAGACCCATGATCACCCCCTCCTAACTTGCTTCTCAAATTTGCTGCCCACACCTTACAAAACAGTCCCCATACTTAATTCATTTCTGGGAACACTCACCAGAGTCCTGATTGCTGAAGCCCCAGTGCAGAGTTTTAATAGTACAAGCCACTCTGCACTCCTGTTCAAAAATAAGTCGACTACTGTAATATTTCATGACACCACTTTATGGGATGCTTGCCCAGATTTCATCACTGAAAGCAGATTATTTAAACTACTGTAGGGTTCAAAATACTGCAAAATTCTTTACTTCATTCTGGAAAGCCAGAGATAAAAATTACATTGAAGCAGAAAACACAAGAGACAAAGTTACCACTTCAGCAAATGGCATTCAGGGTGATATCAGAATATAGATGAAAGAAAGTCTAATATCATTATAATGTATTGCGCAACACAATATTTGTCTGTAATGAGCATTCACTACATTATTGCAAGACAAGCTGCTCTTGGACTGTAATATAGGAGGAGTAAAAAGAAAGGCTGAACTAATTATTTTTAAAATCAGTGATTCTTTAAGTTGTTGGCATGCTTGGAATAACCCAACAGAAAACAGAGCAAATATGATGAAAACAGCAAAGCTAATGACTGCAGGAGTCAAGGAAAGCAAAGAAGTGAAATGAGAGAGAAAACTGAAAGTTCAGTCTTTTGAAAAGGTGTCCAAGAAGGTGACATGGTCAACATCAAGGCACTGATCTGACAACATCTGCTGGCGCTGGGAGTTTAAAATCACTCTACCAATAAACCACAGCTTGCAGCAGAGGTGCTGCCAGAAGAAAAATCTCTGGCACAACAGGTAAAGCACCTTATTCCTGTAAAGGATGGAAATAACCCAAACAAACTGAGGCTGGTTCTAGCTATAAAATTATAATGAAATTTAAAGAAATACACTTAACCCTACTAGCCTGTGTGCAGCTGGGATGCTGCAGCGCTTCTTGGAGTGCAATGATTTCTGCCAGAACACGGACCACAAATCCTGGTGCTTCAACTTAAAAAAAGGATGTCTTTAGAGGCATTGGACTTACACTGAAGCTGCTAAAAAGGCAATTAAAAATCCTCAATATAAACCATCTGAGCATGCACGGTGCTTGGTTGAAAATGTCACCTTGAAACATGAAACATCTTTTCTTCCTGAATCCTCTCGAGCAATGATGAAAAACCAGGATGATACACAGTCTGCCTTACACATATACCCAGACTACGTCCTTCAGCAAAAAAGGCAAAATTTGATCTAATCAGACCAAGTATGTAATTGGAAATGCTTCAGTCAGAAATTGAAACTAATCATGTTTTATATATGTGTAAAATCAAGGTTGGACAGGTTTTGCTATGAAAGATCTGATGAGAATTGGGAACATCTTAAGAATCATGAAATCTCCAAAGAAAAGAACAATGATCTGGACTTAGAAACACTTCAGAAAAGATTAAGTTAAGTCTTGGTTCATTTAGCAGATGAGCCACATTTCAGTTAGAAAGAAAGCATATTAAACTACTGGGAATGTCATAAAAATGTTACGCTTCAACTGTATTAACTGGCAGAAATTGTACTTGCAGTTCCAGTAAGCTATGTGAGTGCTGAAAGAATATTTTCAGGACTCCAATTTATCCCTTCACCACAGACGTCCAGAAAATGTTACTTCAGTTTTCTCAAATAAATTATTCAGGAGAAGCATGTTTGTTTGACAACATTAGAACATTGGAGTATATTATTAAAAATTACTGTGCAAGAATGAGTGATCAAAAAAGAGACTGAAATTTAAACTTCAACTTTTTATTTGTACTGCTATCAGGTTTAAAACTAACCTGAAGATATAACCAAATCTTAAGTTTTTCTTTTATTTTATTTTTCATAGCATGAACGAAAGCAAGAAAAACCAAAAGCAAAGTAGAATAAAATAAAGCCTTGCTTGACTTCTGGATGTAAGCCCCCTCAGGCTCCCCAAATCCTGCAGTCCTGCAGAGCAGGACCATGGAAGCTTCGCTGCAGCTGTGCTCACGATTGCCCACACGGGGAGGTTCATGCAGACCAGCATGGCTGCAGGTCAAAATGCGGCTTTGCGTGGATGAACTTGCTCACCAGCAATGCAAAGCAGTTTGAAAGGTCCTCTCTTGGTCTGCATCTGGAAAAATAATCTGCACAGTTCATTTCCATAATTATTTTAATAATTGACACAATTATATGACACTAGAAGGCATCCAGAGAAGGAATGATAAATTAATAAGGATATTTTTTAACTGGAAACCACTTCACAGTAATTAATTCCTGATCTGTGTTTGACCATCATTACTCCGTGCATGGGTTGAAACTTGAAAGAGCATTTGAATCAAAGCACACGCGTTCCTTAGCACACAGACCCCACTAAGCTCATTTCCTATCGAAATGCAGTGTTCAGTTTAAAAGTTAATTCCACCCCTACAGAGGTTATGGGCTGCAGCGGTACTCCCTTCTTTAATGAGGGGGAATACTGCTGTGCTGGGAATATTTCCATGGCCAAATTAAATTCTTGAAGTACGCCCAGCAGAGCCGAGACCCCCATTCTGCAGCCTTTCCTTACCTCTCTTTATAGCCTCACCTCACCACAGCAGAGTTGAGCCCATTGCTGAGAATAAACCATGGGTCCAAATTCTGCCCTCAGACATGGTGCAGCGAGTCTGCCTTCCCAAGGAGGCTGCTCAGGTACCATTGAAGGGGGTATTGGACCTCACTCTTTGTAGTGTATGAGAGCAGACTGAAACTGGTGTATATTAAGTCTTTTAGTTTAATGTGTCTGGTCTTCCTTTTTTTTTTTTTTTTTTTAAATAAACCTTGTGTTTTCCTAAGTCCTCAAGAAAGCCTTTTCAGAATAACACACACACACAAAAGAAATTAAAGACAGAAGACAGAAAATCTCAGACGTGCTTCTCTGGTTTGAACAAGTTTGACTATCCTGTAATGCTCAGGATGAAATACTAAAAAATGATTATAAAAGAAATTAAGGCTTTCTTAGCTGAGAGAAAGGATGAGAGTATATTTAGGAGAAGCAAGGAGTTCTATAAATAGATTAAATGATGTACACTTTGTTTGAGAGAGCTTTCAACACAGTACACAAATTAAACATTTCCAGAAATTCTGTTGGGCCTATGTAACAGGATGCTATTGTGGGTCCTCAAAATGACCTTTCATATTTTTTAAAAAAGTCTGTATATATAATGGAAAAATGTGCCTTGATAAACATAAGGTACTTTGTTGACTGTGGTTGAAAACTGACTGTTGAAGTAATCCCACATGGACACAAAATAGGCCTATATTTTATTTATTTTTTTCTTTTAATTCTTTAGCAAGGTTATGAGTTTACAGACATTGCACAGAGAAAATGGAAACTTGTACCTCATCACACGAACAAGCGGAATTCAGTACAACTCTCTGGCATTCTCACTGGCCAGTGCGGTCACAGTTTTCATCGATGCATCTGCAAAGGAATAAGTGTTCTCATCTGAAGACTTCGGACGTAGTGTTAGAGTGTTGTTGGACCCACCTTAATGCGTGTCTATAGAGGGGACACCACCTACCCCACCCTCACCTCTTGGTGGTGGGTGCCCACCCCTGGGCAGCCCAGCCCATCAGCCTACCTCATTCAAAACTTCTGACATTCATCCCAGGTGGGCTAAAGAAATGTTTGGATTTTTTAGTGTGCCAGCTTCTTCTTACTTGGTAGAGGTAGCGGAAGATTTCCACATGCACAAAATCCTCACTTCAGCTGAATGATCTGGCCCTTTTCTGTTTGGCAGGAGAACAGGTTGGGAGTCACAGCAGATGAAGAAGAAAACCTTGTCTGACATCTCCAGTGCTGCTCTATCCTCACACTTTCAGACCTTTTATCTAAGGTCTTTTGTCCTTGTCCTGGGAAGTAAAGGTTCTTGTTTCTTCCCACAATTTAATAATGCTTCCTGATGATTTCTGTACTCTTTCTCATGTTTCATGAAACCTACCACATTTCAAGTTGTTTCTCTTTCCTCGTGTCTACAGCAGCTCTTCCCACTCTCCTCTGCAGCCACCAACATGCTGATACCATTTTGGGGAAGGAATGGCAAGCACATGTCCCTTGCTTGTCAACGCTTGCTTTGCTGTCGCCTCATACTTGTGGCCCTGACTGACCACAACAGTCAGGTCACTGGGTTTCCCAAAGCACAGGAGAAGCCCTCTTGGTCTTCAGTGCAACATGGGGCCAGGCACTGCACAAAGCATAATGTCCAGCCCTTGGCTTTATGAGTCGTTTACCTCTCTCTGTCTCCATATTGCTGTCTTTGAATGACCAGCTTTGTAAAACACAGACATCTGGCAGTGAAAACATTGCAGGTTAAGGAGGAAGAATCACTGTTGACTTACTTGCGGTTCTGGGAGGAGCAAGGTGCGATCTAAAGTGGGTTTAACTTCTTGTGTTCTCCAAGGTCGGAGTTGATTTCCCTCTGTGGCAGTAACAATGCCTACTCAACAGGATCCACTGCCCAACTCACTATTTTATTATTAAATTACAGACCTAGTAATGCTTGAAATACAAACTGATTAGATCAAACACTACTTGCTTAGCACATCACCATGGCAACTCCCCTTTCTCAATCTGCTTATTTATGATGATGATGACCTCTGCAATGACTTCGAAATAGATACGTAGACAGAACCAAATCAAAATAAATTACAGAAAATGAATATCTTAATTGGAAGCAAGTAAGTCTGTCATCCTCTGCCCCAGGATATCACTGTTGTCTAGCCTCAAGACAAAAAAAAAAAAAAAAATGGCCACAAGAACTATCACATAAGCAGAATTTAAGCACATGTAAAAATGCAATCCACAAGATTCCCAGCTGTGCTACCCTAAAATCCATAGATACTTCAGGATAATTTGACTTTGAAATTCTCCAAACACCCGAAGTTTTCACACGCTCCAGTGGCTTCCAGTATGGTCTGTTTGGGCAGCACGTTACTAGTGGTGATAGTACATAAACACTCCCCAGAAGAATCTCTGCTTGGAAAATACTAATAAAAGTTAAATCATTTCAGCTCATGGCAGTCATTCATTTAATTTCTCTTCATCTCCATGAATCACAACCAGTTGATTGTGAAAACACCTCATTATCATGTGAAACTAGACAGGTTTCTAACAGCCAACCTATTAGAAACTTCTCAAAGGTGCCAACACTCCTCTGTGAATGAACAAGGTGAATAGTTACCTCCTCCCAGACACATCAATAGATCATCAAGGACTTCAGTGCATTGCAAGAACAAGTATAGGTAAACATCAATAAACTTTGATCCCTGTGGTCCACAGGGGGAAATCATCACTCTCAGAGGTGATCTGTTATCCTTCTGAGATGCCCTGCTAAGCACAGAGGGAATCCAGTGATACAGAAGATGGAGGCCACCCTTAAACATCAAGCACTGATGCCTGAATAGTCTTCTAAATAGTGCCCAGAATCAGATCACAAAGGTGTTGCACAAGCACTGTTATTCTAGGCACTTTCTTCTCCATGAGCAGCAATTACATGTACACCATTCTTGGTAGGATCATCCCTGGGTGATAGCGCTGGAGCTACCAAACACATGGAGAGGCGAGATCTCACAACCTGGTTCCCTCCTCTCCTGGTTCTCAGTCAAACACGGATCCTAACCTGCCTGACAAAACACAAGTGTGCCGGAAGGCAGCCTTCTCCCTCTTTCACCTTAGTGGGGAACAAGACTTTTTTCCTTATTCAGATGAATTTAAATGATTAAAACCCCTGACTCTATATTTTTTTTTTTTTTTATAACTTTCTATGTTGGCCTCACGGTCTTACCCAGGGATGCAGGTGCTAGGCAGAAGCCACCCAAACAGACATCCCTGTGACAAAGAGGGCTATATATGCATGCACAAAAAGGTAGCAGGCAAGACTAAAGCCTTGGGGATGAGAACAAGCAGAGTTATTCTGTGTTGTAACGCAAACATGAGAACAGCTATATCCCATCAATATGTGGGAGACACAGTCTCCCACAGCATCCTCACAGCTAAGTTGAGGAGGTGTGGTCTAGACAACAGAGTAGTGAGGTGGGTTGAAATCTGGCTTAAGGAGAGAAGCCAGAGAGTGGTAGTCAATGGAGCGGAGTCTAGTTGGAGGCCAGTATCTAGTGGAGTGCCTCAGGGGTCAGTACTGAGGCCAATATTATTCAATATATTCATTAACGATTTAGACAAGGGAATAGAGTGTACTATCAGCAAGTTTGCTGATGACACTAAGCTGGGAGGAGTGGCTGACACGTCAGAAGGCTGTGCTGCCATCCAGCGGGACCTGGACAGGCTGGAGAGTTGGGAATAACCTAACAAAATTTAACAAGGGAAAGTGTAGAGTCCTGCATCTGGGCAGGAACAACCCCAGGTTCCAGTATAGGTTGGGAAATTACATATTAGAGAGCAGTGTAGGGGAAAGGGACCTGGGGGTCCTGGTGGACAACAGGATGACCATGAGCCAGCACTGTGCCCTTGTGGGCAGGAAGGCCAATGGCATCCTTGTATTACAAGGGGAGTGGTTAGTAGATCGAGAGAGGTTCTCCTTCCCCTCTACTCCGCCCTGGTGAGACCACATCTGGAATATTGTGTCCAGTTCTGGGCCCCTCAGTTCAAGAAGGACAGGGAACTGCTGGAGAGGGTCCAGCGTAGGGCAATGAAGATGATTAAGGGAGTGGAGCACCTCCCTTATGAAGAAAGGCTGAGGGAGCTGGGTCTCTTTAGTCTGGAGAAGAGGAGACTGAGGGGTGACCTTATTAATGCTTATAAGTATATAAAGGCTGAGTGCCATGAGGATGGAGCCAGGCTCTTCTCGGTGGCAAACAATGATAGGACAAGGGGTAATGGGATCAAGCTGGAACACAAGAGGTTCCACTTAAATTTGAGAAGAAACTTCTTCTCAGTGAGGGTGACAGAGCACTGGAACAGGCTGCCCAGGGAGGTTGTGGAGTCTCCTTCCCTGGAGACATTCAAAACCCACCTGGACATGTTCCTGTGCGACCTCACTTAGGCGTTCCTGCTCCAGCAGGGGGATTGGACTAGATGATCTTTTGAGGTCCCTTCCAATCCCAAACATACTGTGATACTGTGATACATGGTGGCTTCAATGCCCTGAAACACAGCTCCCACACACTGTGCTCCTTTATGTTCATAGACCTTTCCCCAAAGCCCAAATTTCTCTGTGTTTGTACGGATGCACACGGTTATGGACAATGCTATTCTTGGGATGTATGCCCACACAGGCAGGCAAACAAGGATCTTCACAATCAAAGAAAAGCATTCACAATTCGTCTGTCTTTATTTTACTGTTTATAAATACACAGTTAGGAATTAGAGGAAAACCACTGTGTGGTTTAAGTAGCCAGTCTTCTACCACAAAAGATGAATAGTGAATAGCTGAACTGAATGATTCCCAGAAAACTCATAGTCTGAAAATGGTTTGTCTGTGCTATTCAGCAAATGCTTATGAATAATAAACAAGCAAACAGAAGTCAAAACAAAAGCAGAGGATGGATTAAAATTGTCAGAGCATTTATTCACAATTAAATATTTATCATACACTAAATATATATATGTATATATGTTGGGAGGTTATTTATACACATCGCACTCTTGAGCAGGCGTAAACCAACCAAAGCACTGACAACACTGTATCATCTATCAGATGTGAATGAGCAATGCTAATGGGAGTGCAGGAAATGACTGTCCCTGACTACAAGGCAACACCCCTACGTCAACTACATTTTACCTTCTTGTTTCATCTGTCCCATATGCTACAAGCACGTTACGAGCATTATCAATACTCCTGTTGAAACCTGATGGTTATGCATCAGCAAGGGTGTAAAAAAAGGGCATGACCTGACAAACTTCATCACAATGTTCCTCAGTCAGGATGGGATTGAGCCTGTGGTGAGAGCTGAGATGGAGAATCATCATATGAACACTGGCACCAAAAATTCCTTGCCAAGAAACTGTCAGAGATGTTACCTACAAAGGATCCTGCCTCCCATCTTACTGATGTTCTTGTCTTGCTGCAGTGATTTCTCAGTCCTCAAAAGTAATCTTGAAGAGACAGTCACGTGCATAACAATTTCTTTAGAGGTACTACACATATTACAAGACCATTGCTTTCAGAACCTTTTGCAAGAGTCCTGAGTGGGAAGCCATGATAGGGTCAACCAGAAATAATCCAAAAGTATTTATTTTCCTACTAATACAGGCTTACTAGATCACCAAGCACTGTCAAACTCTCCAGCAGAATTGGGTGAAAAACAGATTTTTATTTTTTTTTCAACTGCCAACTGGAAAGGAGTATTTGGGACTGATTTGATATTTTTAAATACGCCCTGATTTCGAAATGAAAATGTCATTTTAAAACAAAATATCAAGATGCTTTCCAGGCCTTCTCCCCACTTTTTGTCAAAATGATTTATCAAACTTGACCCAAATTGATTCAATTGCTGTGAATTTATATATTAGCTAAAAATATTTTCTGCTCAGCTCCATCCAGAACATGTATAACACTCCTAAGAACTGTTGAGGGAAACTGTGACTGGGATACAGAAATATTTAAACATCCAATGCAAATAAAGGGCAAATGTAATGGCCTCACTACTACAGAAATGTCTTGGCATGTTTCCACCTGGAGCCAGTGAGATGATTAACTGACCACATGCACTAATTATTTGAGGTTGACGTTTACATCAGCACTGTGCAAACTGGGTGCCGTTCTGCTTGCAGAGAAAAACCACTCAACCGAAGCCTGGAGACTGGATCTTCTGTGCCTGGGAAAACCTGAAATAAGGTACAGAAAAATGAGCCTCCGGGATTTCCAAGCAGAGGTTTGGGCAGACCCAAAGGAGCCGACAGCCTGGCCAGGGAAAGCCCTCATTGAAGGAAAAGCTCCAGTAGTCCCCAGAGAACTTCCCCAGAGATGGAGTCATTCGCACAGGGACTTCCACCACTTCTGTCCTGCTGGAAACCTCTCTAACAACTTTCCCCCTGGAATTCAGATGGAGGAGCATGGAGGTGACTGCATGTTACCCACAGTTGGTAGGTACCATTTGGAGGAGTGTCTGAGTGGTGCTGGCAGATGAGCACAATGCCAAATCCAGCCAAATCTCCTTTCCTTTGTTCTCTATCATTCTGCAAATGGTTCTTGCATGAGAGATTTACAATACATGTTTACATACACTGGTTGAATTCTCCTCTCAGTTGACAAGAATTGGAAACAGTTCCCCAGAAGCCAACATAAGAGTTGCATTCCAGAAGGTCTGCAAGAATGCACATGAAAAAAGGCATTTAGTTGTTGTGCAATTACAGTAGGCATCTATAACAAAAAATGCAAGTGTTTCCCAGAAAAAAAACTGTGTAAACACAAAAGACAGGCTTATCCCAAATCTCTTTGAAATCCAGTGGCCAAATCTGATCCCAGTCTGAGTGAATAAGGTACAAGTCTACTACAGCAAGTAAAGCTTCAGCAGTGTGCACTTGGGACTGGAGCATCTGTATTTAGAGCCCTGTGCCATGAGGAGTGCTGCTTAGCAAGCAAGTACTTAAATGTCTGCAGACAGCACCTAAATTTGCATCCCTGCCTTGGATGGAAATAAACAGGTTTGTTCTTCATCCGTGTTTGGAGTAGGCAGAGCAGGATCCGGACTGAGCTTTTGCTGAAAGGCACCTGTTGTTCTGGTTCTCCTACATATACTGACAGCAAAAATTATGTTAAAGCTTAGCTTAAAGGTTGGTTGAGTTGAACACAATCTACAAACCCAGTTTCAGTTAGAGTGCTTCAGGGCTTTAGGAAGTCTTGCTGTTCACTGCCTCTTTTCATATATTCCCATCAGCTGTGGCTGAGCCTTATCTGTTCTCTGTTTACTATTTGCATGTTTTAAAACAAGGGATGAAACAATTGCCAAGAGAATCTTGGCACATTTTCTGTGTGTGACAGCCACATTATAAATAATAGAAAATTAATGTTTTCCTTTTTCTTTTTTAATATCTTCTTACAGCTGGCTTGTCCTGTGTATTTCAGGCAGCAAAATTAGATCAGTAGCAGCTTTGTCAAACATATTTATTTCTTACAAAATGTTCAGTTTCTTTCAGAGCCTGTCCAGCCAAATTCTCTGAAGGACTGATGCTAAAATGAGATCTTCCTGTGCTCTTCAGCAGCTCTGCGCCTGCAGGGATGGGACAGATTGCTTGTTCATATATCAGTCCATTGTTTCATGAAACAATGCTGGTAAGAAATGAATGGAAAAAAGAGTAGAGGTCAAGTGCAAGCTTTTATTATTTGTTAAACTCGCAGTAAGGGGAAAACATTCTCCTAAGGTGACATGTGTAGGAGGGCCTGTCTACCCACTAGATGGTGCTAAAAAATAATGTATTATAACTGCCCAGAGCATGGCTCTGCCAACCAACCCTGTGTGCACAGCAGCCGCTGCTTCTGAGGAGGCAATGCCTGGGTGATGCACCACCCTGCAATGTGCTAGGCATGTGGTTTAAAATCACCTGGAAGCCAATATGCTTTCTACTCTAATCTGAGTTCAATTTGGTTTACTTGGTGTATAGATGTGCCCTGAAAGAGAAGGGTTAGTTCAGGTGTAGTTTGGTAACTCCTGTTTTTTGCAAACTGAGCATCTCCACAAGCAGCAGCTGCTGGGCTGGCACAGTGTGTGGCGTTGGGGTTGGGCTCATCGGGCTCAGCAGCGATGGCCAAGGAGACCTGCAGGTCAGCAGCCAGCAAGATGGAAAATCATTCCATTCAGACCAGGCAAGTTTAAAACACCTTGTGAGGAGGAAAGCCCTGGCATGGCTGGGGCCACCAAGGGAGTGAGTAGCTCCCTTGGAGAAGGGCACCCAGCAGACTGAGGACATCAAGCACTGAAATGTTTTCTCTCAGATTTTAAGAAAACCATTTTCATTTCAAAAGTTTCATCTTTGTGAAGGCATGTACTTAATATTGAGCAATTTTCATATTTATTTAAGACAGGGCACTGCTTTCTCTTGGGTACACAAGGAGGTACTACAAGAACTCGCTTTTTAAAATATTTCTTACTTAATTCCAGCTTTCACTTTTATTTGTTGTTGTTGTTTGTTTGTTTTTCTTTTTTTCCTGCACTATTTTTAATTAACTGCAGGAATTAATCACTCTTGCTAGTGGACATAACAAGCTGGATTCAGATCCATACTACAATTCAGAATTACTATATCTGATGAGAGTTTCCCTGATATTACATGATTGATAGTGAGATCAATTTCTGGCCCTGTTTGCCTGTGGCTTTCATGTTATGCAACAAACATTCAAAGGCAGAATACGATGCTCTCACACAGCCACAGGAAAAATGACAGACATGGGGTATACGACAAGGATATAAGTGAGGAATCTGACCCTTAAAGCTGCAATCCTGTACAGTCTGGAAAAGCTTTCTGGGTAAAAAGCAGGGCCAGAGGTCAGACTGATTTCTGCAGCGGTCACAGGTCAGCTGAGGTCAGGTCATCTGCAATAAGCAGATATTTCTATCCTGGAGCACTGGGTAACATGGTCCTGGCACATCCGTGTTCCAAACACATGGCCAATATTTGTTATTACATATCATTTATTAAAGCTTGGCCAATCATAATAGCAAATTTGTATGCATGTGAAGATGTCTGTATTTTGCCAAAAGTAGCTCATGCATGAAAAATATTACATAAACTTTCTGAACATATATCAAAATAAATATTACAAATTACAGGAAATATGCTAAAATGACTCCCATTAAAGTTTCAGGATTTGTTTAGGATTACTCTTATGGTTATAAAAGTGTCTCCTCTCATATCCTTGAGTAAAGGAACAGCTTTGTCTTGGGCATTTTCTCCCCTTAAAAACATGCCAGATTATTCTTATATCCATCAGAACTCCTAAAGGCATGGCACAAAGTCTAGACACCTGCTCTTGTCCAGACCAAGTACACTGCTGAGCTGGGTCCCCCCAGGCCGGAAAAATCTGTGCCAGTTTTCCAGTGCTGATTGACGCTGTCCCTCCATGCCGCGCAGACCTGAGCCGTCAAGCCACCATCTGCAGTGGTCACTGTGTCTCTGCGAGTCGTGCCAGCACTTTAAAGGCAGGTGTCAACACTCTTCACAGAGCACGGCGACAGCAGGACTTGAACTTCCACTGCATGTGGCAAAGAGGGATGAAGTCACGTATTTGCTTCTCTTGATGCCTGTCAACGTGCCCTTGCCACAGCTCTGGCTCTACTCACTTCACAGCACGATAGTGACTGCAGTATCATGACATGCTTATGGTCCTTGTTAAATCTGCCTCTTCCTCTGCAGCACAGCAGTGCTTCACCTCACAAACTAAGACCCCTACATTCAGCTGTGAGCTGAATAGCACCCATAAAGCCTGACACAAACTTCCCTCTGTTAGTGGCAGAGTGTCTTTTGACTTCAAGGGGTTGGGGATTTTGTTCCAAGACAGATGAAAATGACTTAATATTCACAGGTTGAAAACTTATATAGTACATATAGTCATAGTTCACTTAAAGGCAATGAAAAAGGGTTTGAAAATGTTTAATAAGTACCAAGTCTACCCTAACAAAAATAATTTGTTCAGCTCTGGTCAATCTTTCGCAAGAAGTGATGCAGAGATAGCAGGAGCTGAAAGACAGGAAATGAAAATGATGACAGAGGTAGAAAAAGAGCAGTGGGAAACACTGGAACTGCGTAACTCAATTAAATGGAAAAGTTACACGTTTAAGGATAGTGTTAAAATGAACAAAAGACAGGATTTTTTTACATCACATTATCTCTGGCACTTACTGCTTCATGATTTCATTGAAGCCAAGCATATATCAGGTTTCCAAGAGGGCTTAAATGTGGATAAACTAGATCCATATGAAGACGTACAGCATTAGAATGGAAAAAGAAAAAAAAAACCCACCCTTTTTTTAATGATGAACTCTTACGAGTCAGTCGCATTATTCCATAGCTGCATATTACAGGACACTGTGTACTTCCCGTAAAGCACCAATTATTTAGCATAGAAATACTTTTACATTGCCCCTATGGCCACATTCTTAGACAGAAGGAGGGGCAGAAGAAAAAAGAAGTGAAGAAAACTACCCCAAGCGTTGCAGGACAGGTCAAGCAGACCTTCTGGGGGTCGTCCCCTCACCTCCAGTGGCGAACAGTCCTGAGGAACCCCAGCTAGCTACAGCCCATTGCCTTCGGGCTGGCGTGGGTGGGAGGCTACCACAGTAAAGCCCACTGTACCCAGAATCACACAGCGAGGAGCAAGCATGTGAAGTTTAAATAGCTCATCCAAGATCACATATTAAATCAACAGAAAGCCTCGGGCTCGGGGAGATCCCTGTCTCTGCTGTGTTCTTTAGCCAACACTGCCTATCTCCTGCCATGCAAATGCAGCTAATAAAAATGAGGCTGGGTGCTGTGTGGGGCTCTTTCTCCATAAATGCTATCAGATCTGACACTTATCTCTCTTGGCCCGTTTCAGCCAGCACATTAAATACTCCTCCGTTCGTCCAGCCGCGTATTTTCGGTGCTTCCCCTGCCCGCCCAGACCGTGCGCTCACACGTGGAGAAGGAGCACCCGGAGCCAACCCGCCCTCCCGGGCGCCGCAGCTCCTCCGGGCACGGCAGCGCCTCCCCGGGCCGCTTCCCCGAGCCGGGGCGGAGCAGCGCCGTGCGAAGGGACGGCTTCCCCGGCCGGGGCTGCGCCGCCACCTGCTGGCAGCCGCTGCGGGGAGCGGCCGGGGAGGGGCTCGGCGGGGCACGGCTGGCCGGGGGTCCCCGGGGCTCCTTTGGGTGTGCTGGGACCAGCTGGGCAGGGCGGGCGGGCGGCTGCCTGCGCCATCGCCGCGGCTCAAGGGCCTGGGCACTCCAGACGATGCAAAACATCCCCGGCATGAGGGAACAAACCCCTCCAATTGTCCTGTGTAACCCGGTTCTTTATATCCGCGCCTGCCACAGGAACGGCCATCGGGGCTGCTCTGACTGACGCAGCACGGCAGCATTGCTGTGGGCCGCACACGGGCACCCATCCCAAACTCACCCCTGGGCAAACCTGGGAGTCGGAGGGGAAAGGCCCTCCTCGTCTCCAAAACCACCTCTTGGAACAATGATGGAGAAGGGGAGGGAGGTGGTGCCCAGGTGAGAGTGGAGCCGTGTTCGGAAATCCCCAAGCAGAATGTGAAGAGAGCAAACAGCATGGAAATGTGGAAACACGAAATGCAGGTGGGAGCTGGGCACTGAGCCGGGGTGCTGCAAAGCCAGGAGTGCGCCCTGCCTCCCTGCAGCGCCTGGCACCAGCTTGGAGACCACAGCGTTTCCCAGCACACGTATGGGGACAATGGAGACACTTTCTGATGACTTAAGGCACACAGACCTCACAGCAGCAGACGTTATCTTGCAGCTGCTGGGACTAGGCTATTTTTAGTGAAAAGCAACATTTTCATAAATATTTGCTGACTCCAAGAGTTAGGGAATTAAAAAAAAAAAAAAAAAAAAAGAAGTTATTGCAGAATTTGGGGTAATTCGCAAGCTTTAGCATTGCTACAATGTACATAGATAAGTACTGTTATTTAAAGAGGAAGTGAAGTTGTGTAAAGAGTTTCAGTGGAGGCTTTAAATGTCTTTAAATATAATAACAAATTTCCCTGTCTGAGGACTTTCACTTTACAGTCACACACGATAGAAAGTTTTTTGCTGGTATATATTAGAGCAGAGACACTAAGTTTTATTTTAACTCCAAAATGAATTAATTTGAGTTAGAGATTTATAAAAGTTTTTTTAATGAAAGCGTTAGCAGTGTCTACCTTTGTAAATGCGTACACATATAGGAGTGGCGCACAAGCATTCTCACAAACCCAGTTCCCAAACCAAGGTTGCCCGAATGGTGAGCTTGCCTATGCAGAAAATGTCAGTACGCTGTTCCCACAAGATCCAGTATGAAAACCACTGCAGAGCCTTCCATCCTCCCAGTGCCAGCTCACCCCCACTTCAGTCCCAAACAAAAATCTTAATGGGAAATGTATGATTTTCCCTTGGTCCTAAATAGAAGTAAGCCATTTCTGCTCAAATTATGAAAAAAACCTGACCACTTTTTCACCAAAGCTCAGGAATTGCCAGTCTGAAAGATTTAGCCAGGTAAAGTTTGTAAAATCTTCCACAGATTTAAGAGCCTCTTTTGGATTCAGCTACTAGTGACAGACTTGGAGGCCCTTAAACCAACAGAGTTACATTAATAGTGAGGAAAATGGAGAAAACTGCAAGTGACTAAAGACTCTTTTAATCAGAAAACACTGCGAGCTAAAGCTTTGGCCAAGTTGCCGGTGGTAAGTATTTTGTGTATGACTTTTATTGAGATACAAGTTCCAGGCTTGTAGAAGACAGGACCAGTGGTTTGTACTTAAAGAAAATGACTTTGTGTAGTGCTGACTATTTTTATAGGTCTTCCTGTTGCTATTGAAACATGAAAGTGCTTATCTTTATGTAGTTTCCGCTATCTCAATCAGCTAGTTGTAAAGTCCATTTGATTTTCCAGATCCTTTACAGTCAAATGTTATTTAATAAGGACTGTGGTGTATACAGAGCAGAGCAGCCAAAGTGCAGTTTTTAATTTTCAGGCCGAAGTAAGATGTATTATAACCAGGCAGGGAGGAACCTCCTGGCCATTTTTTAGAAACTAATGAGTTTTTTTCAGAGAAGTCAGCTAATCTTCTCCTTGCTGTATCATTTCTCTTCACCTGGAACAGGAACCCTTTGCCAACAAAAGCAAAGCTGGTGGCAGAAAATGGTTCTGCTCAGCCTGCATGATCCTGTCTGCAGATGAAGGCAGGAGATAGCAGGGTACGTTGCGTTTATATTTAAGTCCTTGCACCGTTGTCAAGGAAGTGATATGAGCTTCTGGGAAACCCATAACTCCTCTTCAACATGTGTCCCGGTTTCGGTTGAGGTAGAGTTAATTTTCTTCCTAGTGGCTGGTGTGCTGCCGTGTTTTGGATTTAGAATGAGAATAACATGGATAACACACTGATGTTTTGGTTGTTGCTAAGCAGTGAGGGATTTCTCAGCTTCCCACACTGTGCCAGGTGCACAAGAAGCTGAGAGGGGGCACAGCCAGGACAACTCACCCAAACTGGCCAAGGGGATGTTGAGTACCGTATGACATCATGCTCAGTGCATATTTTGGGGAAAGCTGAATGGGGGAACAGCTACTTGGGAACTGGCTGCATATTGGTTTGAGAAATGGTGACCAGTTGCATTGCGCATCACTTGTTTTGTATATTCTATTAGTATCATTAAACTGTGGTTATTGTAACCCATGAGGTTTACCTTTATTTTCCCAATTCTCTCCCCCATCCCATGACCTGTGCCTGTGTGGAGTTTAGCTGCTTGCCGGGTTAAACCACAACAATATGTAAACAGGTTATCAGAGTTGTATAGACTGTATCTGACTGTGCAAACAAGGTGATGTTTGTCTGGCTGGATAGTGATAATGATGACTGGATGGGATAAGTTCTGATTCCTTCTGCGCTATTATCTTTCCATCTGGGCCATGAGCACAAGTATTGACTTAATTTATCCTTACTGGATGGCTTTTGTTACAGAACACCAATTCATTCAGCAAATTCCATTTATAGGAGCTTGGACGTCTTCATGTTTGCTCAAAACCCACTCCATGCTACTTTTCCTTTGTAACACATTTTGAGTTTTAGAACAAGTGCTCTATTTAAAATCCTCTCCTTACTGGAGAAGTCTTTTGAAAACTCGGAAGTCCCAAGTGATGCAACACTTTTCCTCCTGTTGTCTGACCACGAAGAATTGCTTGGCTACAGCAGGGTTTTCGCAGGGGCCTCCAGGAAGGGTCCCCAGGTACTGCCCACACTCCTCTCCCCCACGCGTGGAAGGGGTGGCCCACGCTGCACATCACGACTCCGCTACAGGATGGGTGCAGAGCAGGGACCACGGTGTGGACCATTAGTGAGAGAAGTCAGACCGATTTCCTATGCTGTTTTTCAGCCTTTCCATCCTCTGCTAGGGCATGTGCTCTAAACAACAGCTATATCACAGCACAAGAAAGCACTGCAACCCTGTGAGATGCCTGCACAGCTCAGGTCTTCTGCAAGCAGAGGGAATAATTAGACTATTTTTCAGTGCCAGGAGTGGAAGAGCCTGGGACAGCTCAGTTGTCTCCTTAGCAAAATAGTTCAATCAGTACTCCAGAAGGACTCAGAAAATTATTTTTTTCTGACCACAAATTCTCCGGAAGCAGCTAATTGGCAGGGTGAGGGTATTTTCTCATATTTTGAGATTATTTGCCAAATGTTGGAGGAGGGATCCTGAATAATTTTTGGTCTGTAGGGTTTTTTCCCCATGCGTTTCATAATGAATACACCATGTCCAAGCTTTTGACCTCTTTGAGCAAAACAATGATAGTTAACATTTGTGTTTTGAGACATTTCAAAAAGAGATTTTGGTCATAAATGGGTTGTGAGTTTTGGGTGTGAAGCTACCTTCTTTTAACCCTTCTGCACTGCTGGCTTGAAATGCACTGGAAATCCCCTGCACATAGTGGGCATTTTTTGGCCATGAAACTATTTTCTGAAATACTAACTAAAAGTGATGCATGAGCTCAGAAAATCCAACAGACTTTGTTCTAAAATTCTGACCAGGATTAAAACATAAATAAATAAAACCAGTCCAGTTCTGGTAATGGCGAATAAACTTCTTTTCCTAATTCTATATTTCTTTGTATCTCTCCCTGTTTTTAAATGTTACTTCCCTCAGTTTATTTATTTTTATCTCCACTTACATGTTTTTGTCCCTTGCCTTCCACCATGAATGACCTCACTGGAAAGTCCAAGAAAACCTCAACATAAAGCTTGCAGATACTCCCAAGGCAAGAAGAAAAACCCATTACTTCCCATTTGGTTATAAAATGTGGTTCCATAAATGTTCTTTCCAGTGCTGATGCTATTAGGAAAGAGCAGCAGCTCCAGCTGTGAGGTGAAACACCAATAAACATCTTGCAAGCCTTAGCCATTAAACAAAATTTTGATTGTATTTTATATTTTCCCCCTCCCAGAGTTTAATGTGCATCATTCTTTGCACTGCTTTACCAACCTTGTCCCCCCTTAGAAAAGCATGCGCTTTTATTTTAAAAAGACATTAAACAAACCTAGCAAATGTAAAACCTCCCTTCCTTGGGTGGTTTTATGGGTATATGCTGATTAGTTCTGTCTCTGTGCACCAGAAACCGTGAGGCAGTCAGGTGTCGGGGAAAAAAATCTTGGTAAAATCACAAAATCCTTGGGTAACACAAGAAGGCTGCTCAGAGAACAGCATATTACAACAAAAGCCAGACCACTGCTGCAGAGGAGAAACCGCCTGAGTCTGGACACAGCACAAGGTGGGAACCGCTGAGGTGAGGTGGACAGAGGAGAGGACAGAGACACAGGCAAACAGGATGGACACAGCCTGGGAGCTGGAAAGCGGTTGAAAGCAGGGCAGTCCCTCACGCAACAGAAAAGCCAGCCCAGACCTCTGCAGCCATGTCACCGAGGCCACCAATGTGATGCCTGTGCAGGTCTGAGGGGCCCTAAGCACCAGAAATGTGCTGTGGTTGGTCTGATCTCTGCCTGCAAGAGCAAATACCTGCTTCCTCCTGTGCCATGCAGAGAGGGAACAACCGGGGCTGAGTCATGTCTGGTGAAATTCTGGGTGGTGTTGTTGAAGGGGAAAAGTCGTTTGGATGAAAGTGAGACCAAGAACCAGAGGGAGAAGTAGAAATGCTGCATATCAGCAGAGGCACAGAGACCAGAAGGTGCTGGTGGCATTTGCACAACAGCACCGTGGATATGCCCAGAGAGTTCTCAGTGCCACCCGGCCACCAGCACCAACAAGTGCCCACAGCTGCGCTTGGGTATCCGTGGGGAAAAAGAAGGAAGAGAATGGAATGGAATGGAATGGAATGGAATGGAATGGAATGGAAGAAGAGTGGAATTAAAAGAAAAATGAACTGGGCTCTAAAATGGAAAGGAAAGCCAGACACAGTTGTCAGGGTGTTCTTCCACAGCATGCTGCTGCAGGGCTGGGATCCCTGCATGGGTTCTGCTCAGTCCCAAATTTATTCAATGCTATCACGATATGTTTAAGTCAGACCCAGTCCCAGGCAAGAGTGAGAGGGAGACATATTCTGCCCAGGGATGGGAACAAATGCCTGGGGCAGGGGGAAGAGTTACTTGTTCCAGCTTTGCAGCAGGAACACCTGTGTGAATCGTGCCAGGCAAGCTTGCAACCTGTGGCTGCTGCAAGGCTACATGGAAGGACAGAGCCACTGAGCTAGCAATGTTGTTATTTAACTTTTTGTGTGTGTGTATTTAATTTTTTATCTTGTGAATCTGGATCCTGCTGCTCCTTTGCACAAAAATCCTGGGTCATCTCTTAAAAGTTTCCTGTTTAAGAAAATTCAGCTACAGTGGATTAAATTTACACCACTACTCAACTGACAAGTGCTTTCTATTTTCTGTTGAGCAGCTTAATGAGTTTATTTTTGCATAAAGGGCATTGATGTGCTCTATGGTTCATGTTTCTTCTCTGCATCACATTAATTCTTGCGTCTGAGGACTGTTTTTCTTATATTTTGTGGCAGTAAAGCTGAACTGCTCAGAAAATGCTTGTAACAACAAATTACTAGGGCATTTATATTCCTAATTTAACCTGTGAAACAGAAGGGAGAGCACACTGTGGTTGGGGATTTCAGCTGAGCATTGCTGAAATCCTGTCCCTCGGTAGGTGAACGCTGGCTAATGCTCCCTGGCAGCTGATGGCTGCCAGCAGAGCAGAGAGTGACAAGGTGACAGGCACTGTCTGCGGGGCCCAGGCACCGCACCCACTGGTAGCACAGAACCCTTGTGCCCTCCCAGCCAGCTGTGCAGGCTCAGCCACATTTGGGACACACGGCATTCCCAGAGGACAGCAGGGAGCTGGTATAATACAAAAATCGAAAACAACAACAGCCCAGCGAGAGGGAAGCGGTTGCAATTGCCCCGCTTTCAGCTGGGCTTTCTGTCTTCCCCATCTCGTTTTGGGTCCCTGCCGTGCAGCTCCCGAAAATGTGGCTCTGGCAGGGACATCACTAGATGGCGATCGAAGTTTTCAAACCGAGCTGGAGTCTCCTTAGGATTCGCACAAGGCTAAGGGATGTGGTTCGGGTTTTAGCTCCCCAAAACTGCTCTCCACACCAGGAGGCATGAGGCCGATTTTGGTAGCACTGCCCATGCAGTCCACTTAAGCTGCAGAAACGTCAGAGAGAACAGGAAAGCTTAAATATTTTGTTAGTTCTGCTTTGTACAGTGCCGGAATGATAGTCTAACTTCTTCCACCTATGCCTCACCCTATCAGGCAGAAACTATAGTATAGCTTGGGCTGCTGATGGGCCTCTTTAGCTCCAGCCATCACCCCCTTTCCCTCCCAGAGGGGCAATAAGCCACATTATACTCATTATACTATACTTAACCTTTGTTTCAGGGCAAGAATCCTGTATGCTGGGCTGGAGATACAGAGACAGGTTGTACAGCTGGAGGGCCTCTGTCTGCCAATGGGGCAATGCAAATACTCACATCCTATTGCATCTGCTGCAGTTCCTGAGTATGGTTGAGTAACCTGAGCCTGGTCAACCAACCAGAATAATAACACTGAGGTGGCCAGAGCAGTATTTACTGTGTCATTCAGAAAAAAAGTGCCGGAGATCTACTTCCAGGCTGCAGCACCAGTCAGCCATCCCCACAGCAGTGCCCCAACATACCTCCATCCTGCGCTCAGGCTTAGGTTTAGTTTTAATCTATGCAAAAAGGGGAAGAAGGAAAAAAAATAAAAAAGGAGATAAAAAGAAGAGAGGCCAAGAAAAAAAAATTCAACTTAATATAGAATAAAAGTCTTTTGCAAAGAAGCTTGCCATTCTATGTGTTAAGCTACTCCCTGGGGAAGCTGTGGGACACATATCACCTTATTATATGCTGCAAACATGATTAACTTGTTTTTCTGTATAAATGACCAGTATGATTCATTGTTGTCACTCGGCTTGCACAGAGTTTCATTTACAGCTGAATTTAAAAAAGGGGTTGAGCAAATTGTTGGTGTTTTCTGGCCCATGATGCAAAACTGTGAAGTCACAAAGGGGTTAATTAATGAAACTGCTTTGGAGTATTACTGACTTTTTCAGGGCTGAGAATGTCTGTTACTCACTTTCTTTTTGCCCTTTTGCTCTGCTGACGCATACTGTGCTCTGCTAGGGGAGCAGCGATGGCATCCCAAAAGTGATGACATCCGTCTGCCTCACAGCAGGGACAGGAGGACCTGTTGGGGCATTGAAACTTGTCCTCTGCTTCTCCAGTCCCCATAGCACATCACCTTCAACATCATCTTCATAGGCTTGCAGAGGCATATTTTGGCAGCCTTTATACCTGCCTGTGCCCCAGATTTCAAGGACAAACACAGGCACAGGCAGGGCCTGGTGGCCTCTCTGCAGCATGAAACCGCATCCTCCCAGTGCCAGGGTGAAACCAAGGGCAGAAGCACTTTGCCTGACATAGGCTTCTCTTACCACCTTCTAAATGCCATGTCTTTATTTATAGCCTGCAGCCCCACATCACACAGTCTGGATGAAATTGGGCCCTGTGAGATAAATAGATAGACAGGTAGATGGACAGGCAGATAGAAAGATAGATAGACAGACAGACAGATAGAAGAGGCCATGGTCTAGATGACAGTCTTTTGGTTTCCAACTACTAACTCTCAGACAGAGAGCAGAGGGTCTATCTACATAGCCTTCCAAGTTTTCATCTTCTCCATGGCTTTGTGAGCAGGAGAGCACAGGTGGGCACCAAGGCATCAGCAGGAAGAGTAACCCACAAGTGTTCTGAGAGCCTGCAGCAGAGGAGGGAGTTGCACCAGGGCTGTGGAACTCCCACCCCAGCTGCGAAGCCACCCTTCCAGTCACAGCTGGGTCATTTTCAGGAAAAAGATTCTCTTGGTGGAGCTGCATTGCCCCTGCAAACTCTGCTTAACCATGGCAAGGCTAAGTAGGTGGGACACTGCCCTGCACCCTGGGGAAATGCATTGGTAAGTGTCTGCTGTGCTGGGGCAGTCAACCTGGCATATGCCTTTATTACCAGGTTGGTATCAGCATGGCTTTGAGTAAGGTGGGTGCTCACAGGTGACAGCCCCAATAGTTGCTCTGTTTTACCCCAGAAGTGGAAACCCAAACTTATACCTGCCCTACCCTCTGCTACGATTCATAAGCCTTGCAGAAAACATGCTGTTGGACCATTTGAGAGAGTTTTATGGGGTTTTGTAGTAACATTTTTAATTTATCTTGGCAATCTCAGTGCAATAGTGCCCACCAAATGTCCAATTGTGATATGGTGAAGTGCTGGAAATCCTGGAACATCGCAGAAGCAATTTAAAGCATATTTCTGTGTTTCTAAGGTGGTGTTACAGAAAGACGATAGGATGAAACCACGTTGTGTCCTTCCCAACACACCACTTAGACTGGTATCAGGAGCAACCCAGGAGGGGAGTGGGCAGAGGCACAGCCAGGCAGCGCGAGTGCTGGGCGCGGGATGGAGCCATTGGCGGGGGGAGCATCGAGGAGATGGAGGGCAAAGCCCTTGGGACACCTGCTGTGGTTACAAGGGCACAGGGCTGCCTCAAAAGGCAGGAGCTGGTTCACTGAAAATTCCTCTACCAGCTGGGCTTGGCTGCTGCCAGGGCCAAGGGTGCTGCCAGGCTCTGCCTGCGGTTGCAGAGAGTTGTCTGAGGGAAGGCTGAAATTGCATCACCTGCCTCTCATACCAGTGGAAACCTCTCACAAACCCCTGCTTACCCTGATGGGCCTCAGGTTGAGCTAGCAAGGAGTTTTCTGCCAAAACAAGGGGCTTTGGGATCAAACGCACCACCTCATCTTCAGCCCAAGCAAGGTCCTGGTGGGGTTATTTCCCTGGGAATTCCTCCCTGAAGGATATGTGTGCCTGGAAAAAAGGGAAAAGGAAATTCCCACAAGTTCCAAAGCTGTGTTTTAGCCATTCATAATCCATGCCAGTGATTAATATTTAATATCCTGCATCTGGATTGGCAACCCCAAACCAGGCTGGAGGCAGATAACCTGGCCCTCAGCCCATGCCCTGGCAGCAACAACTGTGGTCACACCAGTCTCCTCCCTTCAGGCTCCACCGAAAGCTCAGACCCATCTGGGAAGTTTTAGCTTTTTTTTTTTGATTGGTAGTTCAAAGGAGTAAACGTAATTCACTTTCTCCCGTCACCACCATTTTCGTGTGTGCTGGAGCTTCTGGTTTCAAGTTACCACCGAAAGCAGAAGCAAAAAGCAGCAAGAAAAGCTGTTCTCAGGGTATTTTAGATTCAAGCAAAGTCAGGAGGTTTTTGAAACAAAACAGGGGCATTATGAGATAATTCGGTTTGTGCTTAGCTAAAGGAAAAATCCAATTTTGACACTTGCTTATCCCTGTGAACCAGCCACATACTTTCTCCTCCCTCTGCAATACCCACTTGGTATCAGCATCCACAGCTCAGTTCCAGTTTTGCCAAGCAGAAAATGTTGTAATAAATGAGTAACAATGTTTTGCTGTTCAGTCAAAATTCCTGTTGGAAGGTCTCAAAACAACTGCAAAATTTTAATTTTGCCAAAGTAATAACTGAGAAACAACAGATAATCTGAACACAAGGCCTTACCTTAGTTACCCAAGCTTATGCTCTGTTTCTGGAATAGACCCCAGCTATCCTGTTTCCTTAAGCAGGTAATATTTTCTCAATTTTCCTTCAGCAAGTGGTCATATTTTGATAGAAGTAGTAACTGTCTGTTTTTCATAGTCACTTTCTTGTACAGATTTGGTCTTAGCCACCCAGAGAGGCAGCGGCAGAGCTGAGAATGATGCTGGAGTCCCTCAGCTCAAGGTGTAGCCATGCTTCACCAGATCACCTGCCTTTCCCAGCTGTCCTCCTGCCATGGACCAACAATACCTGAGGATGACCAGGTCTTACAACAGCTACAGATTTCTTAATTACTCAGATATCAAGAGAAGTGTTGGCATAAAAACCAGGCCCTCTGGTTTTGTTGTTGCTTTTAATCAGCACCGAGTGTGTATGACACTGCTATGTAGTAGAGATGATCTGGAACCAGAAACGTATGAAGTACAAGGAGATCTCAGAAAAAAATTGCGGTCAGAATGGAGAGATGAGATCCAGATCCATTTATCTACCCGTAGATTTCTTATGAGGGAGGATGACAAGTTGCTCTGCAGAGAAAACCTGTTTGCCAAGAGCAATGACATCAAGTGAAGACTTGAAACTGCAAAGATGATCTGGGAGCAGTGAAAGCCTATGGGTTTTTCTTTGTTAGACCAAATGACTATGAGCAATTCATACTGGAACAGGACAGCACAGCTACAGCAGGTGATGGAAGATGCTTAATATGAAGAAGTTTTAGGTGATATCCAGCGGAGTTTTCTGGCACAGAAAAGGAGTGCAAAGTCCTGGCTGTGCAGTGAAAATGAAGAGATGTTTCAAGACTTTGTGCTGTAAGGACAATCCAAGGGAGACATTCAAAGCCTGGAATCTATGTAGCTGAAACACTGACCTTTGGGGTCCAGATCTGGCCGAGCTGATCCTAGTCAATACTTCAAGTTAGGAAAAAACAAAAACAAAAAAACACACACACAAAACACACACACACACATGAGAAAACCCCCCAAACAACAACCGGGCAGGGAGTTGTTCTTGCAGCTTACAGCATATCGTCCAAGCAATTTCCCATTCAGCTCCAGGTTTCAACAGTTGGAAGAACTTTGCTTGCTGTGTCTAGTCTTACTAGACAGGAAGAGAAAATTAAGATAGAGTAGGAGATACAAGAAGTCTAGAGGGTAGGAGAATGTGCATCAAGGAGAAAGGAAGTAGTCATGCTGATAAGGACAGTTATTAAGGAAACATTACAGTAAATGAGAGAACTGTGCCTGTTTCCACTAAGAAATACGGTGATGTCAGACACAAAGAAGGAAAAACCAAACCAAACCAAAACCCCCACAAACAAACAACAACAACAAAAGCAAGCAAACAAACCAACAAGACAAAAAACCCCACAGCAACAACAACAAACCAAGCAGGAAATCAAGAGGATCGTACACAAATGTAGGCAGCCCAGGTAATAAAATGCAGGAGTATCCTGATACACCAGTGAAAGACATGAAATCAGCTAGTATGGAGATAACAGCAGTGAGAAAGTCACTCAGGGTTGTAGCGTCAATAGCGATCAGGAAACAGAATAGTATTGGGGAGGTGGTGGAAAACTTTCTTCACTTCAGGAGAAAGAAAGAAAATAATTTAATCTGTCTAAAAATCAGTTTGTTGAACTGGTCCTAAAGAAGTACTAGCTGGGCAGTTTTAAGAATCTGTTGTATATTCCTTAAGGTGAAATTTGCACTGTGATAGCACTCTTCAAGTATCATTAGAGAGTGGGTAACAATGAGAATTTCAGAGGCCAGCAGATTTTTCCATGTAGGGTTGATGTGCCAAGGTGCAGGGCCAGCATGTGGCGTTCCTCCCCATTCCCAAACCAGCCATGTGCCCACCATACAACCACGGCACACCTGCCCATGTCTGCCAGGTGTAGGATGGGCAGCTGTTGCATGCCCAAGAGGTGTCTGGTTGCATGACAGATGCACACAGGAGAGAAAAAACACAAAGCTTTGGTAGCCAGAGCAGCAGGGAATGGGCTTTTGGCTGGTAGGTCAATTCCCTGTCCAGGCATAAGAGCTGACATGCTGATGGGCTATACATTATCTAAACCTCCACTGGGAAGAAGATGCAGAAGCTGTTTCTAGAAACACTCCTCAAGTGAAGGAAGGTGTGGAAAGGCTCTATCCCTAATGGGGTGAGTTAGTAGCTGAGTAAGGGTTTCAGGTGTAAGCAGGAGCCTACAGAGGCTTGGAAAAGGGGCTGTGCAGCCGAGATCATGCCTTGGAAATTTCAGAGTGCAAGGGGAAAGTGAGAGCAGTCATGGGGCAAGCCAAATCAGTTAAAGGACATCAAAACAAACAGCAAAGTGTGGGTTAAATGGAGAAGGAACTCTTCCTCTTTTATGCAAGGTCTGCTGCATGATGCACCAGTGCCTGGGGGTGTTGCAAAAACCAGCACAATTGGACAGACATTTTCCATGGCAATATTTTTACTACATCCTCTTAGTTTCTCCTTAGTTCTAGTTTTCCTCCAGTTTCTAGGGAAGTCTGGGAATAAATAAAAAATAGATAGAGAGCCTTTAGACATGATCAAGGGCTGCCATCAGCTGATCAGGTGCTAGACTTCAGTTCCTGTGTCCTTTTTAGGATCTGGCTCCAGACACCTTCCTCCTTTTAATCTCTCAGGAAATCCCCTTCAAGGGCTGAAAATAAAACTACCCTAAACTTACCAGAGTACAGAAAGGCACCTGAAAATGTAATGGGAAAAGAGCTTTTCTCTGCATACAGGTGAAGTCTGAAAGTGGTTTTTAAAGTAAACTTTCCCCACTGCCAGCTAATTTCTGCACTGATCTAGTGCATAAGGAAACATCAGCCTAAGACAGACTTTTCCAATAAAGTTGACAATGGGGTGCAAAATGGAAGCAGAGCCCCACCTAGGGGGGTCACCTCCCATTCCCCGCCTGCACACAGGCTTGTGGTGTCCGGAGATGGCTGGAGGGCAGGCGGGTGAGTCACGGGGGAGGTGGGCAGGGGAATACCAATGGTGCCCATGGGTGCTCTCAGGGTGACTCAGCGAGCACATGCAGCACCCGCCAGCTGCCAGGAGGGCACCAAAGACCATTGGGGCACCAAGCAGCAGCCCAGGAGGGAAGGGGAAAAAGTCTGGGGCTCGTTGATCTGTGCAGGAAGAGCAGGAGAGCAGAGTGGGTCTGGGATTGCTATGGCGTGAAGACACTGGATCAGCAGGTGGAGCCGAAGGCAAGGATGTGCCTCTGGGGTGGCTACCACCATGCTGGGAGCATGGGATGGGCCAGAGACAGTAGCCAGCTCCTGTGTCCTTCCAATATAGCACTTCCCACTGCCACCAGCAGAGATGGGAGAGGACCCTCTGCTGCAGGTGGCCCAGCCTGGGGACACTCACAGAGCACACACTGCCAGCCCCACTCAGCAGCCCTGCTGCACCCTCCTCTTGCAGCAGAAATCCACATAGCTCACGTCCATGAGACCACTTTTCACAGATGGTATCACACAGCTGTGGCACTCGAGTCTTCTCATATTTCTGAAGCACTTCATCAGCTTGTCTCCAGCCCTTCTGCTCCAGGGAGCAGGGCAGGACAGAGGAGCTGGTGGAGTTTCTGTGAGGCGTCCCTTAGCTTGTGTTATGCAAAGAGTTAGACAAGATGATAACTACCTCTTTCAGTTTTAAGGTTTCTGAACCATTTCCTCTCTCTACCTCATGCGTTCACTCTGTTCATTTTGCCCCACACTAGAGCTTTCCCTTCTGCCCGTGCTGGTCTGCAGCAATGTCTGATCCCTGGGGCATCTCCACCATCCCCACAGGAACTCCACAAAACCTCGCTGTGGAAAGCACCTCAAGGGCTGGGGAACCACAGCAGAAGAAGGCACTAGACAGCAAGCGTGCCATTTCCAAAATGCCAAGCCCTAACCAGGGGGAGCTGCATTCCCTTCTGTGATCCCAGGGGCCATGACATTCCTCTCCGTGAGCGAGGCAGCTGTGAGCTCTGCCTTGCACGGGGCGTGTGGACACGCTGCTCTCCAGATGCGAGCCTTTCCTTCCCACACCCTGTGAAAGGTGAGACAAGTTGCAGGCACAGATAAATAAACATTATACTGTGCTTGGCTCTCAACAGCAAGGAAATAAGCTGAGGGCTCCAGCGCACATGGCTGAGAAATCATTACTAACTGGGACAAATACAGGAAGATCTTGTCCCTGGCAGCATGCCCACACAGTCAGCAGCGTGACACCAGGAGTCAGCTACACACCAGGACTGAGTCCGTGGGAGTTGTGGAGGTTGGGAATAATCCTGCGTGCACCACCCTGGGATGAAGAGCTATGTTAAGCTCATCACTAACAGTAACGTAGCTCCTTAAATATACGTGACTGCCTGTTGTCCCCGCAGATACAAGACAGACGTACTCCATATGGGGTTTCTGAAGTGCATGTCTGGGACTATGCTACCGGAGATAGTTAGAAGGACCCTTTCATAAATAAGTAGCTCAGAGCTCAAGTGTCTGAGTGACAGGAGACAGCTTGGCTGTGGTGGCTGGGGCTGGGGCAGGCTTGCTGAGTGCTGGCAGCTCTCCTGTTTTGCTAGCTGGGTTGCTCCATATAGCCTGCATGGGACTAGGGCAGGCACAAGGCAAGGGGCATGAAAGCATCAGCCGACCAAAGCTGCAAGTGTCCTAGGGTACCTGAGGGCATGGTGGCACAAACCAGTCTGTTCTTTTACTTACAGGAGAGTAGGGATTTAAACTCGGAAACATCAGGCTGCTCAGCAAGGTGCAGAGAGCGAGCTTTTAGCTAGTGTCCTGCAAAACAGACAGGTGTGTGCTAGGTAAAGGCCTGGAAGAGACTCACTTTGAAGAAAAGAGAAACTTGCGTGCATGTTATGGATAAATGCACTAAGCATATTAATAGGGTGGAACTACATCCCATGTCTCTGGTCAGCTTCTGCAGCCCTGGTGCCCTGTTGGTGCATGCATCACCCTGTGGCTTTGACTCATGAGTTGGCAGTGGAACAGCTTTGGATTTACTGTCTCATGTCCTGAGAGGAGATGAAGTGGAGGCACTGACGTCATTGGGAAAGTGGAAATAATCTTTAATCTTTCCACTCTGTATTACAGCAGTAGGCTGGTGCTCCTGCAGGAGACACACTGGGTGCCATGCTCAGCACCAGCTGGTGTGCAGCACAGCGCCCATTCCCACAGCCATCATCTTCCCAAAGCTTCTGACATCTGAGCCAGCCCAGCACTGCCAGCAGGCTGACTTGGAGCAAGTGCAGTGTGCAGGCAGCTCTGCTCTTCAGCATGTTCTGGTGACTGTGCAGCTATGCTAAGTATTATCTCTTGCTAATGGCTTGTACCCTTCCAGGCTTTCTGCCTGGGTCCTCTTCCAATAAAACCTCCCCTCGCAGGGGCCGGCAGGAGAGAAGATAGTAACCCTCATATCACAACATTAGTGCTTAGGTGGGCTTTTCTGCTCAGAAAGACACAGTAGTCTCTCTCTCTCAGTGATCCTAGAGGAGAGCGGACAGATGACTGAATCAGGCAGGGAGGAAGCAGGAGGGAACAGCGCCCGGCAGCACATCCAAAGTTGCCTGGATGGGGGAAACAAGGTTTTCTTCTGCAGTTTCCCCCAGGCATGAGGAATAACCTGGGACAGCTGTAATGACAGGGACTAAAAGACACTGTGTCATTAGGAGGTAGAAATTATAAAAGCCATTTGTGATACCTTGCAAGGCTGGGAAGGGAGGTGAGGTGAGCAAGTAGAAGAGTCCCATTGCTCCAGGACAGCAGAGAGGTAGCGGTGCAGACAGATGCTGCAGGGAGACAAGGTTCGCCTTTTTGCGGCTGTCTTTTTGTGTGCAGCCTCTGCTCTCCACCCAAACCGCGGGTCAGAGGGCAACAGGCTGCAGCGTGGCTCAGCTCTCTCTTGCCGCCTGACACCCCTCAAGGTTCAGGTCCACATGGAGCAGGAGACATCTCTAGTCCAAACCCTCCTCCATGCAGGGCAGACTGCAAAGTCACATGGTTATTTGGTTTGTCCCATTCAAGCTTTGAAAACGTGTTCCTGTATCTGTAAAAATGCCGATTTACAAACTTAAGGCAACTGGCCTCATAAATTAAAGATGAAATTGTGCGTGCAATCTTATGTGCTTGGTTCATTGCTCACATTTTCAAACTCTGGCCTGAAACTGTTATGTCGTTGCGAGTGCATGACTTCAGCTGAATAGTCACAGCCTCATGGGACTTGGGAGAGGAGCACCCAGCGGGGAGGGTGACAAAAATGAGTCATCCTCAACAGGCCGATATTTAATAGCGGGACATGTTTCCCTGGTGTCTAACCTCACCTCATTTCAAAATCTCTCAGGGGCATGGGTGATGTTGCCTGAGACAACATCTGCAAATACAACACCAACAATATTATTTGTGAGAAGATGATCTGTCTTCATGGCTTCTGGTACTAATTGCTCCTGCGGGAAGCTTCGCTCTGCCATGATGACATTTCACATAGCAGCACTATCCAGTTCACTAAAACTCCTTCCTAAATATAAATGAGACCTTTTCTGATTAAAAAAGCACAATGAAGTACTGTAGTCATCACTATTGCAAAATCTAGAAGAATAGTATCTACTGAAATATGAAAGGTGGCATGCTAAATGTTAAAGAGAAGGCAAATTCCAGTTTACAACAGCTGGAGTTCGATGAAGTTTGCAAGGAGCACCACATTTCCTTTCCTTCTTTCCTCAGGCAGCTGAGGGATGAAAGGTCTCTGTTGCTGATCATCGCCAGCCGAGTTCCTAGTTTCATCTCCCATATATCCTCACAAGGGGTCTGGAGGCATGTGTAAAAAACGGCTCTTGCCCAAGATCTGCTTATGGAGGGGTTTTCTGGATGGTCCCTCCTGTCCTCTGGCGTGCCAGAACACGAAGTGTGCATGGACCCGCTGCTGGGCACGAATTTTGGCTTCAGGTGCCTGAATGTGCAACGCTGCCTGAGTGTCCACCCGACAAATTAGCCCTGGAAGTCATGCCTGCCCCTTCATCATGGAAAAAAGGAATCTTTTGGTCCCATTTACAAATTTCATGGGGTGCAGGAGGAAATACCACACTTCTCTTTAAGATACGCACACTCAGAGACACACCTGGAGGCCTCCTCCTTCCAGGTGATTTCTGACTTCTGATCAAATCTGCACTTCTTCACAAACACTACAGGAGAGGCTAAGAGAAGATGCCACAGTTAATACCAGAGTCTTGCTGCAAGGCTGGGAAACAAAACCTAGCTGGGGTAGCAGTGGCTTGAAGCAGTGTACAAAGTGAGACAGACCTTCCTGAACATTTTTAAGATTATTTGTGTCATTTTCCTTCCCTCAAATGTGGCTCTTTTGGCAAATTGAGTTATTGATGTGCTGCAGCCAAAGATGTTTTCATATTTCTGTAGAAGAGCCAACTTAACTTCAAAGGGTACTCCTTGCTTACTTGAAAAAATCTTTCCATACACAGAAAATGCTTCAGCTTTCCCTGAAAATAACCTAGTGCATACATGAAAACAGCTTTTGGCTAACTCTGGCTGAGACAGTGAAACCAGGTTTTCTGTTCTTTCAAAACCACCTACACTCAAAACCACATGGTTGCAGCATACATGTCCCTCCACAGCAGGTCTGCAGGGGGGGCAGAGAGCCAGTTAGACAGTACATCATTGCACGGGGAGGTCAGACAATTTTTTTAACACATCCCTTTGTGGAAGCCTTTGCCAGCATCTCTGGTGATCTGGTGTTGCCTCCTCTTGTATGCCATAAAGCGCAGCCTTGGTCCCCATGGTGTCTGGCTCCTGTTGGAACAAGATTCATACTTGAGACCACATTTATGGGTGACTGTGATGCTGCTGTTGCATGCAGCTTTGACGAGAATCAGCTATGCACAGCCGTCTTGTCTCTCGCACTTCACTCTGAAGCGCCTCTGTCTCTCCTCCCTCTGACAGCTTCTCTCCAGACCAACCCACCTTCTCCTGGACACAGCTCAGACTGACCCTGCAGCCATGTCACACCACTGCTCAGGTGGCACGTGGGGCTGCCTCGCGCGGGAGGTGTGGGGTGCAGGTGAGCAAAGGCTCGTGGCTGTGGCAGCAGATCGTCTCCTCCCCAGTGAGTCACCCTGCCCCAGTATCAGTCGGTAAGGCTGTTGCTGGTGGCCAGCCTGAAGCAGCATGAGTGTGCCCATGGGACCTAGTGAGCCACTCCCAAGGTCCGGCTGGATTTTTTTGGGGCGTTGCTGAGTTTGGCCAGCACACACTGTTTGTAAATGACTTGTTTTCCCATTACGCAAATGATTAGCTTAGGATGGTGACAGTTTTAAACATGGACCTTGCTGGGCCTACCCTGTAAGAAATGGATGCTCAGGCTTCAGATAGTGCTTTGGAGCTCATTTACTGGGAATGTACAAAGTCCTTCCTGCCTGTGCATGGGATACAAAGCAAAGCATAGGAAACAAAGTCCTTACCCGCAGTGCCTGAGCCTACCTTGGAAGCCACTGGTACAGCCCCAAGGAAAACTGTTCCCAGCTGTACAAACCCTTCCAGTTTTGGCCATGCACAGAACCATGCAGCTCCTACCCCCCAGCCCTTCCCAACCATTCTGTTCGGTCTTCTCAGCGGCTCCAGTGGTCAGACCTCCAGTGTCCCTTCCCCAGCTGCCTCTTTGCTTCTGCCATTTAGGCAGAAGAGCAACACTTTGGTTTCCCCAAGATCCCAATGAAGGGGCTAGTGCTCAGCCAAGGGCATGGCAAACTGCTCTGTACTTCTACTGCAGGCTCTTTCAAACCTCCGCTTGGGTTAACATGGAAGCTCATTTGACTCACAGGCAAGCAAATACTTATTTCCACTTCCAGTTTGTCTTCCAAGTCTCTTCTACCCACTGACATTTTTGCAGGATTAGAAGAATGAGGGCCTGATTTTAGAAGGAGTTAAGAAACCTGCAGAAACCAGGCAGCAAGTGAAACCTCACTTGCTGGAGGCATGGGAGAAAGAAAGGGGGCCAGGGAGCACAAAGATGCAGCAATGCAGCAGCTACAAGCAAATAGAAAAAAAACAGGCTTAGACTTCTCTCTTTTCCCCGATGTTGTTTCAAAGGCATGACCTAAACCTGATCTTCCTTCAAAAACAGCATGAGGAGCTCAGCACATCTTCAAATGATCTCTAACCCTGCCGCAGGCTGCTCACACTGAGGAGCCCAGCGGAGAAGCACGGTGGTGGGCTCAGGGTCACAGGCTGATCTGAGCACAAGAAACTGCTAAGGCCAGGAGGAGAAAAGGTACCTCTGGCTCTCCAGTTTCATCAGCTACTGCAAACAGTGTGTTTCTCCGCACACTTGCACTTTCCTTTGCAATTAGCATCAGTCTCAGCATTGCCCCAAGAGAAAATGAAACCCTGCACCAGAAATCAACACGGAGGCAAATCGTTTGCAAAATCCCACAGCTCAGCACAGACGGGCCATCCCCCTGAGGCCCGTGCTGGCAGGGCTTTCACACCATCCCTTCTCCTCCCCTCCCCCTCACCTCCAGTCTTGATTGCTCCAAGTGCACAGCTGATCAGGCAACCAAATTAGAGAAACAACCTCTCCCATCCCAGGTTATTTCTAACCCAGTTCATTCCCCTGACCTAATTTCCCAGGCGGTGCCACAAACCGGTGAACCTGCACAGTGCAGGGGTGAGCTGCTGTGGGACAGGCGTGAGGGATGTGATGTGCTCGGGATATGATGTGTTGCTCCAGAGAGAAACCCCTGCTGAGCTGCAGCCTGAGGCTCACCTGGAAAACAGTCCTCAGCTGTTAGAAATCTCACAGAGCTGGTGGCAATGCCTGGTGTTTGGTGCACCTGAGCAGCTCTTTGTTGACTGTGCACTGGTCCTCTGAAGTGATATTTACCACAAAGCGCCATCCTTCTCAGACCTGTGGATGTACCTATACAGAGCTATTGGTTCACTCAGCTGAACCTTATCATCTTTGTCAATACATACTCCGTAATTACTTTAGACAAGCAGTTCACTTATTACTTGTGTAGTGTGAAGATACATAACAGCCATATGCTAAGAATGAATACTAAATAGTGAGCCGATCGTCATATAAAGATTTCCACGTTAAATCATTTAACTGGGTGAGGGAGAGAAGGATGGCACTGAAGAAAAAAAATAAAAGTAAAATCAGTGTAACATTTTTCAAGTAATAGCAGCCTTCAATTCCTACATGGACTTCATGTAGGCACTTGATAAGTATTTGCATAACATCTAGTCACTATTTGATGGGGATGAATGCCTTGATTTTATAGAAGGGAAACTGAGGAAGAGATTTTAAGCCCACCTCCAGTTACCTGAAAAGCAGCTTCCTACTAATTCTGCATATTTCATTAAAGATCAAAAGCCTTCAGTAGAAAACAAAAAATTGAACCCATGTCTCTCAATGCAAAGGTGAGCATCCAGACCATTAGGTCACATTTTCTTTAAGTCAGTCACACTGAAATTCTGATCCCCGAATATCCTGATCACTACAGCCAGTATCGATATGAAGAGGCCTCCCCTACACAGCTCTCACCAAAGCAGCCAGTCATCTAGAGATTTTGCACAAAGTATTGGAGCAGGTGGGTTATTCCCAGCAGGATTTTTTCAGCAATTAACATCAGGTCTGAAGTGCTGTGTGTTGTATACAACCACTGTGCAACATCCACACAGTTGAGGCGTGTTGGGGTCTGAGAATGAGATTTTGTCAGAGACACTCATCGTCTGTTACCAAAGTCCAGAATCCATCAGCAATGACCTTGACTCAGCTCCCCAGTAAATCAAACGATGTGCGTAGAGTACCTGGACCATGGTAGGGGAGGTTGGCCCAGATACAGTCACAGCCCCACACTGTTTTGCAAGATGAAAGAACAGAGTGACCACGTCTCAAGGCACTGAGCTGGATTTATTCAATTGACCATATCAGTATCAAACTAGAAATCATCTTTTTAAGGTCACGTGTTAGGAACAGCATTCAATATTAGACATATGAAAAAGAGACTGTGCTTCAGAAAAGATTCAGTGTACAACATACATAGTATGCCATTTTAACACAAATGCTTATGAAGGGTCATCCTAAGCATCAAAGAGAGTTTTATAAAAGTTTACGTTCTCATCCGATGGGATGTACAGAACTATGCAGTTTACATAGTTTTACTATCATCCAAAACATCATGTTTCAAATGTATGAGGCACAGCAAGAACAACAGAATTCCATTTCCATAGGAACATAAACACAGCTTGTCATTAATGACACGCTTTCCAAACCATAGCACTCACAGCAATTATACACGTGTACAATTTTAAAGTATTAAAAAGCAAGAGTCTGGAGCCTGCCCACTGTAACCAACAGGGAATAACATTTGTTCTGCCCTTGAAAACCACCCAAGATACCCTTGCAGTAGCTGCAACATAGGTAGCAGTCACTGCTGTGCTTTGTCAGGGCAGGCTTGCTGAGCTGTTCCCAAAGGTCACCAATACGGCTAGTAAGGGAGTCCCTACGCCCACCGAGAGGGGTAACAGCACCCTGCTTAGCTCTGACAGCCCAGGGAAGATGCAAAGTTAAAACACATCTGTAACCAAGGGATGCTCCAGAGATAGCTGACAGAAATTAGCTCAGCTTAAGGGAGGCCCTGATTTCTGTTAAGAACGACCACAGTCTCGCCAGGTCTCAAAGACAGAACAAGACTGAACCAGTCTTTAGTTAAATCAAAGACTTTTTTTTTTGGAAGGGTTTTTTAAGGACAGCTCAGAGAGACTTAACTCCTACAGCCCACATACTCAACTTCTTTTTTTTTTTTTTTATGGCAGTATTTGCAAGCATATATTACAAGTCTTATAAAAGTGCAAGACCCAGCACAGGAAGATATCCTGGATTAAGATGTTCCCAGCAGTGTTCTTTTTGCCATCTTCTTTTTGGTCAACCAGCAGGCACACGAATATCGTTGCTTGGGATCAGCTTATCAGAGCCCCTAAGGGTTTAGCTTAATCATCTGTACAGTGAAACACTATTCACATTTTACAGCCTACAATGGCAATATTTTTATGTACAAATTTGAAAATCGTCTTAAAAATCAAGTTTTAAGAGGTAGAGGTCCATTTCTGGCCTGCTGAAACACAATGTTACTGAGTCAGTCATATTCTAAGGCTGGTGGTCCCCTAACTATATTGAAGTAACCAGCTAGAGCTCCAAAGTCTATGTAGAGCGATCTTTGCCTCTTCAGCAGGTCTGACTCTTCCATGCTCCCAGTACACAATGAGGAATCTAAAGAGGAAAGAGACAAAACACATCCTTATTGCACAAATTGCTACATTAGTTCAGTTTCACAGTTGCAGACATTACTGGAATAATTTGCCTAATATTTGATTGTATTTATCTGTGGTTTAGAAAGCTTCATTTTTAAGGACAATATAACATCAACCGCATATAAAATAAAATATACTAAATCAAACCACAACTCTAGGGAAAAGAATGGTAAGCAGTTTGCTACTGCAAACAGCAAGTGTGTCCAACCTCCATCAGCTGGGACAGCTAGGCAGAGCTTCCTCATCCCCTGAGCCACAGTACCAAAAGAGAGTTTAGTGCAAGAAAAAAACCCAACCAAACAGCTGCTTTCTGCCCGCTGAGAATTCCCCTCATTACAGGGGAATTTTAATCTAAACAGATGACATCCTCTTTGTGTCACTGGGTGTGACAATACAGAACAAGTATGGGACCATCACCCTCAGACTTTTTTATTTGAAACCAAGGTCTGAAGAAACCAGACCTGGTGTGCAACAGCAGAACTCCCGTGAGTACTTGTATAATGATTGTCATGGAATCTCAAGCACCTAAACTAAAGTTCCTCTTTAATGGTCCAATATTTTTTCATCTTCAAAAGAATTGATTCAGATGGCCTGGGCTGGTCAAAGTATTATACACCCACAAGGCAAAATTCAGAAGGAGCAATGCCATTCGGGATGCAAAGGCTGTGACTGATTTAAATGTTAAGTGGATTTGTTGCAACAATTATGCATTACAGCACCCAAAACTTTGCATAGATATCTTTTCAAACACCTACCACAATCACCACTTGTCTGGGATCAGTTTTTAAATGCCTTTGGCAGGACCCACCTCACATATTTTAGAAATAGAAGAAAAGCATTTTAAAGTCTGTTAGCAGGTTGCTGCCACTATATCTCCCTTGTGCTTAATATTATCTGAGGACACACTGAGTTTTCTAACTGGTTCATGTGTTATCCTTCATAAAGCACTTATTAATGCACAATGGGAACCGTGTTCTATCGTACAATCACTTAACAAAGGGCTTGTACTGTTGACACTCAGCAACATTACATTTATTTTTTTTTTTATCTTTTGCTTTAAGGAGGCAAAAAGTGTTGGATTTGGTGGTGGTGGTTGTTGGATTTGTTGTTGTTTTTAACAAATTACTAGTATCAATAAAACACCTCTAGTGCTGTGGTAAATTAAGGCAATTTTGGACAGCAACCTATACTTCATGAGGAACTGCCCTGAATGACTGCCAGGGCTTTTTCATGAGCCCTCCCAGAGCTGCAGAATTCAGGCTAAGTTCCTCCCGTGTTGAAGTCAATGGGTGTTTTACATAACGCTTAATGAGCTCTGGGCCTGATCTCATCTGATTGGGATTTTTATTGGTCTCTTTCCAGAAGCTTCTTGAGTTTCATTTGTTTCTAAACACTCAGTTTTGACACCAAGTCTGCACAGTGCAAAGTAAGTAAACTTGATAGCATTACCTGTAATGTTTTCTGGCAACTGCAGCTCCTTCCTTGCGAGGAGTCTTTTCCTTTCAAACAATGCAGAGTCCAAACTCTGGCACCGTGGCTGCTCCTCTGGGGGTGGGTGTAAGGCTTCATGTTTCAGTAAGTCTGCTGCAGACAGCCTATGATTAGGATTCCTTTCTAGAGCTGCTTCTAGCAATTCTCTCATGGAAGTGCTGCAGTCTTCAGCAATGTCCTCTAAGGGAGGAGCTTGCTTATGTATCTGTTGAAATAAAAAAGACAATTGAAACACTTATTCCAGAAACCATGGAAGAGGAAGTCACAGATAACCACATGAGTGGTCAGGGAATTCCCCACTTTATTGCTCATCACCTCCCTAAGCTGGGCTGACCAATTAGAACAGAAGATGTAACTGCACAAAATCCACCTCTTATAAAAATCAGATTTTATAATAAATTTAAAAACTCAAAGCAACTCCAAGCAACCCTAAAATCTGATGCAATGCAAATTCACCAGGTTTCTGTACTACATGGAATGAACCAGAGAATCATATTTGCCAGGCTCCAGTTTAGCTGCAACTTCTAAGCAGAAGAGAATAGTTAAACACAGATGTGCTTGCTTCATTCAAGTTTCAGACTGCTGAACTGCACCCTTGCAGTAAACCCAAGGCCTGTAAGTTCTAACACAAACCACAGAGGACTCCTTCTCAGCCTCTGTCCTCCCCTAAGTGATCAAAACCCACTTCTTCCCTCCCTCCACTGCAGCAAAAAGGATGATACCGTCTCTGACAAATATTATGATAGTTTTTATATGACTGGAGCTTTCCGAACAAAAGTACAAGAAACCTTTCAACTGAAACCGAACTAAGGCTTTGCTAAGGAAGGACACTTACAATATAGAGGTAGGACGGATATGCAGAACGAGGATATCTGTTCACCCAGGGTGGGATGCCAGTTTGCATATGAATAATAGTAGCTCCCATGCTGTAGATGTCTGCTTTTGTTGTGTGGCCTCTGCAGAGGATAACTTCAGGGCTCATGTAAATCTGTGAAGAACAGTCAAAAAAAGATTAATCAATAGAGGAATAAAACAAGCAAAGACCAATTGTGACATTTTGTGATCTGGGAAACTTCTCTCTAAAAGGATGCATCCCACTAGTACCTGCAGCCTAAAGACCAAGCACCAGCTGGGGAACACACTTTTTGTTCTGTACATTCCCACAACCACAGGGATTTTCTAGTCTGGCACCGCATACTCCAGGTTTGCCCTCACCAGACATCCACAGCTCAGTGGCTAGGGGACTTGGTTGAGCTGTGAGAGGCTGAGCTTCAAGCCATGGCTCTGCTTTGTTCAGCTGGGTAGCAGGAACCTCTTCCCTCCACAGCAAAAGGAGGTGCCTGAATTGCCAGTTTGTTTTGCTGGGCGCTGCTGGGACTGCTCCATTCTGCTTGAGTAACATGGGTGTGCACCAGACTAAGGAGAGAGGGCGAGCCCACTGCAAGCCACTCGGCTGGGGGTCCAGTCCTCAAACCTTGTTACAATGGATGCTCCACTGGGCAGAACCGGGAGATATACACCCTCCTGTCTTCCTTACTCTTCTCCTCTCACCCCCTTATCCAATAATCTGCATGTTGGGGCATTACCCTAAGAAATGGCATGCTGAATAACAAGCCAGGTCTAAGGCAATGCACAAATTAACAAGCCAGGTCTCTCAAGTCCTGCTGGGTACCCTTTCCACCGGGTTACCCCCAGAGCAGCTATTAAGGCAAGCATCCCTCTTCCACCCTTTTATAAACCAAAAATTCTAATATCTTCTAATATAAAATATAGTATCCATCCAAACACTTCACATTTGGATTTGGCAAGATTCTGAAGAAGGATCTGGTGGGAAGCTCCTGCCAGCTCCAAGTGCAGCTGGAGGAGACCCGGAGGGGCAGGGCGCAGGAGCCACAACCTGCACCAGACAGGAGCTGCCCACACGGCTCTGCCACCACCGACCCAGGGAGCTGCTTTCAACACAACGTGGGCACAGCACACAACACACTTAGTTAACAAGCTACCCTGCTTGCTTCTTGTTTCTACTTTTCCCTCATCCAACTTCCCTCTAAAGTAGCCAAGCAGAATTCAATTATTTCAAGTCATCCTGCCACAAAGAATCACATTAAAAGCCATGAACTGACACAGGAGCAGGAAGTTAAGTAATCTCTGCATAGTTTGACTACTTATTACCACACACTGAGAACAACTGTAGGGCTCATACAAATTCCAAGGAATATTTCCCAGTAAATCACATACCATATTTGCAAACAGTGCTTCAGACCAGAAGTGTGTGCAAAGGTTCAGCAGGTGTCTACAGTTGCTACATACTCCTATCCATTGATTTCCTCGCGGCTAAGACAGAGTAAGTGTGCCTGCACCCGCCACCTCTAAGTCTCATTAGGAGCAAAGAACAGAATTTCTACTTTTGTTAAAAAACCTCATTAGGAAATACAGTGCAACTTGAGTGAAATCTATATAAACAAAAAGCAGCTACATTCTTGAGAAAAAAAAGATGCTGGAGCAAGAACCTGTCTGCAGTTAAAGTATGAAAATGGTCAAGGTGCATCTTGATTGCACAGGGACAAAACATTAAAAATGAGATGTGCACCAAAGCTGTGATTTCAAACTGATTTAGACTGGCCTAAGTCTCTGTTGCCAGCAAATGAGGCAGCTAAAGCCCCGGTTACCTTCCCATTCCCACTCTTTCCTGCTGCTGGGCTGGCACTTGTCGGCCAGTCAGACCAGAGACACAACCCAGTTAAAACTAGTCCCCTTCTTTGTGCTGTGCTAGTTTTAGTTTAGCATCACTACAAATGAACCACACCTTCCACATTCCATAAACCTTAGCAGGTAACTTTTTCCTCCCCTCAAATGGTTTTAATTGAAGATAACATTTTAACCAGGTGACAGAAGCCTAACAGAAAATGTAGCAAATGCCTAGAAAAAGTATTTCCTGCAAAGTAGCTTCATCACAACCATGGCATATTGTGCTGCATGGGTCCTACACACACTGTTCAGAAAACCCAGGCTTTTCATGCTACACCAACTAAACAAAATTTAGCTATCTTTCAATCATTCTGCCCAGAATTGTGATTATTCAAACAAAGAAGATTCAGTACTTTCAGACTCTGAAGGGTGAAGATCTTACTTTGAAAAACGTCAAGAAAGCCAGTGCCATCAAAGACTACGGAGCGCACTTGTGGGTGACTGAATTATGTACCCCACAAGGCTGAACATGGGCATGGTAGAGAAGAATATGCCTTGGAAGAAGACTGTGAGCAGGAAAATCTATAGACCAGCATTCACGACATTCCTATAAGTCTTTGAGTGCTATTGGAAAGCCTTCTTCTCCAGCACTCCCTCTGCAACCTTACTTCTGGCCTGCAATGCTGCAGCAGAACGGCAGGATTACCAGTTCCAAGGACAGGCTACGTGTTCCCTGAGACAGCAAACACCAAGCACCGCCGTGTTTCAGGGGCTGTGGGGATTATCGTTTTTCTGAGGACATGGCTGCAGGTGCTCAGTAGTGTGGGACAATTTTCTTCCTACTAAATGAAGAACTAAGTGTTTTTTGCAGTTGTTCTTACTAACATGAACTTGGCCTGTTCTCCAACAGCCAGGAGCAGATCAGCACTAGTCCAGTCCACAAACCTGGAAATTTCCTGTTTACACACATCTCCATTCTTAGGAAATACCCTACAAGGGCTTCCAGCCCATTCCCACCATTTTTGTTATTCTCATTAACACAGCACACAAAAATCCCTCAACCAAACCAAACCAAAATAAAGAAACCCACAAATCAGGTACATCAAATGCCAGAAAGCACGTTGCCTCCAGTACAGTAAGCATTTTAAGCTCTTAATTCCCCTGACTAGAAAGACAGTGAAAACAAATCTTCAAGTATTTTCCCAAATATCTTGAAAACAAACAAACAAGTCTGACCTTCTGTGAAATCTTGGTTTATCGCACCCCTCCAAGGAGTGAAATGCTCTTTGTCAGTTATACAAGTATGTCCTCTAAACACATGCCTATGCTACGGAAGACTATCCAAATGGTAAGCACCGACATTTTGGCTGAAGCGTTTCCTGTAAAGAACCTCCTCCAGCAACAGAGAGCATGCAAAGCCACATCGGCAGCAGCTACCCAAGCTAATTGTCGCTGCTTGGCTGTTTGCTAAAGCTCCAGCCCTGGAAACACCTCAGCGTGGGTGTAGCCGAAGTGGCATGCAGGACCTCTGTGCATGTTCAGAGCCAAAGTCACTGAAGACACTCACCTCCGTCCCTGTAATGCCTAAGTAGTTTACCAGATAATCATCAGCCATGCCATACATAACCTCCAAAGGACAAGAGGGTTACGTGGGGATGGGGAACAGAGCTTAGAAATAGTAAGGGACAAAACCCAAAGGTCTGTAGTTTCTGCAGTTTCACAGGAGGAATCAAACTGCTAACTGCTGTGTTGAGCAGGTCACCCCAGTCCGTAGCTGGTATCTCAGAAAAAATCTTTGCTAGAGCAAAGAACCAAATTCCAGTCTGAAGTGTCCCTGACCAGAAGCCAATTCACTGCAAACAGCCCTCCTCAGAGCACTGTTTCTTGACTTCAGTGAACCCCAGTTTCTCTGACTTTGGATTTAACAGTCACTAACAAACAGGACTGTAGAGGAGGTGACATGGCTTTTGAAGTGTAACACCTGATTCTCCCTTCAACAAGTTGAAAATAAAAATCTAATTGAGATTATATTAATGCTTGTTTGCAACTTTTTGCTAAGTTTTTATAATACTTTTTTGCCCAAGGGTCTACCCTTAAGCTCCAATTTTCAGCCTAAGCATCACAACCATCAGAATAACACTGAGGGCTTTTGTCACTTCAGCTTCTTACCTCGGTTCCTCTAAGGTCTTTGGGATAGTAAATGTCTTCAGTCATTTGAACACTTAGGCCAAAATCCACCAGAACAGCCTTAGTTGACATAAAGACAATGTTGCTTGCTAAAAGAAAAACATAAATGACAGCATTTAAGTTTCTATCACGTTGGGGGCATTTCTTTTACAATGTCTGTTTCATTTGGACATTAGCCTGAAACGGATTAGCACAACCAGTCCCTATAGCTGACACAGTCCTTCTCCTAGCCAAAACAGGTCTGCTAGTGATTAGGTCCAATTTTAAAACTTATGTTAAAAATAAAACTAGAGTGGTTTACACAAAATAAGAGTCAACGTTTGGTCATTTTCCTAGCTTAAAAAAAAAAAAAAATGAGAGAAAATGTCTGAGGGTAAGGGAGGAAGGTAGAAGACTGGCAGGCACCTCTAGTACAGTGAGGCTTGAAGATTAATGGTCTCCAAGGTGAAGGGCATGCTGTGCAGGTCTGTCTGCAAACAACATAACTGTTGGTCACCAAGAGGTTTCTCTACACTAATGATTTAAATGAAGACAGAAGTAGAGTGTAACTGAGGCCCCTCCACAGCAGTTGCACCAGTGTCCTGCACTGGTCAGCAAGAGTGGCTCAGCATGATGACAACAGGCAGACTATGGCTACAAAAGTAATAAAAGGTGAAGAGTTTCAAACTCCCACAGGATTGCAGCAGCATCTAGGAGCTTAATTCACTTTCCTTCATAAAATTCTGTCCAAGGCACAACTTGGTACTCAAAGGCTGTCTTTGCAGTTGTATTTATGAAGGTAGCACTCTGTCTAAGCCTTGAGAAATTCTTGTTTGCTGTTTCAGAAGACATGGACAAATGAAGTCTCCAACTCAGACAACAGAAACACATTTTCTCCCACAGGAAACTGTGGGTCATTTTCAGTCTTGACAGTGCCCATCATGACTATCCAGTGGGAAGATACAGGTTTGATTTCCACAGTACCAGTTCCTGAGGCAAACCTGCACACAGCCACCTTCTTTGAGTGCTACAAAACTATGTAAATAAATCTGTAATTTCAAGGATACCTTTGAAGATATACATTTTAAACACTACATAAAGGACAGTGCAGAGGGCCACACTGCCACAGCACAGCAAGCTCTGCTGCCTGTTTGGGACTGCAACAAGCCCCAGTTTTGGCTGGGTTTAGACTAGTGTTCCTCCCACCTTACGATTTAACCAATTTCCAAACAGGGTTTAAAATGAATGGCAGCACTGAACTGCTCCTAAGAGCCAACAGAAAATCTTCCTCCTCCCTTTCCTGACTCAGGGGAGTCTTTCAGTAAAATCCCCTTCTCCTCCTGCATCAGATGGACAGAGGCCCAATAGTGGCTGGTGCAGTGAGGAAGAAATCGGACATGTTTTGGAAACAGTCTTTTCTATAGATTCTGCCTGGCAAGGGAAAATATCAGCCCTGGAGGCCAGCAGCCCCAGGCAGCCACCTCAGCTCCTGCCCTGCATCTAGTAACATAGAAAAATGCTGGAAAAAGCAAAACACACTCACAGCCACCACATTCACAATGAGCTGGTTCTCCTATCCGCTATCTAGATGTAGTGGGCTGGGTTTTGACTGGCTTGGTTTTTAAACCTCTTAATTAACGTCATTGTTACTGTCAATTACAAATCCATGGGCAAGACACTACAAGCAAGAAAGCACAAGGGAAAATTAAGCAGCTTAATAGTTGTAAGAACCTCAAAGACTTACAACTAAAGTACTGATCCACATTTAGTAAAAAAAAAAAAAAACGCCAAACTGAGATAAAAATTTAGCAACTCCTGATAATCATCTTCTGTCAACTATTTACTATAACACTTCAGTTTGAGTATTTCTATTTCAAACCCTCAAGTTTAGCAAAAATTAACTCATAGAAGATAAATGTCTTCATTAGAAGCACTGTTACTAGAAAGGCAAAATTTATCTGTCTGCAGCAGGAGGAGGTGCTGGGGGAAACAGTATTTTAATATTAAACTTAATGTAATGCATTAACATTTTAAACCATTTAATATTAATGTATTAAAGTTAGGTTTAATATCAAAATGTCTTGATTATTTATACATGCCAATACCTAGGACTTTTTAAAAGCAAATATGTACTAAAATCTGCCGTAACTGTTGAAAAAAAACCCACAGTACAAATTATGTATTTAGTTCCAAAGTGGCTCAAACTGAGGAATAGCCATGCAGAGACATAAAACCTAAAAGAAGGTGCAAGCATAAGGTGGGCACGGAAGCACTTAGGATGAATTCACATAGAAAGAAGGAAACTTCTGGCTTAACACAGACTCATAGTTTTACTCATTTTCTTTAGCGTTTTATTTCAAATTGAATTACTCAAGAAAGCCAAATGAACTAGGACTTTCGAATCATCCTCTCCACTGAAGTGTATTAATAAATTGTGTAAATATCTCTTACCTCCAGAACCTGACCTTGCCACTTGCTGAGCATTATCCATCCCTCCCTCCCAGAGAGGTGAGGCCACACGCCCCAGGTCAGCCCCAGGCTCCCCACCAAGAACCCCAGCCCAGCCTGGACCAGAAACCACCCCAAGGTATCACACACACATACGTTTGATGTCGTGGTGGATAATCCTCTTGGAGTGGAGAAAGTCAAGTCCTTTCAGAATATGCTTTGTCACCCAAATTATTTCAAATTCTCTCATTGGACCACAACTCTCCAGCTTTTCCATGACAGATCCTCCCTCTCCAGCTTCCATAAAGAGATGGATTGTTTCATCCCACAGAATAGCACCGTATAATTCAGCAATGTTTTCGTGACGGAAACATGCCTGTATTTCAACATCCGATGGTTTGAACTGCTCCACTGGGACCTAAGACATTGAAACAAGACCACAGAAAAGCAGTTCAAAAAACAGGTTATCCGTACTAACATTAGTTATCTTATAGATAAAATGGAAGAAGGAAACAAAGCACTCCTATCCATTTGTTAAAATACAGAGCTTTATTTTGATTCTGTGACTTGTTCTTAGTTTCCACTTCAGACACAACTTGTTTAAACTTGAGAGAGTTTTTGGAATCGTGCCCAAATAAAAAGCACAATCTTCCAGAAAAAGCAATGTAGCAAGAGCTATTCCCGTCAAAATCCGGTAGTTACGCAAAAGCTCTATGCAAACTTCCTGGTGAAGGACATAAAAATCCCTCTGCTTTTTCCACTAGCTTTGTGCAGTCTCCTCAGCTCTACCAGAACTACACACCCGTTTCACATGTGGATCAGTGCTTGCAGCACAGAGCACACTCTGCAGACTAACCATGCTCAGGACCATTACTGACCTCAATTCAATCCTTATCAGCACTGTTTTATGGCTTACAAGAAATGAAGCTTGCTTTAAAGTGAGCACCTGGCAGCACTATTTCTTTAAAAAGTACTGACAGCAGATTGCTAAGACAATAAAAGCAGCATTTGCTTACACATGGAAAGGCTACTACCACTCTTTTTACTCTCTTTCCCTCAGACTTGTGGCTGTGAACCAAATAAGAGACTAATCTTTTTATTGCAATGAGAAATACTGTTTGTATTTTCAGAAACATTAGGATGCTTTAATTCTACAATGGTTTATGCAGAAATAGTAAACTAAATCTATCCTCATGTGGATACACCGGTTGCAAGGGAAGGACATACAGCTGCCTCCCCAACTCCTTCTCACACAGAAGTATTACAGGTACTTATTCACAAGCTGGGGGACATCGAGCAATGCCTCAGTTGAGCTTTAACTGGCCCTAAATATTTACTGCTCAATTCAGAATAGCATGCTGAATGGTGAAGTTGAAAGAAAATGTTGGCTTGCATAAAAATAGGGCAATGCTCAGCAGTTTTCTTAAGATATCGCAACCTTAAACTCAGTCAGTGCCCAAAACACAATTAGAGTTGGACATTAATGGCACTGGCGTAAAGAAAACTTAAGTCTAAGGACCCCAGTTAAAGGACGAGATGCTAAAGTCATCTGCAGCCACAGGGTTTTGCTCTCGCCTTCAGCAGGGATGTGACCTCATGCTGATATCTTACCACCATGAGCACATCAGGAGAAGATAGAAACTCTTCTACCCCCGCTCCGCCACAGGCCTCCCACATGGCAGTTACACACACTTCCAGATGCTTTCAAAATGCAGAAACTTTTGCAGTCCCAGAGCCAAAAAATTAAAACAAGTTAACAGTTAAAACCATGCATTTTTCCTGCCTTGTGTCAGCCAAGAAAACCAAGACCATCACCAGCCTAACAGTGGAATTTGATGCAGTCATATTTGAAAGTACAGTGTATGTATTATGTCATACAATATTTGCTCAGAGATTAAACTACTGAACTAACATACCAGTTTGCATGCCATTCGTTTCTTGGTTTCTCTATCTTGGGCTAGGTACACCTTCCCAAAAGCTCCACGAGGAATAAAATCAGAGCCAATGTTCCTGTAAGTCAGCTTCCATGGAAACAGGAGCACATCTGAGTCGATTTGATAGCGCCCATTCTTGGGTGTGATCTGTGGAGTTAATTAAAAAAAAAAAAAAAATCACAATGAAGTTAAAGCTACTTCAAGCCAAAAAAAAAATAAATACATTGCTTATACATGTGCCCGATACACGTGACCTGTTCAGCAGTCTTTATTTAGAAACACCAAATGGGAACAGCATGCGAGGCGTGGCATTCATTCACAGCCCAGGCATCCACGTTTCTCTCCAGTGACTAACTTATGAAGTGTAAGTTGCAATTAATTGTCTTGAAACAACAACAACAGCAGCTGGGTTAATGAAGTTACCCACCTCTTCTTATTAAATTCACCTGCACGTTTGCCCTTCCTGTAATCTGCTAACCTGTTATGCCACATACCTGTTACTCACATGCTATCTTATACAATGTGAGCAAGAGTTTCAGCATTTCCTAATATCACATGTACTGCTAGAGGAACACGTTTTGATTTTTTTTTTATCTTGTATCGGAGTTTCTGCTGCTTAGTAAAAGGCCGAAGAAGTCTGCTGTGATTTTATCAGCCACATTCTTCTAGTTCAAAAAAAAAAAAAAGCGTGAGTCACGCTGTCTGCTTTAGGTGGTAACGTTGGGAGCTTTGGTTCTCTATACTGTCAACAAGGTGAGGAGGGCTCCTCCAAGAAGCAATTCAGAACATCTAAGTCAGTATCTTGCTCTAAATCTACCTGCGGAACAGCTCCCCAACTCTGCACATGACAGAGTGACACCAAGCTCCTAACTACAGCCATGTGAGTACTGCTTCAGGTTTGATTTTATGTCTTCAGTCTCTTAATATTCTCTCAGCTAAAGACTAAGTTATGTTTCCTGTGAACATGCTTCTAATTAATTCAGGGATATACACTATTGTCAGCATCTGGAATATCATTAGCCTGTTTACTGCTACTTTTGAAGATAAATAAAAGCAGATCAAGGATATTTATCACTTCATGACTGTCACATGGCCTCACGTACCCAGTTCTTCAGCTACCCTTTTTAAGATAACAGCATATTAGGAAGATTATTTGGTTTATATTTCTTTTTAAGATGTAATGCACATAGTCTTTCTGTACTTTAACTATATGTTTTTCAACTAGGAAAGTGCCTTCTTGACTGCTAAAACTGTCATTTTTGACTAGTATCTACATGAAATAAAGTTAATTATTCAAAGTTATTAATTTTGAGGAGAATAAGTTCTTCACTGTTGGGGGTGTGTGTCTTTTAATAAAAAGTATTTTGCTTAGAATATGCAGAATGAGCCTCCCCTTTACTTATCAGAACCAAAATAAAGCCTGTAGCAATCCATACATCTCATCTACGCACTTCAGCATGTCAAGGGGTTGAGACTAACTAATCCATGTGGGTTGCACCTGTCCTGGAGAGTAACACAGACTCAAGTGGAATGGATTTGCAGAGCAAGAGAGCAACAATCGCCACGCTATTCACATTTTCAGGAGGCTTTCGGGACTAGTTCCTGGCCTGGTCCTGTGCCGTGAATCCTCTTTTGTGGCTGCAATGCATCCTTCCAGTTTAGTTTCAAGGAAAGAAACACGGCTTGCAGATCCAGCACTCCAAGACCCTTCGTGACATAAGCCATGGTGCAGTCAGAGGGGGTCACCAGGCAATCAGAAACACTCCTGCTCCTAACTAAAATGCTGTAGATATTTACAGTGTAGTTGCACATGCTGAAATGCATGTAGAGGTAATGCCCCATCTCCAATCCTCAGTTGCTTAACAGGATCACATGTACCTAATAGTACCTGGTTCATACCACTTGTATGCATCTACAGAAATAATACGCAGGCAAAACAGCCATGAGTATGTAAGAACAGTGTCTACCCTAAGTATAGGAAACATTTAATATTAGTAAATGTAATTTCAATGTCAGAGTTTAAAAAGTTACTTTTGCAATACTGCAATGCTCCCTCCAAATCAGAATAAAACAATACCCTGTGCTATTTCACACCTGAGTAACCAGTTAAGCCTCAAGCAATCAATGTTCACATATAAAACCTATTACATACAAGATATTTAAGATGATAGATGTGGCACGTCTTAAGAAAATAAAGCAGCAACACAAACATATATGAACAAACTTCCATTTCACAGCTGGTTATTTCCAGAGCAACTGATTTTAAATACAAGTCAAATAAAACTAATACCTACAGATGCTTGTAGAACACCAATGAATGTATCTCAGAACAACACATCTATACTTGAATTTAGCAGTGTGATATTACAAAATATTGCAATTCTGAAAGTCACAGTTGATACTATATTTTTTTTCTCCTTACATTACTACTTTTCACTTTTCACACCATTACAGTGAATTCAGTAACTATAGCAAAATAGATCCTAGACCTTTATTTGAGAATTTTGCATAATAAACTCTTTTTACTGCCTGAACACAAGGCACTGGAAAACCCTGTCTCCCAAACCTGTAAGCCATCATAGTTGTGCCTTTTGTTTTTTACTCCATGTCTTAAGTTTGTATTCAGTGCTGGGAAATGTTTTCTAATCTCCAGGGATACCAACAGGCAACATAGAGTGGATCTTTCTGAACAAAAGCCCTTTCTCCATAGCTGCTGGATACTGCAGGGACTAGACTTGATGACCTCAGAGAACCCCTCCAGTCCCAGGTTTGCACAGGGACCAACAGCCTGGCTGTTACTCCTGGGACTGGGGGTGATCTTTGATTAAAGTAATTAATAACTTCCAACTCCTAAGGTCTACTAATTTTCAAGTAAAAATAAGAGACATACCATATTCAAGAGGATTCCAGATTCTTGCTGTCTGCATCCTTTAAATGGTTTTGCAGTGTTAGACACCTGATTTGCAAAAGCAAGAAGGTCTTCGACAGTCCCATATTTGACAGAGGACATAAAAGAAACCTCCCTTTCACAAAACAGTAAAGATTCCGCACGTTCTTCATTTTGATTTGCCTCTTCACACATTGTAATTAAGCTGTCTTCATAGACTTCAAGGTCTCCACCTGGATAAAGGTTTTCCATTATGTCTATCACCTCCGACATATTTAAATTAGTTAGCAACAAGTCAATCTCCTCTTTGCTATCACTACCCGTGCTCATATACTCCATTACTGTCCACTTTGCAAAACCACTCCTGAAAAAAAAAAAGAGACAAACAAACCTGAAAAATCTTTTCACCTAAATTTGTTCTAGCAAAGTAAGAATGAAAAGAAGTGATCAGGGTGATAGACAATTCATGATTATACAGTTACATTTTAAATCATTAATTTGTATTATGATCATAATTGGAAGACTGGGTGAAGAGAAACCTCCCCTGTCATTCATTCATGGATTTTACTTTGACAATGCTTTTTGTTAGAGGAACGGGCACAGTATGGAAGTACAAACTAGTTATATTTTGCTGGATATGTAAAAATGAAGGAGCACCCTCAAGACAAATGAAGGAATTCATTATCTGGAAATAAATGACAAAGAGCTATAAACATACTAAATTACTTTATCCCCAAGTTTTTATGAGCAATTTATGTGATGTGTCCAGAAAGAAGGTCATGGAGCAAGATCATTCCACTACTAATAAGCATCTGTTAGTATCATTGCATAAAGCACAAGTAAGTCACCACATGAGATACACAACCCATCTGTTTTTTGCAAATAACTGACCAGAACTAAATTTGAACTGAAATTGTCACCAGTTTCAGAAGAAAGTCAGAAACTGAGCTATCATAAAAGCAATGAGCTTTTGAAGCAGTTTTTAGCAATTTGTTCTACCCTCACTATTCCTAACAAACACTTTTTAAGATCAATCTTGACCATTTTGCTGAAGTGGACTTTCACTACTAGAAACTGGATTTGACATCCCAAGCAGCCCTTTCCCATCCCAGGTTCCTACTTTAAGCCAGAGAGAGTTACTCTATTCAAGTTAACGCATGTGCATGGTCAGTCACTAAAATACTCACACAAATAGTTTTCAACATGTAAATGTCTAGGAGCACTTACCTTGTATTTATCCTAGTTGCATCACACAAAACCATCAAAAACGTCTCAGTATAATCCCTAAAGACGTCATGTTTCTTGAACCCGTATTTACCACTGATGACAATTTCACACCGTTCTGTAGCAGTCTATTATAAAAGCAAAACAAATAAAGCCATGGCAGACCAGCTCAAGCAGAAAGACTGGTTTATACTCATATGATCATTTGCTTCACAAGCTTCACGGAAAAACAAAACAAAAAACCACTAGTAACCACAAGGCTGAGATAACAGAGTTTTTTTTTTTTTCAAAGAAAAAATGATGACAGCTCGAAATCAAGCTACTATATGATCATTCAGACTTTCAAGTAGTAGCGAAAAATAAGTTTTCCATTATTAGGTCCCAGGTTTTGTTGCTTCTGCCTCATACTTTTTAATAGCAAAGGTGGTAGAAGGATCTCCTTTTCCCCTCGCAGAACTGAGTATGCCCTTATTTAGAGAGCTCTCACTTCCCTTTTCCATAATCCACTGCAACTATCTATTTTGGGCAAAAGATAACAACCAGACCAAAAGATACATAAAAAAGAAAGAAGAAAAGAAGCAAGCACGATCTATCTCAAGGACAAGCAGCAGACTCAGTTCCCTGAGGCCATGAAGCAATGCCGTTTACCCAGGTACAGTTTTTGGTTATGATCACGATCTTTCTTACCCTCCCCACACGGACGTGGAAGCTTTATGGCACATATTTCTCATGGGCTGGAGTATTTACGTCAGCTCTAGCGCTGAACAAAACCGAGTAAAATGACGTGGCTCACTGGGCAAAGAAACTCAGCCCACGTGCTGCGAATTCGAAAGGCAGGACAGGACAGCTCAGCAGCCGCAGCACAGGAAAAGGCGAGGGGACAGACTGCGGTGCCCTTTTCAAACCCTGGGTGACAGTGGCGGAGCAGCACCATGTCCCTCCACCCCCACAGGATGGACACAGTGACTTTCACGAGCGTTCTACACCAGTTCACCCCGCCTCAATCAACCTGAGAGCACCCCTAGCATTAGGGCAGGCAAGTAGGAACAGTGTGGTCGCCAGCACTTACTTGAGCAGGGAGCACCCAGACTCTGTACCCAGGTGCTGAGAGGTCAGGTTTTCCCAACCTACACAAGATTTACAAGATGCTGAGGGTGTTTTCTAACCCCTAGCATCCCACCTTCCTGTTCTATGCCCAAGCTAAAGGCCGCTTAAATTGTTTACTCTCAATTATAAAGGAAATGTCTATGTTTCTCCACAGCAAGACTTTTATGCGTTGCTTTTTCTGGTGCTGAATTAAAGGGGGTAGAGAGAAACGAAACAGTCCAGTCATAAAAGGAACTGAGAGACTGTATGTGAGAAGCCAGGTAAAGTCAGAAACTAGTCCCCAGGGACTTTCTGAAGAAAAACACAAGCCTCCAGATGCTCTAGTCTTCTGTGGATAGAGACAAGTTCGTACCATGATTAAACTAATTCGCTCTCTGCTAATGTTTTAATGCATAAAGCAACTGTACAGTTTAGACCAAATGCAGCTTTCTGTAAGTACCAGCTCTGCTCTGTTCCTCAAAATGTTCCGAAACTACAGGACAATACCAATAACACCCTCAACAGTTTCACTACTATCAAAAAGCTCTGAATGACAAGAAAAAGTGCCTATAACCTGCACATTCTCAGTTCTGTGCTGTTAGTGCTTGGGGAAAGCTGCAGACCCTTCATTTTTCCCTACATCTAGCAAATTCTAAACACTAAATGTTCACATAATGAGCAGTGCCTAGTCTCTTTAAAGCTGATTTTTAAAATTACACAGCAAATTATATATTTTATTTCCACCACTGGCAAAAGGTGTCCAGTTAACAACAGGGAATCCCTTTTTTTCCCCCTAGATACTCTACTAGTATCTGTGGTGAGCACCTAAGTAATGTTCTAAATCATAGTATACAATTCAGTTAAATGAAGAAATTACATCACTAAGTATGTTTTACTTATATTCTCAGTTAAAAAACTGGTTACCTATGGTGGAAAAGTAAAACTAAATGTAAGCACTTAAAACAGCTGCTAAAGCACAAGACTCTCCAGTTCTGCCATTATTTCAACATCATCACATGAGTAATTTGCAAGCCAAGAGTTTATTTCTCTATTCATCACTAATAGCTTTTCTTTAAACTTCTTTTTCTGAGAGGTGTGCTGCTGGAGAGCATCCTTATATCCACCGTATCAAAATAAGAGCAACTGGATAGCAGACTTGTGAGCCCCTGTGGGATTTTGTTGTGTCAAGGATCACCAAACCAAACAAACAAAAATACAATATAATTTTTTTTAAAAAAGAATAAAACTAACCAAAAACCGCATAGAATGGCTCAACACAATCACACCCCCATAATAAAGATTCCTTGTGCTGCTTTTAGGGAATAATTTTCTGGGTCTAAGTGGAAAGTAATTGTCCCTCAGTGATTTAAAATATATATATATATATATATATATATATATATATATATATATAAATCCTTATGTGCTTTGAACAAAAGTTATCGACAGATCTTGAAAATCACAGTCACTCAAAGTTCTGCTCTTAAGGCACAAGAAACTGCAACAATTTCAATCTCTCCATCACGTCAGATTTCCACTTGGGGAACACAGCAAGCCACCCCGGAGCGCAGCTGAGGGGTGTTCCGTGCCCACTCTGCCCCGCAAGCCCCACGGGGCCAGCGCAGGCGCTGGAGATCGACGGGCCGGGGGCGAGGGCGGCCGGAGCCCACTCAGCTGCAGCCCCGGTATCTCTGTCCCTCGCCGCCCCGTCGGGCAGCCGTGCTGCCCCCAGCGCCCTCTCCGCCCGCTCCCCTCACCGCCCGGCCCCGCTTACCCGCAGGGCGCCAGGAGAGGCCGTGCAGCGCGTCCGTCCGTCCGTACGCACGCAACCAGCGCCGGGGCCGCCCGGCCGGGAGCTGCGGGAAACTCCCGGAGGCGGGGAAGGGCGCAGGTGGCGCCGCCCGCCCCTCGCCGGGGGCGGGGGACCGGGGCGGCTCCGGTCGAGGTTTCTGTTTCGGTTTCCCGGAAGGTGGGAGCCGGTGCCGGGCTGCCCCGGGCCAAGCGCAGCCCCAGCTCTGCCTCTCTCCTCGGACCTGGCACCTCCCCGGCCGTGGCACCTCCCGACGGCAACTGCGTGTCGCTGGCTCGTGGCGTCGGTGAACCCCTTCCCACAGCCCCTCGTGTCTTCGTGGGCAGCACCCGCATCCAGAGGGGAGCCCAGCAGCTTCCTGCACACTCGTATTTTAAACATTATCAGAACAAAACTTCAGCTGAAACTCCGGGGGAATTTAGGACAACAATGTGAAGGATTTGTTAGTGGCAGTAGGATCAAAATACTCTGGGTTACAGTAGCATGAGTTTGCTAAGCACTAAAATTGGGCAGGACTACATTTTATTTCTCATCCAAAAGGCAGTAGCTTCTGCAGGACTGTGCTGCCCAATAGCTCCACTTCAGTGAACTAGTTTTTAAGAAGAGAAATGGCACCTCTTGATAACCAAAACCATTTCCTGCGGCACTAAGAGCTGATGGCTCCAGCCTGCCTCCAGATCTCAAGACACATAAGTTGTCTTGTCTGTTTATTATCTTCCCTATAATAACTATTTGCTTACTGAAGTCAAAGGTAAAACTTTCATTATGAAGTTTCAGGACTTGCCTTAGGCCTCAGTGTTCATTATCAGAACACACAATTCCTCTCGTGTTTACCTTATCCAAACACATTGCCTTACCTGTTTAAAAGTTATATGTTTGCTACCTATGTTCAAAATTGTCCAAAGCATGGCACAAATGACAGCGTGAAACGTACAGGGATTCAGAAAGACTCAATACCTGATTTTGTTTTCCTTAGCATTGTAACTCAGCACATGGAACTCTGCTAGGAGGGTTAACCTCTGATCACACATGACTTCTTCTCAAAAATACACAGATGACCTTAGAAAACCTTCATAAAGAAATATGTGTCTTCTTCACTGAGCTTCACCTTGTTCAATTGCACTATTTGGTTCATTTGCTAAGAAACACCTGTAAAAAAATGCAAAAAAGTTTAAGATGATTAAAGGAAGAAAAAACTGAGGAAGGAAAAGGGGATTTAGGTAGAAGGGAGGCTACAGGAGAAGAGGTAAAAAGGAGAGTCCAGGCCTAGGAGAGGGTGGAATTGGCAGCACCTCGAAAGTGGGAGGTTAAGGCTGAGTAACACACCCTTAATGCACACAGCTCTCATGCCAGGATACCTTAGGTATCCTCTTTCAGGAACTGGCTTGGGTTATTAGTTTTCCTAAACCCACAACTAATTTTAATGAAACCATTTTCCTCTTTTAGACCAGCTTCAAAGGGAAAAAGAGGAGTTTCTCCCCACATCAATGAATTTAAGAAGGATATGTCATAGGATTCCAGAGGAAACTTGCGTACTTACCGTGAAGAGACGGAGAAAACACAAGTTTCTGCTCCCTGGCATGTGTACATACAACATAAACTGAAATGTAGTATTTTAAGAGCAATCTACTCTCTGTCTTCCAGATCATTCTGGGGTACAAAACACGGATAATAAAGTTACAATAATTGCCTACAAACCCTGACTCACCCAGAGGCTACCAAGTGTGTAGCTTGGCAGTGAAGACCTACTAACACACCAAGCAGCCACATGGCCCCTAACATACACTACAGATGTACCCACAATTTTTACGTGAATTACTGGTTTTAAATACTAAAGAAAATGATGCCTTCTCCATTCCCCATCCAGGGAACCACAGAGCAGGACAATGACAGCTTCCCGGGTGCCCTGCAGCTCTGTGCCTCGCCGCTGCAGAACGCGGTCTCCACAGTGACCCTGCTTGTGCCTTCCTGGCGTGGGACCTGCCACACGTTTTATTACCCTCCAGGTTCCGCACGCACCCTGACCCTCCTGCCCTCCGCCGGCAGGGCTCACAGAGCGGCAGCCGCAGGCCTGGGAGGCGGCCATGCAGCAGGGCCAGGCCGCTCCGCGCTCCCTTGCACTACACAGGCAGCTGCCGGCCCTGCACACCCGGGGCCTCGCCTGGGCAGCTCGGTTTGTTCCCTCTGCCCAGAGCAGACGGCTGCCTGCACCCACACGCTGGGCTGGGCTGGGCTGGCCGGTTGGATTTGCCCGCTCTCACACGCCCCAGGGGCACCAGCAGCCCTTCCCGGCCCGGCAAACGCCGTGCGGGCGACCTGGGGACTGCCCCGAGATCCGGCAAACTCCGCGCCCGGCAGAGGAAGCCTGAGCCTCACCGGCTGCCGTCGAACGCGACGCACGGCGCCTGCGCAGAGTCTGTGGCCGGCGCTGCGCGGCCCGGCAATGGCGCACCGCGCGGGCGGGCGGACGCTGTCTCTTCTGCGGGGCCGCCTGCCCCTCCCCGGCCCGGCGGCGGCGGGTGGCGGCTGCGCGGCCCGCGGGCAGGCCCAGCTCGGCTCCTCCGGCGCCGCGGTGCAGAGGGCGCCGCAGGCAGCCGGCGCCGAGGAGGCGGGTGAAGGTAGGGGGTTCCCCTCAGGGCCTGGCTGCCGCGTGGGGCCGGGGCGGCCCGGCTGTTTCTCCGGCGGCAGTGGGGTCAGGCGGGGGCCCGGGGAGCGGAGCGGCCGCCTGTCGCGCTTACCGCCCGCGGTTCTGCTCCGGGAGAGCCGCCTGGGCGTTACTGGCGTCCCGGGCGTGAGGCCCGGGGAGCCCCTGCCGAGGACACGGACGGGCAGAGCGCCCGCGGGCAGCCCAGGGGACCAGTGATGTAGAGATCAGCCAGAGGCAAGCGAAGTGACAGTAATTATGTGGAGTGGAGCATCTCCGTTATGAGGACAGGCTGAGGGAGCTGGGTCTCTTTACCTTGGAGGAGACTGAGGAATGACCTCATTAATGTTTATCAATATGTAAAGGGTGAGTGTCACTAGGATAGAGCCAGGCTCTTCTCTGTGACAACCAACGATAGGACACGTGGCAATGCATACAAACTGGAATACAGGAGGTTCCACTTAAATATAAGAAGAAACTTCTTCACAGTGAGGGTGATGGAACACTGGAACAGGCTGCCCAGGGAGGTTGTGGAGTCTCCTTCTCTAGAGACATTCAGAACCTGCGCCTTCCTGTGTAACCTCATCTGGGTGTTCCTGCTCTGGGAGGGGGATTGGACTGGATGATCTTTCGAGGTCCCTTCCAATCCCTAACATTCTGTGGTTATGCTGAAGGACCCCCATAAAGAGCTGTTAGATTGGTGCTGTGTCTTCAGCAGAAGCCGGGAACTGGTGAGCATGGTCCATCACCCATGTGCTGTGATCTGGGTGTGCTTTAGCTCACAGCTAAAGCATTTGTGAGCCTGAGGCCTGTGCTGCTGCTTATGTTTGTGCTTCAGAGCTTGAGGAACATTAGGTAGCAAGCTTTTCTTGAGGAGAAGATCAGGCTATATTGTCACAGCTTCACAAAACCAACAGTCTTCTGCTGTTCACACTCTTGTACTAATAAATATGCAGCAGCATTAAGGAATTATTCCAGATTTCAGTTAGTCATTCCTGTTTTGCTGTATAAATTGGGTCGTTAGTCTCACCTGGTTTGCTTCATGACAATGTAAACACATTACCATCAGCATGCAGAGGGCAGCGTTAAGCGTATGTACGAGTACCATGTGGTTGATGGAGCCATTTCTACCAGCAGTAGTGCTGGTGTGTACCTGTGTAAAATCATGGTGAAGCTGTGGCACTAAGATCTGGATTCATTTCGTGATTGTGTCATTGGTCCGTGAGGCTTCTCCTTTCTGCATCTCAGTCACTTCACACCTCTCTCACCCCATGGCAATCAGGATGATCATCATCACTGCAAAGTGCTGCTTTGGTCATTTGATGAAAAATCCTGTATAAAATAAAGCTATTAAAAATATTTAGGGTATTTATTACTTACAAGCCTGTGTGAGAGTACAGTAAATTTGTAAAATGAAAGATTTTTTGAAAATAATAAATGCTAACAAGTGTCTTTAGATAATAAAGTTTTTCTTCAGGCCACCATATACCTTGGGTTCCTCAAAATCAAAACCATAGAATAAAGAGCTCTATGTTGAATCCTTCTGTAGCAGATAGTAGCTGCAGAGAAATAACTCTATGTTCTTCAGCTTCGCAGTCTGAATTGAGAATGGCAATATTAACAGGGAGCAGCTTCACAGGCTGTGGTGATGCGGTCAGTGGATTAGTTTGAGAGATGTGCAGGGAGGTGATTACAATTTCAAATTTGGGACATGGTCCCTTTGGCTGTACACAATCAAGAAGAAAGTTTCTGTGTTTCTGGATGTTCCAGCATGTCTGATTTCCATGTCAGTTCAGTGGGTGTCAGCAACAATATAGATTGCCAGTAGTGTGATATATGACTGATCTGTGGGTTTATTGTAGTAGAGTAGCTGAAAGTATAGTATTAAATGAAAATTTTGAGTAGGCGTTTACTGTAAAAGAAGGTGATGAGTTGTAAAAATAAGCAAGTGTCAAATTGTTCCGAAGGTGAAAGTGCTGGTTTTGTGGTAGCCGAGAGCGTTTTTTTTTTAATCTGCAGCTTGTCACAGGTCTAGCGCTGCCTCATACCGTAGCTGGTATTTCCAGACTTGAATGTAGAGTCTGACTCTGTGTGATGTTTTTTGATGGTGAACAGCAAATCAAAGAAAAGCAAAGATTCCTTGTATCAAGCCTCCTGTGGCATCAGGGGAAATCAGTATTGTTTTCTTTCTACATTTCCTATTCCTTGTTCTTACAAATGTATGGATTTTTGAGTGAAATACACTTATGTTTGTGTCTTTTATTAATTCTTGATTGTTTGTTTTTTTTTTTTTTTTTTTTTTGCTGTAACCCTTTTAGAGAGTGAGGGCAAACTTTTGTTCAGTTATTTAATCCAGAGGAAGAGATTAAGTGTACTAAAATCAGTTTTAAATCTTTCTGTTAATAAAGAAAAGCCTCGATGTTCATTTCTTCTCACAGATGCTGAAGTCAGTACCAGAAAGAAGACATTCACTGAGGTTCAAACAGAACGATCGGAGCAAGCAGAACGGACCGTTTTAATTAAATGCCCACAAAAACTCAACGAAAAAAAACTATTGCAGTATTTATCCAGTCATGGAAACATTAAGAGTCATTTCTTTTTTGAAAATCGTGTAAGTAATTAACAAGGTAAACTAAAATCTAGACTTAGACAAAAAGAAGTAGCAGTATTTGGTCAAGGTCTTATACATGCAAGTTTAGCAAATTATATATAATTAGTATATTAAATTAGTTTTTATCTTTGTTAATGTTTACAAGCTGCTGAGCAACAGAATTTTATTCATAAGTCAGCTAAAAAACACCTCATCTAAGAGATAGCTGGCAACTAGATTTGCAGTAAATCTTTGAAACTTTTATAGCACTGTTCATTGTTCTAACAATAGAGCTAAATTTTTATGTGTTTCTTGAGCATCGCTGTTATGAAGATAGATTTTACAACTTTTATGTTTAGTGCTTACTGCCAAGAATAGCATATCTTAAATATTTTTGACCTCTTGTGAAAAAGTATCTAAAAAGTGTTGAGGTACAGAAGCTAGCATTCAGTTTCAGGACTGTCATATTAAGCTGTCTCAGTATTCCCAAGAACATCTGAATAATATCAGTGCAATCAGTTCAGGGCTTGTATGCATTTATCTAACACTTTCTATTTCCATTCTTAATGTTTTAGGGTATCCATGCTTTAATAGAATTTTCGGAAAAGAACAGTATAGACTCATTGCAGGATGCTGTTGGAGTCCCAAGTGCTGCAGAACATCATGTTGTCCCATTTAAATCTAGACTTTTTACTTTCACGCTGAAAAACCCAGTGAGTCAAGCTGCTGGAGGCACACCAGTTCACCTCTCTCCTCAGTTTCACATTCCAGTGAAAGACCTTATTCCAAAGCTTTGTCATGCAGACAGTGTAAGTAGAGGTTTCTAGATCTCTCTCAATTAAGAATGAACCATATCCATTTCAGATTTGCAAGTGGTCGTGCACAACTTATAAAGCACTTTATTAAAAAAAAAGTAACTCCTGTTAGAATTTTGTGTGAATGATTCTCCTACATTGAAACAAAAAATTACTCATTTTAATTGTCAAAATATTTTTTCTGTATGAAGTAAACCCGCCTGAGATTGAAAAAAAGTCTTCTAGTTGCAGTGATGTTAAGTAAATTAAAATATGTTAGTGGATAGAAGATGGATCACTGTATTTTTACAATGTTTATTTTCTTAACTAGATAAGCAGTCAGATGTACATGCTACTGAATGAGTATCAGCTTACAGAAGAAAATATCAAGCTCCGATATCTGGCTTGTTCTCTTGTTCGGGATTTTGCACGTGCATATTTTCCACACAGCACGGTTAAGCCATTTGGCTCTTCAGTCAACACCTTTGGCAAACTGGGATGCGATGTGGACATGTTTCTGGACTTCTATGATACACAAAAGCATGCTACAAAAATGGTAAGATTATGCTGTGCATCTTCAGTCTGTTGGATTCTTCACCAGAGCACCCGTGTGCTGTTTCACATACAGGAATCAGGTTTTTTATATTTAGGCTTGACATGAGTTCATAGTATAGATTGTGGACAAGTTTGAGTGTTTGGACTTGAAGACTTTCAAAAGCCTGGATAAAAGAGATCTTTCTTGCAATAGGAAGAAAATTATTTGGGTTTATGTAGACTTTGTACTGTCACGGTGAGTTTCACTGTGAAAAAAACCCTCATCCTCTGAAATTGACTTCAGCAATGTCAGACCTTAGGTGATTTTGGAATTTTGAAAACTTTTTATTTGTATGACGACAGATAGTGTGGGGAAAACTAGCTTTGTTTTCCATTAAAAAACATAAAATTACAATGGGCTTAAGCTTTTGAAGATTGAAGTTCGCTCAGCTTTTCTGTACAATTTTTATATTTCCATATGCTTTGTTTTTAAAGAAATACCCCTTCAAACTTACACAGTTTTTAGTATTGCAGTGATCAAACACAATGGAAGCAAATACGTCAGCTGAAGAGTAGGATCATGTAGGAACCCTTTACATTTAAACAGTAAAGTAGTGTCTTAAATTTTGAGGGAATAATCTTTCAAATATAAAATGTCTATTTTCATAGCATGCCTTGTAACTGGCTGTTTTCTCTGGTATTCAGACTGTGTAGAAACAGAAGCTCTATTTTGAACTGAAGAGCTATTTGGTGATGGATGGGGTTGCTAGCAGTTGTGATTACTTGTAGATGGTTGACAGACTTACAATTGTGGGGATGCTGCAGCAAAAGCCAGCAGGGATGCTGTCTGTGTGTCTTTAGGTTACATGATAGGTTAATAGGTGGTGTGGCACACTTACACTCTGTGTGGTGCAATGAGGCTTTTGTCTTGCATGCAAGCACAGTCTTTATGCACTAAAGATGATGATCATCTTGGTTTTGTTGAAATTTTGTAGCATTAAAACATGGGTAAATCAGCATTGATGTGAAGGTATTTACAACAATAAGGTACGTTAAAGCATGGGCCTGTAAAGAGTGTAAAAACCATTAGTGCAACTCTTGTGTCTTTGTTCAGGCATTGTCAAAACGGGAGACTGAGGTGCTAGCACCTAGAAAGCTTTGTGCTTTGTAGGTGTGGTGGATTAACACTGGCTGGCCTCCAGCCGCCCGCTGAGTTGCTCTCTCACTCCCCCTCCTCAGCAGGATAAGGGGAGAAAATAAGGTGAAAAAGCTTGTGGATAGAGATAAAGACAGGGAGATCACTTACCAATTACCATCAGAGGCAAAACAGACTCAACCTGGGGAAGATTAAGATAATTTATTGCCAGTGAATAACACAGTAGGATAGTGAGAATTAAAAAAAAAAGCACCTTCCCAGCACTGCCCCGTCTTCCCAAGCTCAACTCCACTCCCATCGCTTCTACCTCCTCCCCCGAAGAGGCACAGGGGGTTGAGGAATGGGGGTTGTGGGGGTTGTGGTCAGCTCATAACACTTTATCTCTGCTTCTTCTTCCTCCTCATGCTGTTCCCATGCTCCAGCATGGGGTCCCTGCTGTGGGCTGCAGCTCTTCAAGAGCTGCTCCTATATGGGTGCTTCCCACAGGGTACCAGCTGAAATTGTCCAGCATGAGGACCATCTTCTGATGTTGTCTTGCAGAAGCTACCTCTGCATCCCCCCCACTACTAAAACCTTGCCACGTAAACCCACTACAGTATGAAAATAAGATGTTGGGTGTATCTCCTGTGGTAGGCAACAGACAATGCTGCTGAGGAAGGCAAAAGTCTTATATAGTTGGCAGTGTAATTTACAGGGATAATGATATTCTCCCAGGCAAATTGTATTACTAGTATACATAAGTTAACTACCTTAGAACAAGGGAAGACAAGGTGAGGTAGCTGTAGTTGTAAGGTGATAGATACAGCGGAAGTAGGAAGGCTATCTTCTGATTTCTTCTCTGTTGCAGCTTTTCAGAAGTTACCAGCAGTGGAGGAGGACCAGGCATTTCAGCACCTATTTACATTAAATAACATTTTTTGAGTCTTATGGTAAACTGATTACTAATTGTGAATTTTAAAAGTACCGAAAGTGGGAGCATTCTTTACCAAGAGTAGAGTTTGACGACAAATGTGGTGTTTTTTGACATGCGGGCACTTTGGGAGATTAGTAAATGACTTAAAACAGTGTTCTGTGATATTTTTAGAGTAACAGGTTTTGTATTAAACCAGTTTTGCTTCTTGCTTAGGGTACTATGTCAGTTTACCTCAAAGTACTCGTTTATGTACATTTGCTGTTTACAGTAACATGGCAAGAATGGGGGAGAACCACAGGGTTGGGTCAGGCGTATCAGTACTTCATCCCGCTCAGCTGGCACCAAAGCTATGTATGAAGATCCTACCAATTATTAAGTGTCTGTTTTATCATTACAAAAAAGTCTTCATTCAGCTTTTGAGAGATATTGAGATGCTGTCTGAGAAGGCATGTTGTGATTTTTGTCACAAAGGTCTGAACACCAGCACGCCTACGTGTTGGCCGAGGCTGCATTTTTTTCCTTTGTGTTACCTGCCTCAATGTTGATAGTTAGAGGCTCCTTCCACTTTGAGCCAGCTCTGCTGTAACATGCAGCTACACAGCCAAATGGCATCAGGGACCTCTGTCCTGGTATGTCCAAACAACATGTGCCGGCTGGAAGACTGTTGGCAAGAGGAGAGCAGGAACAGTCACCTCAGGGATTTCCAGAGTTACTCAAATTCAGCACCTAAAGTGAGTTTCTGGGAAACGTTGCAAGGTCTATAACTTCTGAATTGTTTCACCTGTCTGTGTGTTTTAGAGGACTAGTTAGGTCACTGTGTAATGCTGTGTATATAGTATGCGTTCACCCATGACACGTTCCAAGGGGGAGGATGAGTTAGTGCCAAGTGTTGGATTAGCAAGTAGAATTAGCTGAGGCTTAAAAACAGAGAAAGACTAAAAAGAGATATCATAGGTATGAAGTTATTTTATTGAGGTATAAACTACAAATACAACAATTCAAAATACAAAGACCTACAGGAAAATTAATTTCTGATGCCAAAATACATCTTCACATTTTTTTTGTCAGAAAAACTGTGTGTGATTTTAAGGATTATTTGAAGTTTACAGAATTTTATCTTCATTTTGAAGGGTTAAATAATTTGCATGCTATTTTTTTTAAGTGAAAAAGACATTTTCCTTTGCATTGATACTTGATTCACTAATAACACATTGTTCTTTGAAGATTTGAAATGGAATTACTGATTTTTTAAATTAATGGTGGTTTGGTTGTGTTTTGCCCCTTCTTTATTTAATGGTATGCTCCTCTTTTCAGTCAGAGCATGTGTGCTCTCTTGGGGATTCCAGAATTACTTGTTTTAGGCAATGGTGAGGTGTAGTATTATACCCTCATCTGAACAAGTAACTTTACAGTAAGTTGATCACTATTAACCTGTAAGAACTGAATCACTGAAAAATAATATAAAAGAGAAAGCAATATGTTTTTACCTCTTTTAAGTTCTGCGGGCTGATTTGAATAATTCTTGTCTTTCAGTCTCTAATTGTACAAACTCCTTTGCAAATTGCTGTAGTCTTTCAGAAGTATTCTTAAATGTCTCTTTAGTTACAGAGCTAACAGTTTACTTTTAAAATTCTGTTAGAAAAAAGGTCCCTTTGAAATGGAATATCAGATGAAAAGATTACCGTCTGAAAGATTAGCAACTCAGAAAATCCTTTCTGTGATTGGTGATTGCCTTGATAACTTTGGTCCTGGATGTATAGGCATACAGAAGATACTCAATGCTCGCTGCCCGCTGGTGAAATTTTCCCATCAAGCAACAGGATTCCAGTGTGATCTGTCAGTCAGCAACAGGTGAGACCTGGTTTTAAAAACCTTAGGAAGAATACTAATGTACTTATGTTCTGAAAACCTGTGATAAAAACTGTTTAGTCTGCTTCTTTCTATGTTCTTAACAATTGACGGTTTTTACTTCTAGAGCTTAGGTTTTAATGTGCTTAAGATGTCTTTCTCCAGCATAAGAAATACTTGCTAGCTGAAACTGAAGACTTGAAAACCACTCTATACAATAAGTTTGGCTTATAAGGAATTGAAAGAAGGCAGCGTTCGTTAGTCATTACTTCCATTTCTGTATATGGGCATGCACAGCCTTCTTTTGATTGCTTGTCAGATTAAGCAGCTCCACTGTGTTAATTTTTAGTGACTGAGCTTCTAGGAATTTTGGAGTCCTTTTTTAATTCTTAAGGGCCTGTGTACACCTGTTTGCTTGCAAGGTATCTTGAATACTGAATTAACTCACTGTATCAGAAAACAGAATCTGAAGTGTTCCCGTTGCTTAGGACCTTTAGCAGCAGTGCCCAATAGAGGGAGCAGGCTTCTTAGAAATACCTCTCTTTGCAACTGCTTTTCCACTTCCAGCTTGCTGTCATTTAGTTTATAGTAAAGCATATGCTTTGTTTTGTTGTCACTTCATTAAGAAATACCTATGTCAATCCAGTATACATCCGTAGCCCTGGCATAAGGATACATAATCGAAAATGAGTTACTAACCCTTTTCATTGCTGTTAGGGAATAGTAGAATATGAATTATTATTTCAGAATACTTTGGTACGACTCTTAGAGCAGATTTTCTGATTTGTCTACATCAGATAACATCAGATCCTAGACTGAATTTTGTAAATTACTCAAAGTTCTCTTTCAGAATAATCAGCAGTTGTTAAAGCAGTACTGAACATAAAGTTATTTTGTATATGCAGCCACAGTGAAAGTCAGCATGCAGTTCTGTGCAAAATTCCTTGTAATTCTCTGCTGATGGTTTGGCTGTTTGGGACTGTGTGTGTTGTTTTGTTGTCATTTGGCATAATAACAAACCTCTGCACACAAGGAAGCACTTCACAGCTGAAATTTTAGAAGTCCAGGTGTTACAAAACTTTGACGTGGTAAACTTCCCTGAAATGCCATGGTGGATTTTTAGAAGAATTCAGTGCAAGACTGAGAGTAAAAACTCCTGCAGCTGTAGTTCAACAAGCACATTAGACTAAAACTGACACCAAAGTAAGTTTTGCTCTCACACCATGCTTCCATTTTTTTTTCAGCTTTTTTTTTCGCCCTCTCATTTGTACACGACATGGGTGTTTACACAACTATATGATGATGCAGATCAAGAACTGATCCATCTGAAAACCTTTAACCTTTCAGATTGTGTGTTTTTTTCAGCAGGACCAAACATCAGTAATTTGAAAGTTACCAAACTGACTTGTTTTGCAGATTTCGTTATGTGTCTGTACTTCGTGTATTTTATTACTTTTTAAAGTTGCAAAAGAAGTTCTAGATTTTGCTGTTGTTGTTATATACTAGGATAGGGATATTATCTAAAGTACGTCAGGAAGTTGTGGCTAAATGATGTTTTTCACTTTGATTCTGCATAGCCTCACACCTGAGTGATGGCGGTGCTTTGGTTGGTTGATTGTTTTTCCTCCCACTGTGATGTGGAACAAGGAAACAGTGCAAATGCAGTATTATTATTTACCTGTAACTGTATCCTTCTTAGTACGGAAAACCACCAGGGATTTCATCCTGGACAATTTAAGGCATTCTCTTCTACTTTTTAAAATGCACAGAAGTTGTTTGGGTTTTGTTGTTTTGGGGTTTTTTAAATACCATTTTCTCTTAAAACTGATGCTCTAGGGCTGAACAACAAGCACTGCATTTACATGTCTTTTACTTTTCATTTCTTCTTCAGCATTGCTATAAAAAGTTCAGAACTCTTGTATATCTATGGCTGTCTGGATCCCCGTGTAAGGGCACTGGTGTTCAGTGTACGATGTTGGGCCCGTGTTCATGGACTTACAAATAGTGTTCCTGGTACCTGGATTACAAATTTCTCTTTGACCATGATGGTCATGTTCTTTCTGCAAAGGAGATCACCACCCATCATTCCAACACTAGACCAGCTTAAAGAACTGGCAGGTAACGGCAGCTCTTTATGTGTTAATTGGAGTGACTTTCACATTTGTTTCCTCTAAAATGATGAATAAACCCAAGAAATTTCTTTATGGTCTCCAATACCAATGCATATTATGTGTGCCTTAAGTTTGATGGAATATACGGGTTTTACTTGTTTTTTGTTTGTTTGTTTGTTTGTTTGTTTTGTGAAAATAATGCATTTTCAATACAATACTAAATTCTATTTAGAGGGGTTAGGCTTGTTCTATGCTTCAGGTAATTAAAAGTCATTTATTTGCTCGACCGTTTTTTGTTTTTGGTTTTTTTAGAAGACTTGTAGAGTCTTAAATGTCTGCACTGGTTAAGGATTTCGTGCGGATTGATGTGATGTGTGTATTGTTTTATAGATACCAAATGTTTAAAAGAAAGGCTTTATTTTTTCCTTACGATTTGTAATATCCTTGAGACAGGCGGTTCAGGCCATCTGCAAGTAGTTCTTTTATCTTTGCAAACAAGCTGTTCTGGCTCTTTCATACATAGCTTTCAGGGTGTATTATCTTCAGTAAATCTTATGAAAGCGTAGAAACTGACACCCCAAGTTCTTGATTCCTCACTCATGCCTTCTGCTTATTGACATGCATCCTTGGAAGCTTTGAGTGCTTTGAGTGGAGAAAAAGGTCTGTGCTCAGTTACTTTAATAGCATTTTAAACATTTCTATCAGAAATCTACAGAATTTTTACATAGTAAATAAAACATCTGCCCTGAAATTTTACAAGAATATTCTTAATTCTCTTGAAGTTTTTCAGAAAATACAGTGGACACTTTGAGTCAGATTTTTTGGAAACCCTCTTATAGGTATTAACCTCAGAGATTTGTGTTGTTTAGTGTATAATAAAGCTCTGTATGCAGAGATATCTGGCTTGTTATTGAAAATAAGTAACTTCAGAGATACAAAGATGTCATATACCTTATTCCTGTAGGCTTTTGAAAATACACCATTTACTCATGCTCTTTTGCTTTACCTGTCCATAGACCTTTTTTTTTTAAACCTTTAGCCACTTAATTTGAGTCTTAACCTGAAAGTTCAGTTGTGAACTCCTAATTTGATTTACTTAATATGATAGCATTATTGAATTCAGTCATGTCTGTTATCTGAGTTTTGTTATATGCAGTGGTATTTTGTTGTTTAGCACTTCAAAATATGCCTGCGATTTTTATTCCAGATGAAAAGGACAAACTTGTAATTGGAGGATATGATTGCTCATTTGTTACTGATTTAAGCAAGATTAAACCTACAAAAAATACAGAAACACTTGGTAGGTAAATCTTAATCAACTTTTTTTCTTTTATATTTTCACGAGCATATTGAATATAAACTTTTCCTTAATGTTACTGATGGCTGTTGTTTTCCTTTCCCTTAGATGTATTGTTGGGTGATTTTTTTGAATTTTTTGGAAACTTTGATTTCAGAAGGAATTCCTTAAATCTTCGAAAGGTAAAATGAGTTTTAATCTCTCATCATTATCAATTGAATTTATCTGTTTGCTTTTTGACAAACTGCAAATGCTAAGCAACGATTTCTGTCATTTTTAATTGTACATATGATGTACATGTTAATTGGTTGCATCCAGAAACTGACTCATTTCTGTTAAGGAAGAGAGTTTTCCTCTCACAGCCTAATCACTTACAGCAGTGTTAAGAACATTTACAGTGTCATTACTTGGATATGATGGAAAGCACAAACTCTGATGTTAAGCCTGTATGGTTTTCTTGAAAATCCTGTAAAAAAAAAAAAAAAAAGGCAATTTTTAAAAGTAAAAGCTGTTTTGCTTCCGTGAGAGGAAAACTTAAAATGTCATGATATATGTCATAGCAAAAGTCTGTGGCAAACCTTCTATGTGAACAGGCTTTGCATTGAAGTTGGGAGTGCAGACGCAAACAGTGTCTGCATTAAAACTTCCAGCTGAGTTCTGAAACTTGCTTTTGGCACTTGAGTGTCCTACTGCAGTTCGTATCAGCCCACAGCAAGTGTACTTACAACTCAGTAAGCGTGACAGATAACGTGATCGTCCTGTGCTATCATTTTGTTTTACTTTATATGTTTAAGTCATGCTATTTATTGATATGTGTGTCTGTATGCAAGTATAATAGAAATATATATAAATGTAACTACCTTAACTCACAGCTGTTCCTGCTGGACTGTTGACAGGGTGGGGGTGTCAGTGCTGTGTTGCTGTGCGGGCACTTTCGTTTGTGTTCTGTTTCCTACTTGGCACCATGGATTACTGACATAGGAGCTCTTTTTGCTGCTCTGGGTTCGTCCTAGAAACTGATTCATTAAGCTGGAGAACTTTTGTTTGCCATTAAGCCTTACAAAAGACAAGCAAAAATAATACACGTGCTGGAGCCTGAGCTAGTCAGGGGAAGTGTCCGTGCTGCTGGTGTTTTCCTGTTTAATCAGTGAGTCCTCTGGCCATGGGGCAAGCGCATGTAGCATGTATGTGGACACTTCCTGGACCAGCAGCAGCTGGTAGGTTCCGGCTAGAGCTTGCGGTGGAAGATGTGAAGAGGTTCTGTGATACAAAGCAGCTCAGCTAAGTACCACTGATAAGGACTGACATGGAAGTGCATTTAAATAGTAAATACACAGTTGTCAACAGCTTGTATTATACTGGAGCAAGTGCCCGAAAGTGGACCATGACCTGAATAGCTATGTGCTGAAAAGACAGACTGAACTGGGAGGAATTTCAGCCAAGGCAGTAATCTTGTTTTGTTATGCTACCTCTTAAGGAGCACTGTGAGGGGAATGGTTTGAACAGTTTAAGTGCATGTAGTAGTTTATCAAACTGGGCTTACATGCAGGTTAATATGACATGCTTGTTCTGGCCATACACAAATGGAGATAGGAGTAGGAGGTTGCAATGAGTGAGGTCTGAGGTTTGTGGAAAAGCAAATGGGAAAAGGGCCAAAAAGACAGGCTAAGCTGTAGTTGTGTGTTCTCTGCCTTGAAGAAAATGTAAGCTGTATGTGGCAAGGGAAACCACCGCAGCAAACAGGAGTCATACAGTCAGGTTGACAGGAAAATTAACTTGATTGATAATGACTGTTGTTTTTGCAAAAAGTTCTCTACTAGGTCAAAATACTTTTAATGCTAATGTAATAACTCAAATGATTTGTTATTTGCTCACCCTATAATGCATGTATGCAACTTTGGCTTTTTCTTTGCACTGTCTGCAGGGAAAGGAAGTAAATAAACCTGAGTCGTCTCCTCTTTATATCTGGAATCCCTTTGAACAAGACCTTAATATCAGCAAGAATGTTAATCAGCCACAGCTGGAGAAATTTGTAGCTGTGGCCAGAGAAAGTGCCTGGATTTTACAGAATGAAGATAAAACTCAGCAAACGATCAAAAAAGAGCCTTGGGGACTGGCAGCTCTACTGATACCATTTGGAAAAAGTAATGCCAGCAAGACGAAGAATAGGATGAAAGGAATAGGAAGTGAAACAATCAGAAGCCTCTTGGACTCTTTAAAGTTAAACAGTGCAAACAGTCTACAAAAAGCAGTGGGAAAGTGACTTTTCAGCACAGAAACACAATATTCTGTTTTAGGAATTGAATGTGACACACATTACGAAGAACATTACTTTTAGTATTTCTATTATGGTGAAATGGAGAGATAAATGACCTCTGTTTTCCATCGTGATGCTTTTTGTACAGATCTGCGTTCTTTCTGTACGTTTTTCTCCTTGCTCTTCATTTTTCCATCTGTATTATGAATGAAGAGCATTCAAATGCAAGTTTTACAGGTGCGTTTTGGAAATAGCCTTCAGCTGGGCATGGGAAGACAGATGCAGCATGGGAAAAAGCCTTTGGGAATTCTGTTGGCTAAAATACAAATGATATGCTAAATAAAAGCTCAAGAAACAACCAGCTTTCAGTGGAACCACAGTTTGAAATAAGATGAATGCGTTAGAACCATTGCTTCCATTCCAATCATGTTCTGGAAGCCCATAAAACCTAAGTGCATGATCTATTTTTGCAGTTGTTTTCCATTCATGTAGATAGTGCCAAGACAAAATAAAGAGAATGGAAATAGATAGTAGGGTTTGCAGTTTCATAAAGTATCTCTCTCCAAGGGTAGTGCAACTGTTTTGTTTTGTAAAAGTGGTTTTGCTCTTTTGTTTGCCACCTGATCTCAAGTTTCTTCAGTCAACTCTCCTTTGTTGTCTGTACCCATAGGACTGGTTCCCACCCACGCTTGCCTGTGCACTCGTGTTCTTCATTTAGCCTTCAGCTTCACTTTAGACCTGTATTTCAGGTTCAGGCAGGGCTTTTTGCGTGCTCTTCTTGCGTCATCACTTTCCTCAAAGTTGCTGCGTACTAGGTGACACCAAAGCCCTCCTCATGCTGTCCCTTGCAGAGAGATCCTTAAGAAATCATATATCATACTGGAGTCCTGTTCCCATTCTTGCTGTGTTCTTGAGATATTCAGCAGAATGATGACTGTTCCCCTTCAAGATCAGTTGGACTAGTGAGAGTCAATGCTTCTTGTTGACTTAAAGCGTTGAGTTCCCTATCCATCTGCCACAAAAGAGTGTTTTGAGAGGAAGGGGACGAGGTGAGGGCAGGCAGGAAGTCAGAAGGGAAATGGAGGGCATGCAAATGTCAGATAGATTTTCTGGGTAAAATTGTGAGTATTCTACCCGAAAGCTGCTCATGCATTAAAATTAAATGGCAACTGTAGTCTTTATTATTACAGTAATTTCTTGTGCAGAATTTCCCTTAACTCAGAGAGATTATCATACAGATGCAGCATCGATGTTTATGATTACTGTTTCATTTTCAGGATTTTTAGATTCTTTAATGTTGCAGAGGTCTATGATTATGTGTAGACTTTCTAATGGTTTAGTATGAACAGTTTAAAAGTGTGTTTTCTCTTTTCCCTGACGTATTATTTGTTGGAGATACTGTGGGCTTTAATGCATGCTTCCAAAGTACTCGTAAAAACTGGGCAAGGAAAAGCACTTTCTAACTAAAGGGTGAGACCTTGAGTGGCAGAAAGACCTTACAGATCGATTCCGTATTAGTTTATTTGGAGTTTAAAATAATACGTGTCCATTTCTAATTCATAAATGTTTTCTCAAATAATGATTAACATAGTCATTATCTGGGTCACAGGAATTAATTCTTGTATTAACTGCTTCGCGATTGAGCCTTGAATTTCAAACTTTATTTTCTACCTAAATCCTGGTGCTAGTGTGTGAGCTTTTTGGAGGCTGGTATTAAGTTTATTGTAACTTGGTTTTGGTGCTGACCCAAAGCCTTTGATAGCAAGCTTGGCACTGATGCTATAAGGAGCATATTTTTACCTTAATCTTGACAGAATTTTCTTTCTGTTTTCCCCAGCAATATACTTTGAAGCTTTTTGAAGATTAGGGCAGTACTCAAGTATTTCTCAGTTTTCTTTCTGGGCAATACTGCAGTGCAATAATAAGGAAGTGGCTTATTGGAACCAGAAGCACACAGCAAAACTGTGGCAGTGTATTCCTACTTGCATTATATTCACAGTGGTTCCCTCTGTCACAGGTAGGAAAGATTTTATAAGAATTTCAACACTTATACACAGGATGCTTTTAGTCAAATAGCAATAAACTTTGCATTTTGCTTATACAGTTGAGCTGTGCTGAAGCACACACTTCATTTGTAAATGCGTGCAGGCGTTCAAGCTGCCTAGTCCTTCAAAGGCTGAGCAGAACATGGGTCCTGTCTGTGCAGCACCTTTCAGCATCACTTCTCTCTTTAGACTGCCAGTCCCTTTTGGGAATAATTCTGAACTCTTGCCATGGCTGCAGGCCCGTTTCTGAAAAGAACACAAAGAAGCCAAAAGCAGCATTGCAGCAATGGAAATAGACAGGTGATCGTTTCAGATGTCTGCAAGTCCAGGGAGCTGGAGGCCAGCTGTGGGGCAAAGCCTGGAGACTTGGAGGAGCAGCTGCTCTAGTGATCTAAATAAGCCTGACCGGCAGCTCTTGTAGGGAAGGCTGGTAGCTGGGAGGGAGAGCGGACCGCAAGCTTCCCTAGAGTGTGAGCTATGACTGTGAGAAGAGCTGTGTGACAGTGTTGGAATTTGAGCCACCTGTGGGAAGAGAACCAGACAGCGGAGGACCAAGATTTGAGGGAGTGTACTTAGCAAATCAAGAGATGGCGTGATTATAATTTCCTGAGGGCAGCAGTCTTATTGCATGATGGAAGATGGCTAGAAGCAATCAATATGGTTCTGTCAGTAAAAACAAGGGTTGGCTATTTGTCAAGAAAGGACTATGGTGATGGTCTGGATTTGAGAACTTGTCCATATGGTCTGAAGATATGTAAACAATGTCTTGGCGAGAGGGAGGCAGTAAGTTTTAGTTCTCAAAACTTGGCGCTGATATGCTATATTGTAGGGTAGGACTGTTGGGGAGGCCACATATAAGTAACATAAGTGAATTAAACACATTTTTGCCCCTCTGCCCCTTCCTCTTGCTGGGAATACTTTTTAGTGCAGTCTCACATTCCCTGGCTCTTACTGGTTAGGGAAACTGAAAATATCTAACAGTTCCTTTGCCCTGAGAAAATGTTCTCTGGGACATTAACTTCAAGTTAACATTTGTTGACAGGGTTGATTTTCTTGCCTAGATGTTTGGTGCCTACAGGAGTTGCAGGAATGGGTTCTGCTGCAACTGCCCCTGCTCCATCTTTCCTCTGCAGATTCCTGGGCATCTGCAGCCTTGGTCTACAGTCAGCTGCTGGGTGGGCATCTGTTTGTGACGCTCGCGGCTAAAACAGTCACAAAACTGAGACTTCTTGGCTGGTAGCAGATGCTCTATTCCTCTGGCTCAGTTTTAAAATTACAGTTCCTGCCTGGGCTTCTGTCCTTTAGGTTTTGGATCATGGTATAATTCAGGTTGGGAGAGACCTCTAAACCTAGTCCAGCCTCCTCTGCAAGTGGGATCAGGTCTGAGATTAGGCCAGGTTCCTCAGGGCTTTATCTAGTCAGGCCTTGAAAATCTCCAGGAATGGAGACTGCACAACCTCTCTGCACAACCTGTTCAAGTGCTTGACTGTCCTCATCACCCTGGTGGGCCGGTCTGCAATACACTGCCACATCCTTGCCACTCTTAGTGGCTTCTTTTCTGATCCTGACTCACACTCCAAATCAGATGACCATCACAAATATACAAGCTGCTCCTTCGTGTAAAGAGCCCCTCCAGTCTTCCTTCCTTCCTTGTCTGTCCTGAGGAGGTTGTATCCATCCATCAGAGTGCTCCCACCATGTCTGCTGTTCTAACAGTGCTGTAGTAACAGCACAAGAAGCTCTGGTTGTTCCTCAGGCTGCACACATTTGTATCTGTACCCTTGAGGTGGGTATCTGTTCATCCTTTCTCATTGTTCTGGAGGTCCCCCTTGTTCCCATCACCCTGTATCCTTTGCTCTCAATCCATGTCCGCCGATGCCTCACTTAACTGTTGGTTGTAATTGTTCTCCCTTACTGTTCCTAGCTGAAAGCCTTGATATGGCCCCTGCCCTTCTCCGGCTTACAAAGTCCCTTTTGTGTTCAAATCCTGCCTAAAAATTAATTTCTAAAAGGATTTGCAGGAAAATAAGAGGTGGTGAGTTACCAGATTGGCATGAGAGAAGAGCAGCAAGAAATATATCTGTACCTCCGTGGGGGAGCATGGTGGAAACATCTGAGCTAACCTCAGCTGTGCTGGTGCATCTGCAAAGAACATAACAATGCATAGAGACCTTTGTGCAGGTGTGGAAGTGACGAAGTCCCGGAGACGCAGCACTGCTGCGTCTCCGGGACTTCGTCACTTCCACACCTGCATGATTGTGGAAGAGAACTTTGCTGCCCAGCAGAACTTCATGCCGATCCTCTGTTACTTCTGGGTCCAGAGCAGTTGGGGTCTCAGCTGCAATGCAGCTGCACTGTGTGCTCCTGCTGGCTTTGTGGTCATCAAGGAAACACGTTCTTACAACAGCACATCTTCATTCTTGCAAATGTATTTCTGAGTTCGGTTTCGTTTATACTCTGGGGGGTATGGGCTATGGTTTTACTTGACATGATTTTGTACCTTTGGAAGAAGGAAAGACAGATGTAAAAATATCTTGTAAAAATAGTTTTGCCAACAAGTTAGTTAAAGGTCCATGCCAAGTTCAACTGAAGCAAGTTTATGATTTCCAGCCTGGGCTGCTTTGGAGATCTGATGAATCAACAATTAGCAAGTTTTTCAAAGTGAAATCATCATGTTCACTGGAAAGCTCTCTCTTCCAAATGCTTTGTCTCGCTTATGGCAAAATTACCACCAAGGTTCTCTTCTAGTACAAATTTCTTCTAAATGTAATGAGTAATTTGGGGTCAGTTTGTTTAAAACAAGGGTTAGGATTTATACAAGGCTAACCTGTGCCTGAAGATAGAATCTCTTCCTCCATAAATCCTCATAGTTGAAAGTCTTGATCCACTGCTTTTGCAAACCTGTTTCTCATACTTTCTTTACTAAGTAGAGGGTTGTTTGCTTTATTTTGCAGGACCTTCCTGCTTTTTTTTTCCCTCCCCATTGTATTTTCATCATATTGGAGCTGTAAAAAATAGTATTTTATTTGGCCTGTAACATTTTGTGGAGCAATAGTGAATATCGCTACATTCAAGAAAAGGGTAGTTTTTAAAACGTAGCCCTCACATTGCAATATAACTTTTCCAACTGCTTAATTTCTTGGGTATGTTGAGTCTCCACTGCCTTTTCCATGGCTCATAGAGGGATCAATTAACTGGACTTGATGGCCTCACCTATACAGAGCATGTATGTTTAGGAAGTCTTCTCATTTATGGGACTTGTTTAACACAGTAGTGTTAGAAGGCAGGAGTTCCCTGCAAATTTTTTGAGAAAAGATTTACCCTTCAAAATGATTTCTGTTTTCCCCTGTTGTTATGGGGAAAACTGTGTTCAATTTGTTTCACAAAAAGACTTCAGAAATAGGTTTTTGTTCCCATGCTGAGCTCTCTTATGCGCACAGATTTGTGGTCAATGTAAACAGTGCAGCCCTGTACAGGAATCTTGCATGGAACAACTCCCAGAATATGTCTTCTAGGTATTATCCTCGCAGCCCGACAGGGGAGGTAAAAGCCCCATGAATTACCAAGGCATAGCCTCCCTTTTGTCTTGCTGACTCCACGGGATGGAACAATTCCCATAATTCTCTATTGCTTTTTCTCATGTTGAGCATAGGCAAAACTCTGGTTTCCTGTGGAGAAAAGGTACGTATGTTAGCAGCTGGGGTCTTAGGTTGAAAAACAGTATCATTTACATTGTTTCTGAATATTTACATCTTCAGTTTCGTTTTCTAAAGTTGTTCTGTAGGAGCTATTGCTAGAGATTGTTAGGATGAGAGAAAGAACTGGGCAAATACATGAAGGCTTCATATTTCAAGTAGTTAGGTAAATGGTAATTAATAATAGATTAATTACAAAAAAAGAATTATGTAGTGTAAAGTAATACATATAACAATGCAGCAATAACAAGGAACATCGCTTTGCCTCTTGAACCAATTTTCCTCCCTTAATTTTCTGTAATCCTCCAGTGGTGCACTACATTTATAAAAGGATGAGATTTGGGAGAGCATACTGAATGGAAATTACAATGTCCAAGACATGGGAGGGTGAATATTTAGCCACTGGAGTAAATAAAAAGAGAAGCATTACTAACTCCATCGTGATAGGAGATTCAGAGATTTTTGTGTCTCTAAAAACACAATGTAGAGAACTGTTCTGTGGCTCTTTAGGTGATTCATACTTCTACCTTTTGCACGTTCTCTTCGGACACCTGTCAAAAGAGGGTTTGCTGTAGTTGCTGGATATCTGAGCTTGCCCAGTAAGGGCTCATCTGAAACGACCATGATCTGTTTTGTTGAGACACTAAAGACTTCAGCTATTACAGTTCTGCGCTAAAATCTGTGTTTAAGAGGATTTGCATTGCAGTTGGCTTAGGAATGTGGAATATTATAATTTTAATTTATCCCAAAATTGCAAATACTTACAGATAGCAACAGACTTTCACACTTTTCCCACTTCAGTTGTATTACTTCAGTTCCCTTTTTTACTGTAGGCAATATTTTCAGTATTTGAAATGTTTTGCAGCAGTTAATTTTATATTTATTCTAGAAGATAAATAATACAGTAAAAAATTCCCTCTGTATTTATTCAGCACATTGCTGTTCCATCATGCTGTTGAAGTCTTTGATGAGATAAAGAATAAAATATGTGGTGCTTTCCTTCCTCAGATGTGGGCAGAGGTTTGTTGCATAATGAAACAAGGATGGATTTTGCAGAGCAATGTTTTTGAACTGTTGATTTCGGAACCTCTCAGTGTCTACTATGTCTGAAGAGCCCACCAGAAAACCAAGAAAACAAAACCCTGAGAAAGCCAACCTGTCAGCCAGCTTCAGTTCACCCAACAGAGGTTTGTAACCTTGGGGATTCTCCAAACAAAACAAAGGTCAAACCAACTGCTGTTGAGTCGTGCTTGGAGATGTAGCATTTCTTGCATTCCAACATCACTTTATGATTAATAATTTGTTTAAGTAAATGGTGGTCTGTGAAGGGTATGTCTCTGTTGCTTACAAAACATAGTTTCTAATGAAGAGAGTAGAAATAATATTTTGGATGTCTGACAAGCTCTGAAAGATATCTCTTAATGGGGAGAGAATAATTTTCTTTCTAGCAGGATATCTAAAGTTCCTAAACCCTGCCCTGGCAAAAAATCTGCATTTTATCTTTATAAATTATAAAGGCAGAATATGAGCGTCTTGGTTTGTCTTGATTTAATTTTATCCCACATGTATAGGGTTACAAGTATGTGGCAGTTAGGCATAAGTGATAGGATTTTATGCTCCAAATGCTGGTAAGAGAGAAGCTTCAGATCACATAGGTTAATGTAGACTTGATTCAAAGACACCTAGTCCAAATCTCCTACATTTTTTTTTTACCTCACCCACCATTGCAGCCCAAGACTATAAATATTAACTGCTGCCAGCTGCTCACTCCCAGCAGGGACACCTTCCCTTGGAGTTAATCTTTCTGATTCAGTGGGGACCTTTCATTGCCAAGCTGACCCAGGGACTTGAGAAGCCTGAGAAGGCAAAGAATGGTTGGTCATCCCCGTGCCCGCTTCCCAGCAAGTTTTTTCCCTCCTGACTCCAGTAACAGCAAGACACAACACTAAAGTTCCTCTCATGTGCAGAAAGAGTCAATAATGATGTTATAGCACAGCTATTTCTGTTCCTCAGATTTATGTAGTTTATGTTGTTGGGGGATGCACATTTTTATCTAGCATCTTCATTCTATTTTTTAAAAAAGGTTGATGAACCCATTTTTATTCTTCCCTGGAGTTTAATAAGCTAGAGCTTTCCGAGTTGTGCTTCACTTGCTCCCATGTTTGTCCTGGCAAAGAGCAAAATTTAAAGCTGAGCCTTTTTCTGCTGGGTGTTTTTCTTTTCTGCGATAAGCACAAAATATGCAGTTGGTGTCATGAGAGCAGTAGGTGCGGGATTCAACTGACAATTCCCAGCAGAAAACTCCTCATCTTGCCAGGTCGTAGAGGAGACACGACAATGATTCATGTCGGTGATAACGCGGCAGGAACACAAGTCCAATTGTTTGCTATGTAGGTCAGAATGGGGTATGTTGGCATCTCTGTTTGCAGACTTCACAAAGAAGTCTGGGAATGGGAAGCATGACAGGAAAAACCCTATTCTGATACTAAAATTGTTCCCCTGGCAGAGGTAGGCTATAAACAGTTTGCTGTGAAATACTTGCTGTCTAGCTGGCATAGCTGGATACTGTCTGTGTACAAGGATATTTAATTTTTCAGATTAAACAGCTCATTTACTCTTTACCCAAGCACTGCAATTAAAGTCTGGGTCTGTGTCAAGGAGAAGGCCCTTAGAAATACTCAGTCATGCTGTTCCAGCATGAGTTCCTGACAGCAGTTTATGTTCATGTAGATATTTCATGTACTTAAGAGTCAGGGGAAGTTGGCAGTAACTTGGTTAGCTTGGGATTTTTTTGTAGCCCTGTGCCTTTTGATGTCTGCAATAGTGCTTCAGAATCTTGCTCACCTGTCAGATTGCAGTTTGCCTATTCAGTCAACCCGGGCTTTGCAAACTGGCAGGAGGGGACATAATTTTGTGTAACACATTACACCATTTTATTGGACACCCCATTGCACATCATAACGACATGTCTTCTTTTAGGAGTCTACCAGCTCTCCCCTGATGTCTCTTCCTTCCAGGAAAGCCTATGGTTATTGAAGATGAAGAACCAAGTTTTATCTCTTTCCCAATGCGAGTGCTCCAAGGGAGGGATCTGGGGCTGCGTTTGTTTGGTGGGTTTGGATGGTATCACGCACCCCTCAGAGCACGTCGTGTCTCTGCGTGTGCCCATGCAGACACCTCAGGCTCTAGTTCCCAGGTTTGTCCCTCTGGTCCTCAGTTACCGTTATCTACATAAACAGCAGCACCACAGCTGATACTGCTCTGGAGCTGGGGGAAGCTGAGGCACATATTGTGCCTCACAGTTTTGGGGAGAACAATGCTTTCCCAAATGATGCATCTCATTGAAAATAACTATTGGCTTCTTCTCATACCAGTGGGTGAAATGTGTTATGGCAAACATTACAGCCAAACTCACACTTTTTAGGTTCCACACCACACACATTCAAGGAGAAATTTACATTCTTTGTCCCATATCTTGAGAGCTGAATAGATTTTTGAAGCCGTGGGAGGCAGCATTCCAAGATCAGATCATGTACCCTTTTTTTTTTCCCCTCTGGAAGAAGGAAATAAATCCTGCTGGCTGGACATGATGTTGTCTAATGATCATACTTTTTCTTGGCATGTATATTAGCATAATGTGGACTTTTATGAGGTTGTTCTCCCCTCTCTATCAGCCCTAACCATTTATAGCAATTATTTTCTCTGGGTTTCAATTAGTTATCTTAGGAAAATCTGTCTCATACAGGAAAGATACTAAGACAGGTGATAATAAATTTGCAATAATAATATGTGCGATCAAAGATTTTAGGTTGCAGCACAATTCAGAAGGGAAGTGGGTGTTAACTCTGATATTTTTATTCCAGCCTCATAATGAGAATTTGATTTAATCTATTTTTTAAATTGCCGGTGAGGCTTAAATTAAAAAAAAAAAAAAACAAAAGCCAGGAAAAGTCTGTCTACCTGCCTAAAGGTCAGATTTCTCTTCTGTTAGGCCTGAAACCCCAGTCAGTGTTTGTGTATCTGTAGCTGAATGGCTTTCAACAGAAGTCGCTGACTGAGGATCTTGATTGTACTTCATTATGAAAAAAGGCATAAAGAATAATAATGGAAAGGGATTTTGATTTCTGCTACCACACTCTTATGTGAAATGCATGCAAACACAGAGGAGAACACCATGTTCTGACACACAGCAGCATCTGTATGTAAATGGAGCTCAAATTTTCAAAGGGCTCCAGTGTCGAATCCTGAATCCTTTCAGCATCTTTGAAAAATCACTGAAAAATCAATTACACAGCAGTTTATGCTGGGAAGAAGAGACAGAGCATGTCTTCTGTTGAAGCATCACGCTGTGATGAATGGCCAGTAGGTCTGGTGAGCCAGTCGTCCCTTCCAGCCCCGTCTTTGTTTCTGTAAATGAGCCAGTGTGTATCTGGAAGAATGGGAAGTCGTCTGGAAGCTCGATCCAACTGATCCAACAAATAGCTCAGTTGGTGCAGTGTTAAAAGCATAGCTGACTATTCCAAATGTTCAAATAATGGTGATGTTTTTAATTAAACAAGATATTATAACCTTGTTTAACTTTACCACTACTGTTTGTTGCTGAAAGTAGTAGAAAAAAAGGAGAACTGATCCTGAGCTACACTCTAATCTTCTGATTTCAATATCTGTAACACCAGAATAAGGAGGAGCATGACAGGATGAAAAAACACATTTTTATAAGATTTTACCACACACACTTCGACTGTCAGGCTTGAAGATCATATTTAGATTTGGATGGTATAATAGTTACTGTCATATTAGGCTATTTTTATATGCATCTATTTAATGCACTAATTTAAATAAAGCTACTTTTAAAAGGCATTTGCTTTGGTCTGATTCCTATAAAAATTAAGAGAAATGAGCCCCCCCTTGATTTTCTCCATTGGCACTAAGGATGCAGCTGAGAAGATGCTCAAAAGCTCAAGGCTGGATTTCTCAGTTGTTCATGGAATTCTTCTTGTACCTCCCTCACAGTTCTAGGGCATTTTATATACATCTATGTGAAAGTTTCTTGTTGAGCTGTAACAGCCTATCCTGCTGGTACCCTTTTCAGAAACAAGCTCCTCTTTATACCAGACAAAACATATTGAGATTTACAAAACCACTGTTACAACTCAGAGGGAGCAGTGCTTTCCTCCCTAGCGAGGCCAGATGTTGAATCAAGAGCAAGCTCAAGGCTGTTAAACTATTAATGTGTGTCAGCTGTGACAATAGTCCTGTAACACCACTGAAAGCCTTTTCTTACTGTTATTTACCTGGCTGATAAAAGGCAAATTCAATCTCACTTTTTTGGCATAGATAATCAATGGAAGTAGAGTAGAGCAATTTACCTATATCAGTAAAAGTAAAAATATTTGGATTAAATTCTGTTGTAGTCTAAGCCCGTGCTATTCTTGCAATATGAGGGAGTGACTGTGGCTCCGCCACTCCATCCTCTAGTGAAAACTGTCAACAGCAAAATACGTGTGTGCTCTGGTGGCTCAGCACAGGCTACGGCAAGAAAATGTAGGAGACTTCGATTTCCCCGTGCTGCTGGAAAGGAGCTTGTGCAGCACCTTCCTGAGCGAGTTCTGGCTGCAGCTGCTCCAGGCAGCAGCTTTGCACACGCTTTCGGATGCATTTTGCACACCCTTCAGCTGCGTTTTGCACACGCTTTCAGATGCGTTTTGCACACCCTTCAGCTGAGTTCTTCACACCCGTTCAGATGAGCTTTGCACACCCTTGCAGCTGTGGCTGCCACGGAGGGAGCTGCTCTCCCTTTGTTCCTGCTCCTGCATTTACTCCTGCGTGGGCACAGGCATCTGCATGGCCATGCAGTGACCTCCCCTGGAAGTCGGGCCATAAAAGTGTCCCGGACAAAACCTGCAGTTTGTCTCCTCCTGTGTCTAACGAGCACAGGAAGCTACAAGCTCGGTTTTCTTTCACTTTTATGAGCTCCTCCAGCCTGTCAGCAGTAAATATCAGACCAGTTTCTAATAATTTATGTTCTTTTTACGTTTTAATCCAGAAGAGACGTTCGTGGGCGTTATTCCCAAGGCAACCGCCCCCACCATCGCTGTACCGTGGCTGGTGCCCGCACAGCATCCCGTGACGCAGGGAGCTTCTCGCAGGGCTGGGCTCAGCGAGCTGCACTCCTCCTTGGGAAATCCCCATGTGTAAGTGAGTCCTTGTGCAGGAGCACGGACCTTGCAGCTTTTGCTTTTCTAGCTGTAGAAGAGATGATGTGGAAAGTTCTGTCCTCATCCAACGTGATGTCGGAGCTGGGAGCAATTATGCTTCTATGCTCAAACAAGCTGCAGCTCTGGTTGGGGTATTTTAAAATGTCTTGTGCTGTATCAGGAAGTTTTAGGGTATGTGCCATGTCTCAGCATCCTCCCCCACTGCCCCTTCCTGGGGAACCTCCTGAGCAGCAGCATTCCCCAAATCACCCAAAGTCCCCCGGGGTGGGGGTGCTGCTGCTCTGCTGTCTGTTGGCAGAGAAAATCAGCCCCAGCTTTCCAATAAGGGTGAGAGGAAACTCTGATTGCTGTGATGCTCCTGGGTTTTTCTCCAATTCCGAAGCCCTGGGCAAAGTGTTCCATTTCTCCCTGGAAATGGAAATTCTGGCCCAGGGAAGTGAATACATCTGTTAGCATGGAAAGGGCTTGATTCCCTCCTTTGCCCGTCTCCTCTGCAAAGTCCATGAGAGTGTTCCTGTGCTGCTCAACCCTGTTAGAGATACAACGCAAAGCACATGTTCTTTTGTATAATACTGGAAGAAGAAGTTCCTCTCTACACAGACAGTGTGAAACGTGTTCTAATTCCATTTTCTTCCTTTTAAGGCATTTAAACAGCTTGGAAAATTTTCGGTTGTATTTCAAAACCAGTGAACAAAGGCAGGTTGAATTTTGCTGTCAGCACGAGTGGCTCCATACTGCAGCATGCCTAAGAGAGCCGTACAGCTGTAACTAAGCACAGCCAATGGACTTGGGTTGAGGATCAACCTGCCACAAGCACCTGGATTTTCAAACAGGTTGCAGTGATTTAACTTTCGTGTCATCCACTTCATTTCAAAACAGGAGAATATTTTCCATCATGGAAAATGGTTGGTTGGTGAATGTGACATGGGATAGCCCACAAGAGAAACCCCCTCTGCCTTTCAGAGAGGCTTTTTTTTTGATGAGGTGAGACCTGAAGCTGCCGTTTGTGAGACTGTGGTATGTAAATGTGATGCTTAATCTTTGTAAGTAATTAACTTCACTCTGGATAAACACAGGCCATTTATCCATCACCCATCTGAGACACGTCTGCTTTGCAAGCTGGAGCCCTGCTGCCCCGGGCTGCAATCCTCAGGCTCCTCAGCAGTCCACTCCTTCTTGGTACCGTTGCTGCTCTGCCCTGTGTGCATGAACCAGTGCCATTTCAAGCAATTGCCGCGTCTGTACCCTGGAACTCAGATGCCCGGCAGCAGCCAGGGCAGGCGCTGCCCTGTGACCCCCAGAGCTCTGCCTTTTGCTTCATGCTTTTCATGATGCTAAAAGCACACAAGTCAGGGTTGGGCTGCATGCTGTGCCCTCCTCCTCTGACCTGCTCACACCTACCTCTGAACCTTAATCTTCTCTCTCCCTTGTGCCGGGAAAAGTCCTGTGTAGGTTCTTTATTGAGATAAATAATTCCTGCTCTCTATCTACTTTTTCTTTCACCTGCCAGTGTATTCAGTGCTGGACTGCTGCATCACACCTTTCTGGTGTTAAGTTCATGTCCTACACAGATGTCCCTCTTCTGCACATTCAACATTGGGGAAAAGAGCAGATCCTGACAGTCAGAAGATGGCAAAACACCACCTCCTGTCTTGATTTTGAATTTATCCCTAGTATTAATAGAAAAAAAAAAAACAACAACTTATATCTGCATGGAGTTAAAGCATAACCAGTCCTTGATGATGGCAAAGGTGATGGGTTGGAAAGATCTCTGTCCTGTAGTGCACAGGGATTACATGAGAACTTGGCCTCACAGTAGCCTGCGATAAACTGAGAAAGACAGATTGGGTGGTCTGCTCCCAGGAGTAGCAACTCAGTGGGTGGTGAGATGCTGTAGATCATAATTTTGGATGACTCAGTGCAACACAGAAGACTAAACTTCATAGTGCTATTCCCTGTCAAAAAACATTTACTACTTAGCTGAACCACAGCCAAGCCTCCTCATGGCTCCGTGAAGTCACACATGGCACCACGAGGTGCAGGTCGTCCCACTGTCAGGGTACCCAGCAGGGTACCAGCTGAGGTGCAAGTGGCTGGTGACACCAAGCACATGTCCCTGCCAGGGCCTGTGCTCCCAGCCAAGCAACAACTGTGTTGATGGGCTTCACTGGTGTGTGTTTAGAAACGTTCTACCACATTGCTTGGAAAACTTTGAAAAGCGAAGAAGGTGTCTGGCTCTGCCAGCAAAATCATTTCCTAAATGGAGAAGACAAATTACTTCTTCTGTGCGGTGTGCTCACTTTCCAGAAAGGCAAATGCCACCAGTAGTGGTTGGAGGGATAACAGAGGCAACTCGTAGAAGGAGGTGGTTTCTTTCAGGATGAAATTACGCATCTGTTCTGCCTGCCACAGACCTCACAGCATTGGACTTCCCTCGGCACAGCTTTCTTGTCTCAGAGTGAGGCTGTGAGCTGCTGTGTAAAAAAATATGTATTTTTAATGTGGAATAGCTGCTTCTGCAGGAGAACATGTCCCAGGCACCAAAGCACTCCTTGCAAAGCTCTGAGCCAACCTGCCTGGCCTTTTCTCCTGACGCTGAAGTATGAGGCAATCGATTAGAAAGGGCTTTGCTCAAGTCCCAAGTGAGCTGGGAAACCTTTCCCATACCTCCACAGATTTCTTTAAAATTGAATTTTAAAGAGTCTTTCCAGAAGGTTTTTCATACTCTTGTAAGTGTGAAGCAGAATAATAATGCCATTTGTTCTGTGGCATTTTCCTATAAAATTCTTATTATTCCAGGACAATTCTCTCAAGCTCTGTGGGGTACATGCAGTAGCTGCGTTGTTTACTGCCTGTGGAGATCTATAGATTTTTCCATTTGGGCTGAGAGCTAATAAAGTCTGGTATATCAGGTGCTTCTTACCAGCAAAAAGCTTATCTGTCATTCACTAAAAAAAGTGAATCCTTGTATCAATGGTCAAATGAAGAGACAAAGATCATAACAATTTGAAATATGGACTGGATGAGGTTGGCAGAGACCTCTGGACATCATCCAGTCCAAACCCTATTCAAAGCAGGGTCAGCTAGAGCAGGTCGCCCAGGACCGTGTCCAGTTAATGTTGAATGTCTCCAAGGATGGAGCTTCTGCTACCTCTTTGGGCAACCTGCTCCAGTGTTTTACCACCCTCACAATAAAGCAGTTTTTTCTTATACTTAAGTAGAATTTCTTGCATTTTAGTTTGTGCCCATTGCCTCTGGTCCCATCACTGGGCACCACTGAAAAGAGCTTGGCTACATCTCCTTTAAACCCTCCCATCAAGTATTTATATACAGAACAGGACCCAGCACTCCAAGTGTGGTCTCACCAGTGCTGAGGAGAGGGGCAGGATCACCTCCCTCAAGCTGACAGCAATGCTTTGTCTAATGCAGCCCAGGGCACCACTCACCTTCTTTGCCAAAGTTCCCCAAATATTTTTCTTGCCCTTCCTGAAGAAGCAGCAACATTTCCTTGCTTCTGGTCTTCATGAACCTTTACTGATTGCCATGACTTTTCAAAGATTATAGAGACTGGCCTCTCAATGACATTGGCCAGCCCCTCAGCACTCATGGGTCCATCCTATGAGGTCCCATGGGCCTGTGTCCACGGGCCCATGTCCAATTTGCTTAAATGTTCCCTAACCTGATCCACTTCAGATTTTCCCCCAGTCTCAGGGAAGTCTATGATATCCTATAGCAAGGATGCACTTCCCTGTTAATTCTCTGCAGTGCTCACAGCATTTTTTTGTTTGGTTGGTTTTGTGGCTTTTTTTGTTTGTTTAGTTGGTTTGGTTTTATTATTCAGTTCTGTAGTCAACTCCACAAAGAATGACCACAGCAGCAATGTTTCTATCTAATTATAACCTCTATATATCTACCTGCCTCCCCTCCCTTTTCCTCCCACTCGCCTCCAGCACCCTGTTTCTAAATCCTCCTCCCTCAGTGCCTACGGGAGGAGATGGGCTTTGCAGCATGCCCATGGGCTCACATTTCCTGCTCTCAGGGGCCCAAGGGTTGTATGCTTAAACCCCTGTGGTGTATACTTGAAAATTTCAGGTTTGTTGTGCAGAGGAGGAGAGTTCTGGTCAAGATATTCCATCCTAGCCCCAGCACTGACATCATGACATCCCCAGCAAGGGGTACCATTGCTGAATCTTTGCAGTGAAAAGGTGAAATATTCTGCTTAAACTTACAAATTTAACTGTCTACCCAGGGTGTGCTTTAGAATACTTCAGAATTTTCCTGAAAGATTAATGATGTTTAAAAGTTCTAATGGCACGAAAGAGCAGCTTTTAGCTGTACAGCTGTCAGAGGGTGGCAGAGGACACGGAGCTGCTCCTCCGCCTCGCTCCCTGCTGGGGCTGGGGACCCTCACCTGGGCTGTCCCAGGACTGGGGTGGCACATGTGGCACAGGAGCCCACCTGCCCCACCACAGTGAGCCCAGCACAAGTTGATGGTGCTCCTGACAAGCCTCGAGCAGGCTCAGGGAAGAGTTCCCAGCGGTTACTGTCAAGCGTGCCAGTCCTCACGTTTCCACAGAGCAGGCGTGCTCTGAAATGACAGGGTTTCTTCCAAAGTGCTTGTCTGCCTTTTATGTTTGCCTCCTCAAGCAGAAGAACACTCTCTGCATTAATACACCACTGCAGCTTTTTCAGAAATATTGGCCTTTGCCTGTCTGTCTGCAGAGCCCCTCAGCCAGCTGGTGGAAAGGACGAGTCTCCCTCCTTGTTTCTCTCCGTATGTGTCCACATCACCCCAGCAACCTGCCTTGGCCCCAGCCTGCTCCCCATCTTCCCATCTTGTCTGTGTGCCAAGAGCTGCCTCTCTGCACCGTGCTGACACTTTTTTCCTTCTCAGCTCTTTCAGTGAGAGTGGATCCTTCCGTAGTTTCAGACATGGTGTGACAATCGGATTTTGGACACTGCTCAATGGAAGTATTTTCTGTCCAAGAAAATATTACCCACTGCTCTGGGACAAAAAAAAAAAAAAAAAAAGAAAAAAGAAAAATCTAGGAATATATACCCCCAGCCTGGGAGATACCTTGACAGTGAGCATGGAGACCCAGGCTTCATCTCCAATGTCTAAAGTCAAGTACACAGCCAACACACGATGGGCACACTGAATCCTAAGCAGGCAGAAGCACAGGTGTCTCATTCCAAGCCCATGCCCCTGTCAGTTTTGAGATTCTTAAAATATTTCAATTAAATTTTAAATTCCACGCTCTAGAGCATGCACTTTCAACTTGGAGAGAAAGTCCTACATATAGGCTTGACTAGAAATGAGATGCATTCTATGTGGTATTTTTTTCCATGTTTAACAGAAAATTAATTTCATGGTGTCATTCTCTATTAATCTGGATATGACCAAAGAGTGATTTCTACAGAATCTAGTGGGTCAATCCCACTGCCAAGGCCAGCCCCTATGTAGACTGCCCAGCAGAGTGCCAGAAACTGATGTGGAGGACACTGGTGGTGTGGAAACCAAACCAACGATGCAGTTGTCTGCTCCTGGAAGAGCCGTGGGCAGGGCAGCCCCACCACTGTGAGCCGGGGTGCTGCTGGGGGAACGGGCCAGATCCATGCACAGCCTCTGCTTTGCCTCTGATGTGACGAAGAAGAGCCGCAGCAGTCACTTGTGCTCTGAGGTTGATCATGTCTGACTTTCTGTGACCACACTCAATGGGGAGAGATGATTAGAGTAAATTTCAGTGCTCTTTGGCTCTCCCTGCTGCTGGGATGTTGATGAGCAGTGACAGTTGCACCACTGCTGTCCTTTTCCATGGTGGATATTGGAGATGTAAATGCAGAGACATGGTGGTACGTGCTGCTTTTTGCAGCCCAGTTCTTAGAGGTTTTTGGCTCCCAACATTCTTGCTGCCATGTAAGAGAAGTAAAAATTGAATTGGAAGGTGTCTGGAAAAGTGGAATATTTGTGTGGATCTGTAGACACACATATCAGTTGACAAATATATCTATAGACACATATATCAATTTTTTCCTAATATCCAATCTAAACCTGGCCAGATTGTGCCAGGGGATGTTTAGATTGGATATTAGGAAAAAAATCTTCACTGAAATGGTTGTCAGGCACTGGAACAGGCTGCCCAGGCCAGTGGTGGAGTCACCATCCCTAGAGGTGTTTAAAAGGCATTTAGACGAGGTTCTTAGGGACATGGTTTGGTGCTAGAGTTAGGTTATGGTTGTACTCGATGATCCTGAGGGTCTCTTCCAACCAAATTGATTCTATGATTCTAGTAATTTTTTCCATGTTTCTCCAAGGAGATATGACAGATTATTTATTTGCTTTGTGGGGATGGAGGAAAAGTCAGAATGGACACCTTACTTGGCTGCACCAGGAGCCAAGTAACACTGTGTTTGATTCATTATGCACTCTGTCTTCAGACCCATGTCACCATCTGGTGGCTCCACCACCAGAACCAAATTGCTGCATGATAACTCACGTTCTCTCAGCTCTGCCCTGTTGGATCTTCCATCCACACAATCCCTTCACTTACAGAACGGTACAGCACAAATCACAGTCATCATACACCGTTCGTGTGAAGCCCAGTGGGAAATAATCACAAACTATTCAGAATGCAATAAAAACATAGAAGCCTGCAAACAATTGTAAAATCAAAGAGTCTGCACATGTCTGAAGGGTTTATGAAGGATGCTGTGGGCAGTCTGGCTGGGGACCAGGCACATGCCACTGTAAGGTGAGCGGCGGCATCCGAGTGGTGCCATTCGGGCTGAGCTAACCCACCCTGGGCAATGTCAGTGCTGGAAGCAGAGAGGCTGCTTCCCCACGTCTTTGGGTTTTGTTTGCAAAGCCTGAGTCCTGGTCAGTGGCAGCCACACTGTCACGGCCAACAGAAAGGTGACTTCAGAAAAGGAGATGCCATTTCCCTGTCGTCAGAGACACTGACCTGTATTGGTGCCATGTTTGCAGGAGACACTCTCTTTTGAGCAGGAGAGAGCTTTTAGCTAAATAGCTTCTTATCTAGCATCAGTGCCATATGGGACACTGAGCAGCAAAAGAACACTGGGAAACCAAAGGGATGGACAGCACATTTTACTTTAAGACTTCAGTAGCTGGCTACAGAAAGAAGCAAGTTTTAATATAAAGTCCAGCACATCCAGATTTGGCAGCAGGAACTACCCAGTGGAGTTTTAGATGGTTTACATATTTAAGAACAGATGTGAAGGTGAAGTTCTGTTATTGCTGGGCATTTCTCAGCTATTCTTTGCCATGAGACATTTCATATATTTTATATTCCAAGGTACTTCCTCTCCCATCACTATAGCCCTGAAACATTTAAATTAAAACTTCATTTTTTACAAGTGGAAAAAGAAAATGTGTTCTTTGTCTCACATCACCCTCTACTCTCTCTCCTATCCGTCTCTCACACACAAAGCTATTATCCCAAAGGCTGTTCTGGGCTGCCTCTTGGTCTTTGTCACGCACAAGGTGGACGTTTGGTGCTGATTTTTTTTCTGCCATCAGAGACTGTGGTCACTCCTACAGTCCAGTTTTGCAAATGTAACTGCTTCTTTGGGCTGTAGCATGAACTCTGTCAGTGAAATGATCTGGATTAAGAAAGAGCAAGACAAAAATGAATGCTGAATCTGTTTAATGTATGTTTAAGCAGAGCAAATAGTTTACTTAGCCATTTTACTAAAGTGAAGTAACTGTCTACTGACAAGTGAGCCAAGACACCGGTTGAGCTGTGGCCAGCAGCTGTGCAGCCTCTGGGCCTGGGGGCTCCATGCTGGATGCTGCTGGGACCCCTGGGGAGGTCTTGGGACCAGAGCTGATAGTGCCAATGTGGCAGGTTGCCTCTTTGTTCCAAATCTGTAATGAGCTGATGTTCCAGGTGATGATGGGACCCACATGCCAGCTAACAAGGGATGGGTTTGTAGGATGTCAGCATCAGGAGACCCACCAGTGTGGCAAAATACAGAATAAAACCATAAACATAAATACCCCAAAGGAGCAGAGGCATCATGGGGTCTCACGGTTCCTCCTTGTGTTCCCTTTCCTTCCAACATGTTCTCTTTACAGCCAGGGATGCTGTGTGATCTCCTCTGCTCAGCTTGCTGCTGGTGTGCCACCAAGGGCTGCTGTGCCTGGCCATGCCAGCAGCCGCTGTCACAGCAGTGCCTTTATGTTGCCTCTTTCTTGTCCCTGCTCTAAGTTTCTCTTCAAACATTCTTCATGATCCCAGTGTCGTGAAAAACAAACAAACCAAATAGAAAATTTCCAACAGCCAGGAAGCTGACATATTTCTAGTTATAACAAAAAAAGTGACCATAGCCTGATTTATACAGATTACTTCCTTTGGTTAGGCCAAAAAATGCGACTATTTCAAAGCTGATTTACACTTGTAACTGAAGTCCAGAGTCTTAATCTTTCTTACTGTTTCCCTGTCTGAACCATGCTTGGCTGTGTGCAGAGTGAGGAACTGGGGTCAGAGGTGGAAGTCAGAGGGAAGAAGGATCAATTGTTCCTATTGCAAAAGTAAACAGCATTAAGTGCTTAATTGTTTCTCTATTTTTTAATCAAGTGGATTTTTTCAGACTCCTCCAAAGAGCCAACGGTGTGTGCAAGCAGCACAGACTGAAACCAAATCAATCCACGTCCTCCTCCTCTCTTCAGGTGCTTATTTTTCTTGTCATCAGCCCAGGGTGAGGCCAAGCTCCTCCAGTGCTCTAAGCCTCTGTGCAGGAGAGGACTGCAAGAAACCAGCTTCTCGGTGGATCAAAAAAGTGGTATCCAGCCCCAAACTGGGACAGGTCTGGAGAAATGTCAGGAAATCCTGCTGGGTCACCTTCTCAGAGCAGCAGGGCAGTGCAGCTGCACACTCAGCCCTTATGGCTGTCAGAAACATTGAGGGACCACGCCACAGAGCTCTGACCCCTGACAGCCCTTGGAAGGTGTGGGAATAAAATAAGCTCATGCATAATCAAGCCCGTGGTAAACACAGGAGCTACTGATGCCTCGTTTCCAATGGGTTTGTGTTTTGTGCTTGCCCTGGGAAATGTGGCCTCTTATGCTATGCTTTCCAAAGCAGGTGGGTTTTACCCAAAGCAAAGAAAATGAGGGTTTCTCAAGAGCCTTGCTCCATTTTCAACATCAGCTATGCTCCATGTGCCCTGGTCCTGATGCCAGCCAGGCTCCACAGGGGTGTGTGGATGGAGACAAAGCACACAGCTTTGCTCCACACCCCAGTGCCTGGTGCTCTCACCATCTGCAGCAGCTGAGAACCGTAGAAAGCATCGCCTATTTTGGAACAAGCCTTCGTCAGAAAGAAAGCCACAGGCTGGACTCCTGGCTGCCCACATGTCACCCCCAGGCTGCCCAGGAATTTCCCCTCCAGTGGGATTTTTAACAGCTCCCTCCTTGCACTCCTGGAAACAAGCTGTTTATTTTAGCCCTAGCACGTGTCCTTCAGGAACATGTCTTCAAGTAACTGAGGGTCAACCTGCGCTCTGCTTCACTCTGATTTCTAGCTGCATTCAGCAAGAACAAACCCCTCTCCTCCCAAACAAGCCCTCTCCTCCCAAAGATGCTGAAAGGTGCATTTCCCCACAATGACAAGGATATTTGATGCTCTGGGCTGTCATGGTGATGAATGATATTCCTGTGCTTGAAATGGCCCTGTGAGTGGTGAGATGAAGAAGGACTATTTGAGCTTCCAGGGGCCAGCTGCCTTGTATGTCCTACAGATAATTTTTTCCCCTTTCATATTTTTTCACAAGGTTTCATGTGTTTTGACAAACAAATGTAACCAGGATGCTGAGGAATTAACCAGGATCAGAAAGACTTCCATGTCTGTTGATGATTTGGGCTGTTATATTTCTCCTGCACTTCCCTGTATGGGACCTAATGGGTATTGTATAAACCCAGGCTGCTATGCTGCAGGTTAACTGTGAGCAGAGCAGAGATGAAGAAAAGAGTTTAGCTTGGGCGAGAGGCACACCCTCTCTTTTGGCAAGAAGCTCTTCAAATTCTTACTCTGATTTACACTAGTTTATAGAAAAGGCTGTACAGAGCTCTTGAAGCATGTGGTAGTATTTAACCATACAAAACTTGGAATCAGCTTCAATACTGCATGCAGGGAGATCAGAGCTATATATTTTATATAGGGAATAGCTGCAATGGAGAAACAAATTAATCTCAGCGATAACCAACAGGGAGAATCTCATGCAGAAATAAAGGCTGGTACAGTGGTGTTCCTCTATTTGCTTGTTTTGCAGGGAGATTGTTTGTTAGAGCCTCCATTTCAAGAAAACGTCCTGTACTTTGCAGGAAGGTGCTGAGCAATTGGGGTCAAGGCTGAGGTGTGCAGCAGTAGATGGAGCTGGGGTCTCTGCCCGCATGGCGCCAGGGCAGCCCTGACCCCCCTGCCAGGGAAGGGATGAGGCTGTGCCTTTCTTCTCAGGCAGCAACATGGAAAATACTTTCCTCCTAGTGCGTTCAGGCTGATATAACAGCCTATGGTTGTGTTTTTCCAAAAGAGGAAGAGGGAGAAGAAACCTTTGCTTGGCTGTTTTTTGTCACAGCTGATGATCAGTTGCTTAGTCCCAGCTTAGCAGAAACTAAAGGTGACCTGTGATGCCTGTCCTAAGGGGCTCAGGGAAGGCCATGGTCTTCCTGCACCCCTTGGCACTGCTGCTGACCTTCCAGCCATCGCTATGGAAGGTTCTTCACGTTAGAGGATGGCAGCCATTCCCTCCGTCATCCTCTTCTGAGACCTCCGCTCTCCCTCTCCCTGCTCACTCTCTCTCACCTTGTGCAAGTTCAGCTTTTATGTCCTGGTTATTTGTCTGCAGCAGCTCTCCAGGGCTGCCCCGCATGGCTATTTTAGTCATTTCCTCCAGCAAGTTCCTGTGATTGTTGGGCTGGCATTGTATGAGTCACCCACCATACTTCCTCCCACACTCCCTCCCAGCTGGGAAAAGCCTCCTTCTGCTAATTTTCCTTTGTTAACCAAGGCATCCTGAAGAAATCCCACCTTTAACAGCACAAAGGCCATGCTCGGCTATGGCAGCCTGATGCTTTGTGCTTTGCAGGTGCCTACACTGTTGACCAGAGCAGAGGATGCCACCATGCTGCCTGGTGTAGTGTCACAAGCAGGAGGAAGCAGCTGGGCTGACCTGTCACTGCATTTGCTGCCTGCCACTCAGTGCCAGGGGCTCGTTGGCCAGCAGTGAAGTGAAATCTCAACCAGAGAGAGACCCAGACCTGTGGCTTTGCTCCTGCTCAGCCCCAAGCCTGCCAGAGAATGAGTATCCATCTGCATTGACCTCCCTGGTGGCCTCTCCTACCCAGAGGACACTGCAGGTTGCAGCCAGCATCTGCTGGCCACGGCACGGATAGTGGTCTGTTTCTAAAACCAGCCAAGACCATCTGCTTTAGTAGACACAAGGCACAACAAACTACGCAGCCCTAAGCCACAAGTCTATGTGAGCAGAGCTGTTTTGGTGACAGGGCTGCTGGGCGCTGGCTGTCACCACCCGGGACGGGGAGCAGGGCTGGCAGGAGCCACCCCAGCACGCTGCCTGTGCGCAGGGGCGAGACACTGTGCTGTGCATCTGGGCACCACATGGTCCTGGAAACCACGGCGCACACCTGGCCAGGCATGCTGGCTGGGCTCCCCTGCAAACGAGCTGCTAGCGTGTGAGTGCTGAAAGTATCCAAAATAGACAAAGGGCAGGTATCTAAATATATGTGACGGGCAAGTGTTAAAAATCTGAAAGAAACAGTCCAGCATGTTTCTTTACAGTCCGTCATGTTTCTTTTCATCTGTTTGTTTTGCTTTGGACTTTTTGATGTTGTCTTCCAAAATAAAAGCACATTTTTTTTCTTCCCCCTGAGCACCAGACTGGTATGGGATTAACACTTCAGCCCCCAAAAAAGTGGAAAACATCAGCAACTTGAGTTTAGCAATTCCTTCCTTTTATTTGATGGAGACATCGTGTTTTTCACCTTTGTGCTGTGCTGGACAGACTCAGAGACGCTCCTTGCACACCAGCCTTGGCCCCATTCACAGAAGTATAGCATTATGCTTGCAGGGACATTATCTCTGGCCACTGGTCCCCACTGGAGGTGCCAAAGGCACCCTCCACCCCAGCGCTGCTGCCTTGCACTGAGTGTGGGTGAGATGCAGCAACATGGAGCCTTTTGGATAACGCCCATATGTGCCCAATGGGTGGGTGCTGAACAGGTAGCCCCACCACACCTGGGCAGGGGAAGGCACCAACCATGAGTGAGCTTTTCTTACAGCCGCCCAGCACATACGTTTCTGAAGCTGTCTCTGAAAGACTAGGACCATACATGGGCTTTATACTGCTCTTCCTTTATGCAAGAGGTTGGCTCAGCTCGTGTTATTTCTGCCACTTGCTAGGTTTGCTCTTCTGTAACCCATTTCCCTCTAAGAAGATACTAAAATCATCACCCAGCAGCAGGGGATAATTATAATTTCTGCTGCTTGTTAGGTTTGCTCTTCAGTAACCAGTTTCCCACTGGGAAGGTACTAAAATCATTACCCAACTGCAGGGGATAATTATCATTTCTGCTGGAGTAACCCTGATGTTTCTTATTAGCACCAGCGGTATGTGTGGAAACCTGCACTTCAGAAGGAGCAGATGGTGACAAGGTCCCCTGAGAGTGCTGGGAGAGGAGCAAGGCTGGACAGCCACCAGTAGAAGCATCTGCCAGCTCTGTGCCTGTGTAACATCATCCTGGGCATCACCAGTCTGTGGCTTTTCTAGCACATCAACACATGGCAGAGGGTGGGAAGAAAAGGAAAGGAGTTTAGAAGGAAAGTTCAAAAAAGTGGCCTGTGAACAAAATCATATGACTTTTTTTCATGGCTTCTCTCCCTCTACAGTGATCTGGTAGCAATGCAGGAGGCAGGCCCAAGTCAGTGTTTTCTGGAGTGATGCCATGAGCCATAGGTTGGGCTTGGCTTGTCCTTCAGCATCTCACAGGACAGGGTCATAAAGAACAACTGGTTTAGGTCTGGGGAAGGGTGGACAGCCTAATCTTATGGGTTCTTTTCAGTGCACATGCAAGGTGTCAAATTTCTTCTCCTAAACACTGTGTCCTCACCGCATGAGAAACACAGGGCCACCTTGTACATATGAAAAGGCAGGTGGCACATCTGAATTACTTCAGTCATCTCCAGAGACATCAATTCTCCATCCACCAGACAGCTGCAAGGAAGCTGTTGGCTCTGAGCCTGTTGCAACAGCACAGCAACACAAGGGTAATACACCCAGGCCTTGCCTTCCCTTGTCATTTCTCAGAGCATCTGGGATCTTCTTTCCTAAAAAAAAAACCCGTCTGAAAATCACTCGAAGGTCATCAAAATCATGAGACTGGGAGGCTGAAAATGCCTCCTTACAGCTGTTTGGGGTTGTTCAACACCTAGGGACTACCCTGCTTTTGAATTTGTTTCTCTAAAAGCCTGTTGGGATGATCATTGTTGGAATAGGCTGCTGCAGGATTCCATAAACACCCTGCTGAATTTGGTGCTGTGCAGGTCCAGATGATCCTTGCTGAACTTCTCTTTCTGCTGCCTTTTGATCAGGCTATGGGGCTGTCACAACAGCAAGAGCATTAAGGAGCCTACTTCTTTCTGAATTTAATAGTTTTGAAAACCCTGAAAACCCTGGGGTTTGAAGTAAGGAGACCGGTGAGCTGGAAAATGTTTGTTTACTCCCAGTCCTGCTTCTTCCAACACTTGGAATAACATGAGAGACAGTGAAGGATTCATTCCCTTTGTATCCTTTATGCCCACAACCTGATTTCCTTGTCTTCCCCAGCACTACAGACAACAGGATCCCTGAAGGTTTTCCAGAGATGAGCTTTTCAGTGCAGCTAACAGTTATAATGAGTTAAAGACCAAAAGATACAAGAATTTGAGGAGTCATCCCAGACCTGCCTCACACAAAGCTCTAGTTTTGTGCTGATCTGTCTCTACAACCTAGAGTAGGTATCTTAACTGCTCGGGTAGTTATACTAACTGTAAGACCGGAGCATCTTGCAATGCTGCAATTGGTTCTCACATGAGCACCCTTCTACAGACAACAGGGGAAAAATCATAAGGGTAAGTGACTTGTCAAGGTCAAATGAATGTTTGCAGCAATACAGGGTCTTCTGAATTCCTGATTGCCACTGCAAGACCTCAGCAGGACAGCACCTGTTAGGACTGGGATGCTCAGGGGTGACTTATACCCCCTACAACCTCTGCATTTTGTGATGTGTATGCCTACTCTTCTTTAAAGCCAGCCCTTTAAGATTTTCTGGCACTGACACAGGGATGCTCCAACTGACCTAATTTTACTGATCTTTCTCATCTATAACTCCTGTGGTCCATTGACTACAGGGATTGCTGGGTTTCTCCTTAGTCATTAAAAAGTATTTTTATGTTCGTGTTCACTCAGCACAGAACACACAGCAAAATCTTCCAGAAGGTTTCCTTCTGTGCAGGTCAGGACTGCAGTGCAAGGAGAAGCAGGCTCGTGTCACAAACTCACCCCTTTTCTCTAAGAACAGTGCAGATAAGAAACCTGTAATCAGACAGGTATTCATATAGAAAATTCTCCCTGTGCTGACATCTTATTTTTTAAGCAAGTTGCTAAAATTTGGAATTTCTTTAATCAGGCCATTTCTCTAATCACATAGCTCTGAATTACTATTTCTTCTCTCATTGCACTTTTTGGCGGTGGAGCTCTTACTGATGCGTGTGGTAGCACAGGGTGCTGGGTGTTTTTCTGCCACCCCGTCCTTCGTATCAGTCATGGAAATGTGTCCCGGGCTCTTTCGCACCCCCTTGGGTGAGGCTGTGCAGCTGCGGAGGGAGCAGGCAGCGTTCACTCCAGCTGCCATGCAGAGCCCTTCTCGCCAGCCATGCCCAACAAGCCACCGCAGTCCTGCCAGGCTTACACAGGGAGAAGGAGGAGCAGCATGGGGGTCCTGTTATCTCTCTGCAAGAGGGTGAATGCACTGGCGTCATTGAGGTAAGAAATGGAGCTGAGGTTATGACCAAACTCCTCCCAACAGCCAGCGGGCAGGGGAGGTTGTATCCCATCTCTGGGGCAGCACTATTGCCAGCATGTCTAGCTGAATCTGAACACTGTTGCTTCTTTTTAGTAGATTTTTCAATTTCCTTGCTGTCCCTTTTCACGTCCCATGGCCACCCACAGGCAGGGGCTCTGCTGGGGACCCTCACCCACCGGGTCCCAGTGTTGTACCAGGTACTAGGTTGCAGAGCCCACGAAGGGGTGCTGAACATCAACACCTCACCTATGCTGAAGATACCCTGCAGGACATTTCCTATTCTTCATACACCATGGTGCTTCCCCTTATTTGTTTTCTCTTAAATATGACTTGCTGTTTCTTAAGGATGGAAGGAAAAAAAAAAAAGGCAATTCTTAATTAAGCCTAAGATTTCACAAATACCTTCTCTGAGCCTTTTGGTGAAGATCAAGTGTAGTATAACATTAAATATTTAGTGTGTCCTCTCAAAAGGGATTTGATCTTTGCATATGAAAAAGGGATGAGACTTAAAGATTAAACAGATCTTTTTAATATCCAGCTCCAGTGACTCAAAATAACAATGCGAACAGCAGTGACTGAAGAATTTGCATGGGGGGGTTTAGGCATGGTGATGAGATGCTAGGGACAGAGCACAGCTCTGGGGAAGCTGTGCCGTGCCAAGGATGTCACTGGGGGAGACATGGAGATACCTGGGAGGAGGTGACATGAGACTGCAGAAACACAGACAGCCAAAAGCAGAGCAGCAGGAGAAAAAGTGATCACACGCATGAAGAAAGGTTGTATAGCGTTCAGGTGTGGTGGTCCGATACTTTCCCAGTTGGCCATGGAGCAAAAAACCCATCATCTTACACTGCTGTAGTACATCTTTGTATGCAATGAAGCCTAGGAGTCTTCCCAAAGGGCTCTGAGGGGCCCCTCCTGCAGACACCTCATCAGAATCACCACTCCTGCTCCAGGTAGTGCATTCAAACAGAAGACTTTATGCCATAGATACATGTACTTACACATGTGCAGGCAAGTTAAAAAAAGGATTTGTGAAATGTCTTTCTCAAGCAAATGAAAAATATACTACAAAAGGCAGAAGGGAAAATCACAACAAAAATCTTTCATGTACAGTTTGTTAAAATTAAGGGTTAAAACAGAGGGATGCCCCTGCTGGAATAAACCCTTCTTTTTTTCTGCTTTTAAGCAGGAAAACTGTGAGATGAAGACAGCTCATGCAAGAGCCGGCAGTGTGTTACTTTAAACCTCTCTAAGAGGGCTTAACTAACACGATGTGGCAGTGGCAGGATGCAGTGCAGAGCCCTGCCTTGTACAGACCAGCCAAGCACGGCCAGAGCCATGGGGAGGCTGCTCTTTGCACTTCGCTGCTGACCTGGCTCAAGCATGATTTTCCCTTCAATCTTTCCTTAACAATGCACCTATAGTGTTTGGTCTGGAAAAAAATGCTCGACTGACCTTCTTTGAAGTTCATTTCAGCCTTTTTCCCAGTCCAGCTTTGTGCCATTCGTGTGTTGGAATGAGCAGTAACTAGGTACATGTGGGAAAAAAAAAAAGGTGGTGGCTCAGTCCTGAAAATAAGCATTCCCCAGCCTTTCCACAACATCACAGTTTCAATTGTGTCCCGTTTTGTTCTGTGGAGCAAAACCCTGAATGATTGCAGTCATTTCCCTTTCAAAAGAATTGCTTTCCTGACACAGCCTTGGACAGCAAAGAAATATTTTTGCTTCTAGCAGCCCCAGTGGAGGAGTGGCAGATACTGGAAATGGAGCTGTGGTGAGCTCAGCATTACTAATGCCCATCAGATCCAGTTCTCATCACTGTAGTGCAGCAACTTGCAAACCTTAAAAAAAATGTACTAAAGCTGGTGAAACCAGTCCTCGGTTTGCCATTTAGATTTGCTGGGTACAGAATCAGAAGAGACTGTTATAGACATTTATTCTGACTTCCCAGGCAGCTCAGGCCAGAGCTTCCGTGAATTAGTTTGCCTTTGAACTACAGTATTTCTGTCTAAAAATGCATTATAGGAAAGTTTCTGGGTTTTGAAAATCCACCTCAGCCTATTCTAAACCATTCTCGTGTTTGGTTAATGTCATTGTAAAACATCTTCCTTTCGGTCTAAGATGCCTGTGCTCTGATGTCCAGCTCCTGATTTTGCTGCACTTTGTGTTCAAGATCGATGAGCTCCCTGATCACATTTTTATTCTCTTTAGCATCACTTACAGAGGAGTTCACCTTGCCTTCTCTCGGACAGCTGCTGTGGGGATGTTTCCAGAAGAGCAAGTCACCACACACTCTTTATACTCAGTTGAGGGAAACAAGTACTTTGAGGATACAATCTTTGTCACCTGTTTTAGACCTCTTCTCCAACAGAAGGAGAATTGTATTCCTAAAATGCTTATTTCTCTGCACTGATTTCAAAGGGAGTCTAAAGAATAAGATTAAATATATCTGTGCTTAGTCAGATGAGACCCACCCAAGCAAGCGGTGATCCCAGCCCTCTGAACTCATCTCTGATAAACTGAAAAGCCACACAAAGTGCCTCGAACACTGTTTCACAAAGCAGTGTTATCTCTCCTTCCAGTTACGCCCTTTGTCCTTTCTCAAGCCTTTACAGTTTCCCAAACCCTTCCTGTAGCAGTTGCTACTATAATTCAGAAGATCCCACCACATCCCATTAGCACAGCAGCCTGAGCCTAAGCTAGGGAGTAAGCTCCCTACCCATGACAAGAGTGCAGCATCATGATTGTTTCAGAGTTTATTTTGTATTGCCTTGCTTGTGTCCATGGAGAGCTCCAGGGTCCTTTTAGCAGCTTCATGTTTCCGATGAGGCTGACACCTAAACAAGAATTACCTGCTCCCAGGGCATGACACCTCTTCCCTTACAAGGGAGCTCTGCTACATAACCCCAGCCGCCTTGTCCAAAACATCGTGACATGCTGAAGACATGAAATAGAAAGAGAAAAGTCATCGAATGGAGTTTCCTCAGCTCTCAGAATAAATAGTCACTAAAGGAAAAACTTCTCAGTTTGGCAAGGTGAGCCCTGAGCAGAGATTAACCATCGTGAAAGACGGTTTCTGCAGGAAAGCGCCGTTTTCCTGCCAGCAGAATGCGTGCACATCTGGCTTCCTCCGTGCCCTTGGCAGAGGCAGGTGGCTGTGCAGCTGCTGCGACTCCAGCGCCAGCTCCGGCCGCGCTGCTCCTGCCCCGCGACAGGCACCCGAGCTGCTGGGCTGCAGTGGTGCATCCCTTCCTTCCTGCTTCCCCCGGGCTGCCTTTTCCCCTTTCTGCTCTATTCCAGTTCTTCCTTTTGGAGACGACTTTTCCTGGATACCCTTCACCTGCACCATTTGTATGTACTTCCAGTTCATCTGAAAACACCAGTTCACTCACAGGTCTTTCTCCAGGACACTGTGGGCAAAAAGCAATCAAACAGACCAAGTGAGGCCAATAAAAGAGGATTCCCTTTTCCTTCCCCTCATCAGCTCTTGGGACATTTTGCTGCTACTGCAAATTCAGAGCAATCTTCGCTCTCTGTGGGGCTGCGTCTGGGTGTCTGCTTGGTTCCCTTAGTGCCTGGTGTTCTCCTGGCAGCCAAGGGAAGGAAGAAACGTTTTTCTTTTCTTTCCTGTGTGGGAGTACCGGGCTACACCTTAGCCCAGCCTGCATGCAAATATGCAGTCCCTAAATGAGGGACTGGAATTGCCAGCTCTGCAAAGCAGCCAAGCAATGTGCGGAGCAGGAGGGAATACAAAAAAGACAATAATTGCTCCCTAAGTGGATGGTTTGCATATTTGCAAAGATCACCTGGACAGATTGCCGACACCCTGGGGCTCCGGGCAGCATCAGGCACTTCAGAGCAAACAGCTCAGACCCAGCTGAGAAGTAGCTGACTTCCCAGCTTGGAAAGCCAGCCTTGACCCTGGCAGTCCTGTCCCCCCCTGCCCTGTTCCTGCCAGTCCTGTTCCCCCCAGCCCTGTCCCTTCCAGATTTGTACCCTCAGCCCTGTCCCGTGCAGCCCTAGCTTCTGCTGCAGCCATTCCCCTTGATATTTATGAAATGTGCTTCTTACATCTATTGGGGTTTCCTATTTTAAAACACAAAATGTGATGTACAGCCACAGGCTGTCAGGTAGCTACCTGAGTTGGAGGTGAATTGAGCTCTGGTGAGAGGTGGGGGATGAACAGTCAAAGACAAAAGTGTCCTGTTCTCCTGCACCATGGAGTGATGAAGGGTTGGCGTTGCCAGCTTCTGCCCTATTAACTGCTGGGGTTTAGCATCCAGCCCTAGGGAAGGGGGGCTTGGCTGAACCTGACTCACAGTCTGCTCATGCTCTGCAGCCCAGAAGACAGGCTGAGGGGACCCGCTGTACCAGGGACCTCATCTGGGCTGGCTCCCCCAGCCTCCAGACCCATGGCGCTGCCACAGGGACATGGTCTGCACAGTCCTGCTGTTCTCCTACCCATGCCCATGTGGGCTGGGGGAAATTTGATGTGTTTGCAAATCCATATTGTTTCTGAAGTCATAGTGGATTATATGAATATCAATATAACAGAAAATGACTGCTACTGTAGTGCTTATTTTTTTTCCTCCCAGCCTTGTTTTGATGGAGATCCCAATGCTTCTGTAGAAATTTTTCCCGATTAGTTATACTCCCACTTCAGTCCATACTGACTTTTCCTCAGCTGTGTCTTAGCTTTTGCTTTTACACAATTCACCAATAACAGAGAATTCCCTTAAGAGGAAAACAAAACTGCCATTGTCTTCAATTATTTTTTGCTCTTTTTTTCCCACATATTCTTCATCACTGATTGATAGAAGCTGTGTTGTTTTGTTTTAAAAACAGGTCTATTGAGCTAAAGCTAAAAGGAAATCAAACAACCTACTCGACAAAACTCTTGAAGGTAATGAAGGGTTCCCAACCTATGATGCTCCTTCTCTGGCTAAGAAAAGTTCCACCAGCATAAAAACTGTTGAACACAAGTCTGGGGAAATGCATTCCCCTAGTCATCTTCTCATAATACAGACCTGGTAGGTGTGAGCCTTTAGTCTTCCAGTTATTTCCTTGTGATTATAGTTAGCATTGATCCTGAAATATAAAGCAGTCCTTAAGAAGGATAATTTCTGTTAAGTAAATTGCATTGTTACTTACAAGTCTATTATGCACATCTTTCTCAAACATAAACCTTAAGGCTTCATATATGTTCATATAAAGATATGTTACCTCACAAAATAACTGGGGAGAGTATTGATAGTGAAGCTGTTAGGACAAGACAAGCCATTTGAAAAATCCATCTTTGCTCTGATACAATGTGAAGAGCATGGACATGCTCATTGCAGGCATGAAGACACCAACACAAGGCAGGCGGTTTTGGCTGTAAAGAGTGGCACAGAAAGAAAAGGGTGAGTCAGGTGAATGAAGAGCAAACCTTAAATATCAGTATGGGTAATGTTCCTTTGCAAGAAGTGTCACTGTTTGTCTCTGAGGCTGAGTCCACAGAGGTGAAGGAAATGCTCTTTCATTTTTCCATTCAACTGCATATAATGAAGGGCCATTCAAATCCATCACAACTGTCAATGGCATTTTCCTTTTGGATGACCCAAGCTAATATAATGCAGCAGCCTTAGGCTGAATCCAAACTGAGATCACAGTTGGGTCAGTTATATTACTTCAGTTTTTATTGTCCTCATAAATCCTTCATAAAATAAGACAACTGTATGTAAGTAGCTTGTAGGTGATGATGCATGCTGATTTGTGAGAAAGGATTTTCATGGCCAGCTAAATGGATTATCTAGGAATCCCATCAGCAAGGAGAGTGTGGGAGCACATAATTACTCTGTTCCTGCAATCAGTAGGGTGGGTAGAGCTTGTTAGACACTGGCCCTTCATTAGGGCTTGTAGCTGTTCCCCACACACCAGCCTTCAGCTTCCTCTGTTTAGAGTGAGCAACAGTGGCATGTTCCCCAAGTGACCCCATGTCTGATGTGACCATCTCAGGGGGGTGGTTCCCAGCTCCCACGTGCTGGGTCCATGAGCCCTATGGCCAGACTGACAGGCAGAGCAGGATTGCTGCAGCATCACATACGTGCAGCACTGATGCCAGATGCCTTATGGTAAGAAGGAGAGGAGAGGAGAGGAGAGGAGAGGAGAGGAGAGGAGAGAGAGGAGAGGAGAGGAGAGGAGAGGAGAGGAGAGGAGGAGAGGAGAGGAGAGGAGAGGAGAGGAGAGGAGAGGAGAGGAGAGGAGAGGAGAGGAGAGGAGAGGAGAGGAGAGGAGAGGAGAGGAGAGGAGAGGAGAGGAGAGGAGAGGAGAGGAGAGGAGAGGAGAGGAGAGGAGAGGAGAGGAGGAGAGGAGAGGAGAGGAGAGGAGAGGAGAGGAGAGGAGAGGAGAGGAGAGGAGAGGAGAGGAGAGGAGAGGAGAGGAGAGGAGAGGAGAGGAGAGGAGAGGAGAGGAGAGAGAGAAGAGAAGAGAAGAGAGAGAAGAGAAGAGAAGAGAAGAGAAGAGAAGAGAAGAGAAGAGAAGAGAAGAGAAGAGAAGAGAAGAGAAGAGAAGAGAAGAGAAGAAGAAGAGAAGAGAAGAGAAGAGAAGAGAAGAGAAGAGAAGAGGAGAAGAGAGAGAGAGAAGAGAAGAGAAGAGAAGAGAAGAGAAGAGAAGAGAAGAGAAGAGAAGAGAAGAGAAGAGAAGAGAAGAGAAGAGAAGAGAAGAGAAGAGAAGAGAAGAGAAGAGAAGAGAAGAGAAGAGAAGAGAAGAGGAGAAGAGAAGAGAAGAGAAGAGAAGAGAAGAGAAGAGAAGAGAAGAGAAGAGAAGAGAAGAAGAGAAGAGAAGAGAAGAGAAGAGAAGAGAAGAGAAGAGAAGAGAAGAGAAGAGAAGAGAGAGAAGAGAAGAGAAGAGAAGAGAAGAGAAGAGAAGAGAAGAGAAGAGAAGAGAAGAGAAGAGAAGAGAAGAGAAGAGAAGAGAAGAGAGAGAGAGAAGAGAAGAGAGAGAAGAGAAGAGAAAGAAATGGCTCTTAAGATATGGGCTATTTTCTAATTAACTGCCTATTTAATACTGTTAATAATTAATACTGGAATCTTTATGTACTCTTTTAATTAGCAGAACTGAAATAATCATACAGAAAAGGTGATTATTCCCATTTTACTTATGGTGAAAGTGAAGCAGAGGTGGGTGGATTGCCTTCTCCAATGTCACACATAAGTTTATTGGCATATCTCGGAATGAAACCTCTGTTTTCCAAGCCTTCGTTCAGGCTGGAGCTGCCAGGTCCCCTGATGGGGTTTCCTGAGTGTCCATAACTGCTTCAACGCCTTTCCCGTTGCAGTACTTCCAGAAACTGGACAAAACCACTTCTGGGCCGGGATTCACACACTTAAGTTCAAGGTCACACTGAAAATCAGCTATCAGATAAGGATTTTCTCCTGGGGAGCTGATGGACTGTCTTTCATGGCAGTATACAGAGCAAACATGGCTCTCTGGATGGTTCAATGCCCTACCATGTGACAAGTTTCTTATTTCGAAACGAATGTCACTTCTTTCTCTCTCTCTTCTCCTTCCTCGGTGTGTGCCCTGTACCACCACCCAAACACAAACCACCAAATACATTTTTTTCTTTTGTGACCCCTTGTGCTATGGTAGCATTGAACCCCCCATGCCCCGCATTTTATTTCAAGATCTCCTTTCTTCCTGCATCCTCTTCACTCTTTCTCTGGTTCTTTTGTATTAATTTGTTGTGTGTCCTTGGATGCATGTTTGTAAAACCTCTCCAGGTAGTGCTTATGTCCACTCCTGGCCACAGCATTGGGTGGCTTCCTGAGAACTGCTCTTCTCTGTCCACTGGTGCAGTGTAAGAAGAGACCTGGTGAGCAGTTGTCTGACATCTTGTACACCATTTCTGTAGAACACCCGCCCTGATGTGAGTATTATGGGTTTTGTTGAGTTTGTGTAGTGATGGCAAGACCTCTAGGAAGCCTGTTACCCTGGAAGGACTCAAGGACTATTAACTATAAAGGCATATTTGATTTTTTTTTTTTTTCAGCTGAGATTTCCTGTATTTCTCAGATTTCATTGGGTGAATTCTTGCTTTATAGAGAAAAACAGACTTAAACTTCACTCTCCAGTGAAATAATGCCTGCATCCTCTCTGTCACTGAGTGAGCTCGCATATCTGCTTGCCAGAACCAAAATTTTTGCAAAAGCTTTTTCAGGCAAGGCTGTAGTATCCTGAAATATAACAGGTTTAAGCAATCATTTTGTAGCTGGATATTCCTCAGTTCTCCTTGCATGTTTAACTAGAAAGCAGACATGAAGAACAGCTTTAAAAAGCTGGGAGAAAGTGGAGCATTTCTGTATTAGCTATTAGCAGGCCAAAGGCTTTTCCTAAGGAAACCTGCCCATTTAAACAGAAAACTGAGAGCACACAGAGTATTTTTCTCCATCTTCCCTGCAGAGAGTGAAGTGAAATCTAGGCATTAGTGCTAAATTGCTTTCAATTTTTGTAATGGCTTTATGTAAGTCGCTTTTTCTCCTCCATGTCAGTACACTTGACAGCTGTTAAATACCACCCTTGTCAATACAGGACCTTGTCCCTTCACTCCTTATCCCAGTAAAACTCCCAGTTCATGATTGAAATCATGAACTCACGCTGCGAGTGAGCCATGGTACGGGTCTCTGCAGTCCTTGTGCTCAGACAGGAGGGCATAGGGTGGACAATCCACCCAGCCCAGCCAGGGCACCCTGAGCTCCCTCCCGACACTTGTGTTGTGCTCCAGGGAGTTTATTACAAATCAAGCTCTTTCAGACTCTTTGAGTGCCTGAAGACAACTACCAAAATAACTGTCTGCTCTGTTATAGCACCCAGTGCCTCTACCAGTGTGGTGCTGCATGCCACATGAGAACCAAACGTTTGGCAAGAGCAGCTCCTGACCAAGTTCAAAAGAGATATTGAAAGCACAAGTGATGAATAAAGCTGCTTTTACTACCTGACATCTTCTGAACACTTCACAAATGAACCTTCAACCACTGCCTGAAGTACTTAAGGACCCCTTACATTCTGGGTTTCTCTCAAGGTCTGAAGAGTCCCCAGCACATGCCAGGGGAGGCTCCCTATCCAGAGGTCAACATGGGCAATCTGGGATCAGCCCCCAAACCTCAGGGTTAGACTCCAGGTTCATCTACAGCAAGGACACAAGCATTGCCCTCATTTGAATTTTGCATTTGTGAGGAAAGGAGTGGAGGCAGGTGGGTGCTCACCTGCTGTGGGGTTAGCAGCACATTTCAGGTGACTAAACACCTGGCTGCTGGGTTTCCCTCCACCCCCACCAGGCTTTGGCACCATCTGGTGTCCACCCAAATGAGGACATGCACCAGGAGTTGATGGCTCTTCATCCCACAGGACTGGGTTTCTGATGCCAAGATCATTGGCAGGAATTAACCATGGTGACAACCAGCTGTACCAGCCTCCTCATGCCCAGGTGAGGGGGACGAACAAGCTAAGAGCAACCAGGTTACCACCAGCATCATCTTCCACCACTGCTGCCTCCCATTGCTGCCATTAGGACTCAGACCCCAGCAGAGCTGTGGCTTCTCTGGACAGAGGAGCACTAAGGGTACCCACAGTCCACTGCAGTCCTTCAGCTACTGAATAATGACAAATTCAAGCACATTTTCAGGGGAGTGTCTGCCAACAGACAGACGTGGAGTTTCCTTGTGGTGGGGAAGGGTCCTGTAGAGCACACAAGACATCCCCTCTCCACATCCCCTCTCCAGTGTCTCCTGCATTTCTGGGTTTGCTGGTGTCCCTGACACATGCCATGGAGGGGCAGGTGACCTGCTCTTGGGAGTACATCCCACCTTCATGGCACCAGCTGTCCTTCTAAAAGCACCTCCCCGGGGTGTGAGACCAGCAGCCTGGCTGGATGAAGCTTTTCTATCTCCAAAAGCCCCATCTAGAGCATACATGTGTCATTTGGCCATTATGCCAGCAAGAAAAAGAAAATGTTGCTTGCTTTTTGCATCATATTCCCCTGGTGTCCTTTCTCTGCTATTTTGTTCTTTTTCCTCACTACAGTCATTTAAACAATTTCCAGTCTCATACTGAAGTGAAGTCATTTTAAGGCGGCTTCCTCCTGTTTAAATTAGGAGGAGAAAGAAAGGGAAAAGAAAATCTTTCTTACTTGCCTGAAAAGGTACTGCCACACTGCAAATCCAAGAGAGACACTTGCAAGGCAGTCCTATGAATCTAACTGCCAGGTCAAAAATACCTACGTATTGTTCATTCAGCAAAGCTATGGTGGTGGTTATAAGCTTTCAAACACAATATTTTAATTATATGGATATTTTCCAATCATATGTTGAGGTATATTGGTAATCAAAAAATCTGTTCATTATATTTTTCAAAACCATTATTCTCTACTAAAGATCCATAAATAAAATATTCACAGAAACACTTCATCAGTTTGTCAATCAGGGGCAATAGCGTCGGGTACAGGCACAGTCCCCCAACACGACTTTGAACCAGCCATTTGGTCTCCTCTCGTCATCATGGTGAGGACATATTCATCAGCATTCTGGAAGTGCTCAGAGATTGGGGTAATGAACACCACTAATGAATGGAGGCTGAAAGGGGACATGTCACTCCCCAGTTCTGGCTTTTGGGGCACTCACTCCAGCCTTTCCTCCCAGGGAGGGCTCTGAGAGAACTGGGAGATGCTTGGGGGCCGTGATGCTGTGGCTGGGTTTAAGGTGCTTGGCCAGGGAGAGTCGCAGCGAAGGCACAGCATCCCAGTGCATGAGGGCAGCTGTCTCCATCCACAGCTTCAAGCACTCCCAAAGCAACTAATTAGTGTTGTTTATTAGTGCTGTCTTCCCCTAGCTGGTCATGCTGCAGATTGCCTCTGTTATGCTCCTCCCTACCAGCCCAGGAAAAGCCCTGGAAGCAAACATGCCCTGCAGGTCAGCTCATCCTGCCCCTGTGGGACCAGAGCAGAGGGCTGAGCTTCATTGATGCAAGGAAACATCATCCAAAAAAAGCATCTGTGCAAGGAAATTATTAAGGGTTTTCATCTTCTCTGCAGTGGGGTACTTCTTGCTGGCTGATGAGACCAGCATCCCTGGAGATGCTAAAGCTGTAGAAACTGAGAGATGCAGTGAAGTTCCCTCGCTGGCACAGCCTGAGTGTGAGCTGGTGGTGTGAAACCTCTGTGCACCCTGGCTGAGCCCCTGCCTGCACACAGCACAGGCTCCCCAGCGTGGCTACCAGCTGACAAGGCAGACTGGCCATCACACCATGTGGCTGAGAGCCCAGTAGGCACCATTCAACAGAGATACCCAGCAGGGAGCCCAATGAGAAATGCAACATGCCACCAGTGCACCATAAGCACCATGCTGCTCCAAAGATGAACACGATGTTAATGACAACATCTGCGCACACCACATCTCCTGCTGGCTCTTCTCTACAGTGACCACTGGCTGAGCCATGCAGAGGAAAAACTCCAGGGGAAAATTAAAGAGCAATTTGGTTTGTCTGGCTGAAATGGGAAAAGGAAGATCCAGCAAACATGTTCCTGTGTCAAGACTCCTTTGACAGGCGAGAGGATGGGACTTTGGCTGTGCCTAAGGCAGGACTGGCATTCAGGAGACATCTCCACGGGGTATTCAGGCCAGCGCAACCTCGCCGTCTCTCCCAACAGCTTGTGCTGCAGCTCGTGCCGTGCCCACCGCCCGCACCAAGTGGGCTCCTGTGAGCTCCCAGCAGTGCTCCTGCTGCAGACCTCACACCGCACTCCTGGTGCAGGCAGCTCCCTCGGCTCAGCCTGCGCGTGCCCCTTCCAGCACAGCCGGTCCTGCAGTGGGTGCCAGTCTAGCCTGGTGCTTACTTATAATCAAGACAGCGTGTTAATTGTACTTCACGGAAGAAGTGCATGTGACCTGTGGCTCAGAGGGCTTCCCAACAGGCACAGGACGGTCTCGCAAGAGAGAAAGCACCTCACGAGCAAGGGCAAGCTGAGGGGTGAGCTAAAAGAAAATATTCAACAGCTTTTCAATGTGCCACCTGGATTTTGATCCTTCAGCTTCGTATTTTTGAGCTTTTCTCCCCAAACAAGAGAGCTACAAACATTTTCCTTAAATAAACTCAGGCATTTTCACATAATCAGTTTATTCCAGGAACTGAAGCCTTAAAGAAAAGCAAGAGCCTGTTACACGAGGTGTGAACACAGGATCCCCCAAGCATCACAGTGCTGTCACTTGGATAGATGGGAGGCACGTTTTTGCAGGCGTGGGGTTATCCTTCTTTTTTAAGATTTGCATTCTGATCCAGTTGGCTTCTTGAAAATTTAGCAGCCCCTCCCAAAGTTTCTCAAAGCCTCAAGGGCACAGCAGGAGGGAGAGCAATGCAGGAGGAGGACAACACACCACGACAGCACGAGATTGCAGCAGATGGAAAAGGAAAACTGCAAAAAAAGCAGGGTCACTGGAAGGACAGTGCTCAGATCCTCACAGTCACAGGAGCTCTCTTTAGTTTGACACTAAATTCTTGGTACTTGCCAAGAGTTTTGAGCAGGTATTGATTATGTCCACCAACACCAGGAAGATCACCTGAATTATTCTGCTGTGAACTTCTGGGGTAGCAAAATCAGAGTCAGGCACAAGTCAAGAGTCACACTCTGAGCCATCAATCTGGCAATGATACACAGCGTGTCTTAAAGCCAGCAATTCAAATTCCCATGTTTCTGTTTCTTTATCTGTAAAATGGAGCAAACCAAGTATTTCACACAAAAAGTCTGAAACTCATGTTTGTGTGACATATTGAAGCAGTGTTATGATTAAACTCATATCTGCAGATTCACAGGAAACTGAGATAAGTAAAGCACTATAGTCTTTGGTTTCCTAAATTCAGAAAGCATTTTAATCTTCATTTGATGCAGGCAACACTATGTTACCGTTTTTCAGGAAGCACGAAGGGGCAGCAAAAAGTAGGTTGGAGCTTTGAGTGTCTAATTCATGCAATTTTTTTTTTGCTGTTTTGCTTAGCAGTTGAGTTTAAATAGGAGGAGTTTTCAGGGGTTTGTTTTCAGGCAGCTTGGTTTCCATGGGACTTTGAGTTATTGATCAGTCAACATCATTACCACAACAGTGATGTGGACTTGCTATAGTCACATTCATGGCACCATCTGGGTTTGCTAATGCACAGATTTTTTGCTATCTTAATATACCAATGCTGGCTGTGGTGCATTGTTAAGGCTCCTCTTGGATTCACTTCCTTTTGAAAGCTATGCCAGCCCCCAGTGCATAGAAAGTGTTTCAGTGCGGCGCATCGTGAG